>NC_051083.1:54231103-54531103 GCF_004664715.2 Peromyscus leucopus
GACTTGCCCTAATTTGAACATCATCATTAGGTCATGGATTTTCATGTAGATTCAATCTGCCTCATTTCATTGGCACCACTAACCTTTATATGCTATAAATGTCATGACTGTGTCCAATGAAACACGACCCCATTCATCCTTGAGAACAATACTGATTCTGCTTCCCTCTCTCTCTCCCCCTCTCTCTCTCTCCCTCCCCCCTCTCCTCCCCCTCTCTCTCCTGGCCTCAAACTCAGCAATCTGCCTCTGCCTCCCGAGTGCCGGGATTAAAGGCATGCGCCACCATGTCTGGCTTGAACGTTACTGATTTCTAGCACCATAAAAACACCCCTGGGTCTTTGTGTACTTTCCTTGCTCCTCCTTATCTGTACCAGGCTACTTCTGCAAATGACCCGAGTCTCTGCTAATGGGGAATGAGTTAAAAGACAACAGCCTGAGCACTAGCGACACTCGAGACAAAGCCGGAAAATCCATACATATTTGTGGCAGACAAACTCTACAGCGGCCGCCATAATCCCTGCCTCCCTGCGTCTGTGTGTCGGGCTCCTGTATTTTATTTTATTTTTGAGATAGGAGCTCATGTAGCTCAGTGTAGCTGAGGATGGCCCTGAATTTTTAATCCTCCTGCTTCAACATCCAGAGAGCTGGGATTCCAGGCGTGTACCAATAGCCCCGGTTTATGAGGTGCTGGAGATTGAACTCAGGCCCTCCGCATGCTCGGCAGCACTATCAGCTGCTACATTCCCAGCCCTGGTTTGGGTTTCTATCTCTTAAGGGCTAGGATTACGTGTGCGCCATCTCGGCCAGCTTTTGGGCGTTTTTTTTTCTACATTTTTTTGTGTGTATGTATTTTGTGGGTGTGCACATCATGGTATGTGCTTGTGAGGGTCACAGGACAACTTGGGGGAATTGGTTTTCTCCTACCACATAGGTTCCAGAATTGAACTCAGGTCGCCAGGTTCGGAATCAAATTTCTTTACTTGCTGAGTCATCTTGCCAGGCCATGTCTTTTTTTTTTTTTTTTTTTTTTTTTTTTTTAAGCTTCGGCTAGCCTCACATTCCTGGCAATATTCCTGCCTCAACTGGACATATACATGATTATATTATGTGTATAAGGATTACATGATGGTATGTCCCTCTTGTAGGGAGACTTCCTCCCCGTTGGCTTTACAGAAGCAAACTGACTACCAATCGGGCCATGTGGCAAGGACCTGGGGACAGCTTCTGGCTGACAGCCTACAAGAAACTGAGGTTAAATGTGCCAGTTTGTGTTCGGAAACAAACCACAGCCCAATTCAACTGATTTTCTCTTTGGTTTTTTTTTTTTTTTTTTTTTTTTTTTTTTTTTGGTGGGGAAGCGGGAGCTGGACATTGAACCCAGGGCCTCAAGCACGTGTTCTCCCTCTATGCATTAAGATTTGTGAGACCTTGAAACAGACCATGCAGACACTCCTTAGCTCGGCATCCTGGCTAAAGCCATGATCAGACTCCTGGCTCACAGGAAGTATGAAAAAGTGATGTGTCTCAAGCCTCTGTGTTATGGTAAAACTATTGAGCAGGAACAGATAACTGCTATAATTCTACTTTTAAATTTTTTTAAGGTTTGTTCCATTTTTTAAATGTGTATGAGTGTTTTGTCTGCATATATGCCCAGACACTTGGTGTGTGGAGGTCAGAAAATGGTATCAGATCCCCTGGAACTGGAGTCACCATAAGGGTGACTGGGTACGCCGCAAGAGCAATGCGTACTCTAAACTGTTGAGCAACTCTCTAGGCCTGTTATCCTCAGTCATGTGCTTACAGAAATGTTTAATTCAATCTCGCCATATGGTGTTTCCCTTAATTTCTTAGAGTTTTAGCCTACTGAGACGCCTCCTTGGAGGAGCACAACTCAAATTGCGAACAAGAACAATGAAAACAAAGGTTTCCCCTTCCTTAAGGAAATAACTGTTTATTATTTCTAAATCTTAATCTTGCTTACTTCAGTAATCTATGTCTGGGAAAGCACTCTGCAATAATGTAGCCCTAAGATCCCCTTAAATTGTTAACAAAAATGGAATATTCCCTGTTATTGTAGCGTATTACGGCTTAAAATATTTTTTCTTTTATTTTTCAAGACAAGGTTTCTCTGTCTAAACCAGGCTGGCTTGGAACTCAGAGATCTGCCTCCCAAGTGCTGAGATTAAAAGCATGTGCCTGCCCTCTGCCCCCTACCCCCACCCCGCCCCTCCCCCCCAGCTAAAAAATTTTTTTATATATATAGTTTCTCTAATAAATTTTGGAATAACATTCAACTCACAGAAATTTGATTGAGGCAAAATTATCATACAAATCCTTTGCTTGCCAGTAAGTACCTATTCCCCCCAAACAAGGCACCTCACTGCTTTTGAACTGACTAAAAAGAAAAAAGTTAAGGGCCGACAAGATGGGTTCGGTGGATAAAAATGCTTGCTCCCAAGTCTATCAGCTGAGTTTGATCCCCGGAACCCATGTGTAGGAAGGAAAGAACTGACTCCTGCAAGTTGTCCTCATGCTGTGGCACATGCACGCCCATACCACTCCCCAAAGAATAAATAAATATAAAAAGAGAGGAAAATACATAGTTTATATTTTAATACTTCTGCTCAAAAATTACATATTTTAGGGTCAGGCATGGTGGCGCACGCCTTTAATCCCAGCACTCAAGAGGCAAAGGCAGGCAGATCTACGTGAATTCATGGCCAGCCTGGTCTACATAGTGAGTTCCAGGATGGCCCAGGCTACATAGAGAAACCCTGTCTCAAACAAACAAAAATTAGATAATTTAAAATATTCATTTGAAATGTTAAGCTGATTGATTCATTTTAAATATTCTTCTATTTCAAGTACATCATTTAGCAGGAAACATTATACAATAACACATGCTGACAAAAAAGCATTTCCCAAAAGTAATAATTCCAGTAACAATTTCTCTGTTGGATGAGACTTGACAATAAGTATTGTGAAATATCTTATAACTACCCTGCACACAGTCGCTAAGTATTTCTGTAATAGATTTCATAGAAAGTAGCTGGGCTAGCTTTACAGACACTTCAGAAACAAATCAAAAACCCTGGAGACTAACGAAGTCAAAGACTTGATGTGCAGCTCCACATGCTCCTTAAGCCTCTGTTCTAGGACACGAAACTGTGATTAATAATGCGCAGCGAAGGAAGGCTAAGGGAACCTGGAGGAACGCGGTTGGCTTTTATTTCTTTTCCTAGACCTAGTACAGAACCTGGCATTTTAATTCAATTAATGTTAAAAAAAAACACGAGTGGATAATTAAAAGAAGGAAAGAAGGGAGGGAGGGAAAGAGAAAGAAAGAAGGAAGAAAGGAAGAAAGAAGGAAAGAAGGAAGGAAGGAAGGAAGGAAGGAGGGAGGGAAGGAAGGAAGGAAGAAAGAAAGAAGGGGCGGGCAAATGAGCCAACGAGACGGCCCTAAATGTCTTTGTCAGAATGAAATATGTTTAAATATCAGAAAAGGGGGCTTGGGGAGGTGGCTCGGTGGACAATGGCACTAGCGTGACAATCCGAGGATCCGAGTTTGAATCCCCAGGACCTGGAACCCCAGTGCTGTCCTGGATGGAGACAGGAGGGTTTGCAGGGGCTTGCTGCTGGCCAGCCATTTTGGCTTAATCAACATTCCAAGTCCCGTGAGAGACCTACTCAAAAACTAAGATGGAAGCCCCACGTGGCGGAGTCTTTCATTCCAGCACCCAGAGGGCAGGGGCATGTGGATCGGATTGCTGTGAATTCCAGGCCAGCCTGGTCTACACAATGAGTTCCAAGAAACCAAGGGTACATATTGAGACCTTCTCTCAAAAGACTAATAACAATAATGTGGAGATCGATAGAGGAAGGTCCCCAGTGTTGACCTCTAGCCTCCACGTGTTCAAGCACAGGAGACATACCTGCACACACATGAATACACATGGCGCACATGTGCCACACATATTTAAATATCTGAAAAGGAATAAAGAAATGCAAAGTAGTGAAACAGTTATCCAGAATCTTTGTGAAGGCTGTAGAGTTTTCCGAGAATCAATAAAAGAAGCCGGCATTAGTAGGCCAGATGGGCAGGACTGAGGATTATGCGCACCTCCTGTATTTTAAAACTTCAAAATCTATGTTTTTGTCTCTAAAAAGGAAATTAGGAGAAACTGGAGATCTACAGCCCAAATTTCACAAACCGCAGTCTCTGTCCAAAAGCAACCTCAGGGTAAAGGAACAGTAATTGCGCCCATCTCCATGTCACACTTCTGCTATCTTAACACTCCAGAGGTGGGGGTGAGAGAATCCTGAGTACCAGACCAGCCTGGAGTACATAGCCAGACCCTGTCTGGAGAGAGAGAGAGAGAGAGAGAGAGAGAGAGAGAGAGAGAGAGGAGACAGACACAGAAGGGATTTTCTCCATGGATGATAGATATTGCCCTCCACGGACCATTTTGAAAGTTTATATTTGTTTGTTTAACACAATGAAATAAAACTGAAAACATAGATGCTTAGAGAACTTTTAAAACCACAAAGCTGCGCGTGATGGCCCACAGCTTTAATCCCAACACGTGGGAGCCAGGGGCCCCGGCTGACTTGGAACTTGCTGCGCGGACCAAGCAGGCCTCGAACTCGAACTCACAGAGATCCACTTGCCTCTGCCTCAGAAAACAGTGCGCAAACAATCCCACAGGAGATAAAAGGCCTTACCGCTAAGAAATGAAAATTCGGTCGTTAGCAGCCAACCACTGGGAAGAGCGCGGAACATTTTAAAATGAAAAGAAAGTTATTCGCCACCTGGGGTTTTAAACACACTTTGCAGAGTCAAGGCACAATTTACAAGCAAGAAAAGACGCAGTTTACCATTCCCAGGCTCAACGAAATACCATTCCCAGACCCAACGAAAGAAACACCGATTTCTGGGGTCAACCAAGATTGGAGTAAAATCCACAATAATCGCTCTTACCTACGTCTAACAGCTGATGTCTCTGTAGAAAAGAGAAAGAATTACCTGAGATCTCTGAAAAGCAAGCCAGAAGAGGCCGATCCGGAGGAGAGACGAAACGTTCTTCCAGCTCCGTCAGCGCCTCAGTGTCTTGTGAGCACGGGGCTGTGAGTAGATAAAGGCTCTAAGCCACGCCCCGCTGGAAACCAGGGTTTGATCCCTGGAATCCGGGATGAAGAAAACTGCCTCCACCGGGTTGGCCTCTGACCTCCACATAAGCCTTGTGACGTGCAAAAATGCACAAACAAAATTTTTTAAAAAAAAAGAAAAAAAAAAAAAAACTTGGAAAGCCAGGCATGTTGGCGCATACCTCCAATCCCGACACGCAGGCAGAGGCAGGCCGATCTTTAAGAGTTTGAAGCCAGCCTGGTTTACAAATGGAGTTCCAGGACAGCCAGAAATAATGTTCAAGACCCCTGAATTTAATCTCCAGAAAAACAAATTAAAATAAAAAACCTTGAAAAATTGGCTTGCCTGTAATTCTAGAAATCGGGAGATGGAAGCAGGAGGGTCCGGAGCTCAGGACTAGGCTCAGCTGCAAAGCAAATTCGAAGCCAGCCTGGGTTACATGAGACCCTGTCTCAAACGACAGAAATGGACAAGGACAATTGATATTATATATACACACATATATATATTTTTTTTCTCAGCCATAAGGAAGAATGAAATTAGCCATTTGAGGGAAAATTGGTACAATCAGAGATAATCACATTAAGTAGATTTAGCCATTCTCCAAAAGTATGAATATTATTTTTTCCTCTCATTTAAGGTTCCCACATAAAATCATGTATGTATAGATGAAATGAAAGTAGAAATGAGATTATCTAGAAAGGCTAGAGAGATGGCTTAGAGGTTAAGAGGACTTGCTGCTCTTGCCTGGAACCCAAGCTTAGTTGCTGTACCCACACAGCAGCTTATAGCCGCCCACAACTCTCCTTCTTTCCTCTCTCCCTTCCTTTCTTCCTTTCTTTCTTCTTTCCTTCCTTCCTTTCTTCTTTTTTGAGACAGGCTCTTTCTATATATCCTTGGCTGTGCTGGAACTCACTATGTAGAGCAGGCTGGCCTAGAACTCACGAAGTGCTGGAATTAAAGATGTGTGCCACTATACCTGGCAACCACCCACAACTCCAGTTCCTGGGAATCTGAAACTCTCTCCTGGCCTCCATGGGCACCAGGCACGTGCATGTAGTGCACTTACATACATGCAGGGAGAACACTCATACACTTACAATAGAAATGAATAAATCTTTTGTTTTGGTTTGGTTTGGTCTTGGTTTTTGAGACAAGGTTTCTTTATATAACAGCCCTAGCTATCCTGGAACTCTCTTTGAAGACCAGGCTGGTCTTGAACTCACAGAGATCCTCCTGTTTCTGTCTTGAGTGCTGTAATTAAAGGTGTGCACCATCACAGCCCAACATAAATCTTTTTTTTTTAAGAAGAAATTTTCTAGAGAAAAATAGGACTATTAGGAATGGGAAAGGGGGAGGAAAGAGGGAGAGGAGAATATATTGGGGGAGATATTCTCAAATACAATATGTATCTGTAAAATACTTAAAACTGCATTTTATTTATTGAGGAGCATGCAGCACATTGCACAGTAGAGATCTGGAGTGTGTGCTCTCCCTCCCCCACATGGGTCCTTGGGATGGAATTCTAATTGTCCTGCCTCGCAACAAGCACCTTTAGCCACAGAAACATCTCTCCAGACAATGCAAAAGAATTCTTTTTCAATTTTTAAAGAAAGTGACTCTTACGGGGCTGAATTACCTACGTTGTCCACCCTACTTTTTCTTCCAACACTGATCTAGAGTGCTGTAAGCAGTGTAAGAAGAAAAACTCTGAGGAATCCCATCTTTAGGGTCTTTTCAGAGGCTTTTCAGAGCTCACAATGTGGAATGGCAAAAAGACCTTGAGGAGGCAACTTTTTATCTTGTGTGAGCACAGCATGAATCCCAGGCTTACCTCTAAACTGGACAAACATTTGTCAACCTCAGAACAACAACACAAAGACCTTGAGAACTGAACTATGGTATCACATGCCACCCAGACTAAGCCCTGAGTAAACCGTAGGTGAAATAAACCCAAGGAAGTTGGGCAAAGGCTTTGGAAACTGAGCTGATAGCGGAACAGCTGCGCACAGAAGATGAACTGCAATTTAAATCTGAGCCTAACCAGACTGATAGCCTGACTTCAAGAAGAAAAGGACCTTGAGACTCACAGCGCAAAAATGCAAACTGTCCACTATGCAATGCAAAATTGTGTGGCTGGACCTGGGCTCTGACTCCTGAGTAGAGCACTTGCCTAGCATTTGATAAGCCCTGGCTTCAATCCCTAGTACCAAACCAGGCAAAAATAGAGACAAAACTTGGTGCATAAAGAACCACGGAAACTAATTAATTCCTGAGAGAAAAGATTTTCAGTAAATGTCAAAATCAAGATGACTCAGATGTTGAAACTAACAATGACTTGATTTTTTTTGAGGTTTTTTTTTTTTGTTTTTTTTGTTTGTTTGTTTTTTTTGTTTTTTGAGACAGGGTTTCTCTATGTAGCTTTGCACCTTTCCTGGAACTCACTTGGTAGCCCAGGCTGACCTCGAACTCACAGAGATCCGCCTGCCTCTGCCTCCCAAGTGCTGGGATTGCGCCACCACCGCCCGGCAATGACTTGATTTTTTAAAAATTTTATTTATTTTATTTTATGTGCATGAATGTTTTGCCTGCATGCATGTGTATGTGCCACATGCTTGCCTGGTGCCCTCAGAAGTCAGAAGAGGCTCCCCTGGAACTGGAGTTACTAATGGTTTTGAGTTGCCATTTGGGTGCTGGGAATTGAACCTGGCTGCTCTGCAAGAGCAACAAGAACTATAAATCACTGAGCCATCTCTCCAGCCCCCCTTAACAATGGCTTTAAAGCCATTATTGTAATACTGCTCTGTGAGGTAAAGGTAAACACTTATTTTTATTTTTATTTTCCAGTACTTGACATTGAATCCAGAGCCTTGCACCTGCTACATGAGTATGAGCATGCTCTAAATAAATGAAGATATAAGTCTTGGCAGAACATAACAAAATTATAGTCAGGTACATATCTTTAATCTCAGGCAGAGAAAGGTGAGTCTCTGATTTTGAGACCAGCCTGATCTACACAGAAAGTTCTTGGATAGTTGGGGGCACATAGTGAGGCTCTGTTTCATAAACAAATAAACAAAAAATAAATCCAAGGGGGCTGGAGAGATGGCTCAGTGGTTAAGAGCACTGGCTGATCTGGCTGCTTTTCCAGAGGCCCAAGGTTCAATTTCCAGCACACACATGGCGGCTTACAACTTTCTGTAACCCCAGTTCCAGGGAATCTGACACCTTCACACCAATGCACGTAAAATAAATACATTAAATAAATTACTTAAAAAATAAACATCCAATATTCAGAGGCTGAGACAAGAAGTTCAAAAGTTTGAAGAAGATTGGGCTATGTCCAGAGTTCCAGGCCAGCCTGGGCTATGTGAAACCATGTCAAAGACAAAAGGAAGGGAGGGAAGAAGGAATAAATTGGTGAGCAATAGTAATAATGCAGTAGATGAAATTTTAAAAGTTCACTAAGTGGTCTCATAAGAAACACACACACAAGCCGGGCAGTGGAGGCACACGCCTTTGATCTCAGCACTGGGGAGGCAGAGGCAGGTGGATCTCTGTGAGTTAGAGCTCAGCCTGCTCTACAAAGTGAGTTCCAGGACAGCCAAAGCTACACAGAGAAATAACCTGTCTCAAAATTTTTTTAAAAAAAGGAAAAAAAAAAAAAAACAAAGAAAGGAAGGAAGAAACACACACACACACACACACACACACACACACACACACACACACACTCATAGAAGAAGTAGACCCAATAGAACATAGATATATAATGTGCAGGCAAGCCAAAATCCGTAGGGTACAGCCACAGACTGGAAACCATGAAAACGTTGATACAGCAGGCTTGAGTCCAAAGGTAATCAGTCTGGAGGTAAAATTCTTTCTTCCTCAGGAAAAGTCAATCTTTACTTCCAAGGACCTTGGCAGGATGTGTGAGGCCCTCCTAAATTACAGAGGATAATCTGCTCTTTACTCAAAGTCTACAGGCTTAAACATTAATCCAATCCCAAAACTAGATTCACAACAACATCTACCCTAGTGTTTGAACAAACAAGAGATACCATAATGGATCCAAGTTAACCATTGGGCCAACAGGAAGGCCCAGTAAGGAAAGGCACTTATCAAGACTAACAACCGGAGTTTAATCTTTGGGATCCACAGAGTGGAAAGAAAGATCCAGCTCCTGAAAGCTGTCATCTGACTTGTGTGCTATGGCCCATGTGTGCTCCCCCACAAATAAATCAATAAAATGTAATACCGATTTACCATAAGAGATGGCAGAGAATAAAGTCAGTGAGTTTTATGCTAGCTCAAAAGAAATTCCGCAATCTGAAGAATGTAAAGAAAGGGGATTGAAAAAAATTAACAGAACTTCAGACCTATGAAAATGTATCAAAAAGTCTAACATTTATGATAACATAGTCCCAGGAGAGAGAACAGAAAAAAATATTTGAAGAAATCATAACTAGATGGGTGTTGGTGTCACATGCCTTTAAGCCTAGTGCTCGGGAAGCAGAGGTTGGTGAATCTGAGTTCGAGGCCAGTCTGGTCTACAGAGTGAGTTCCAGGACAGCCAGGGCTACACAGAAAAATCCTGTCTCAATAAAGACAAAAAAGAAAAGGAAAGTAAGAAATCATAACTGAAAACTTCCAAACTTGGAAAAAGACGGATATTAAGGTTCAAGATCAGCAAACCCAAACCAATGCAAACTCACTAAAAAGAAAAAAAAAATCAACTTTGTTGGTATGGGCTTTTGTTATTCCTGGGCTCAAGTGGATCTCCTGCCTCACCCTCCCAAGTAGCCAAGGCCATAGGTACATCTCATCGTTCTAGACTTGAAAATGTTTTATTCACTCTTCTCAGTCACATAGAAGGTATTTATAAAAAAGGGTCACATACAAATGACAAACAGAATTTCAACACATTTCGAAGAATCAAGATTAAACAAACCCCATGCTTGAATGGAAAAGAACAATAAAGGGATAGTATAAAAAGTAAATGTCTAGACCTGGCATGATGGTGCATGTCTGTTATCCCAGCACTCTGAAAACTGAGGCCACAGGACCGGGAGTTCAAGACCAGCCTGGGACACATAGGAATTCCCTGTGTCAAGTGAATAGCCCAAATAGTAAAGGTGTGTAGACACTAAAATGCTACTAAATAAGCCATAAGTTCATAAGAAAATCATGATCTAATAAAGGATTCTTAGATAACACCAAAAGCTACAATGAAAGAAAGAATGAAGAAATTCTTCATCAGCATTTAAAACTTGGGTTACCATCAATGTGACATGCACAGGAAAGCCACAGGGAGAGAGACCATATCTACAAATCATAGATCTGATAAGAGCTTTGTACATAGACTACATAAAGAACTTGGAACAACTGAATAATAAAGAAGAAAATCCAATTTAAACAAAATATCAAAGACTAGGGACACAGGTCTGTATTTCTCCAAGGAATGTACAAACAGCTAGCAGACACACAAAAGATGTCCTTCATTATTAACCATTAGGAGAAGGCAAATCAAAATGGCAATATGATGCCACTTTATAGCAGATAGGATGGCTACATTTCTTTTAAAAAATTTTTAAAGATTTATTTACTTTTATGTGTATGGGTGTTTGGCCTGCGTGTATGTCTGTGCATGTCTGTGCACATCTGTGCACCAAATGTGTGCAGTACGCATGCAGTTCCTGTAGAGGTCAAAAGAAGGCATCAGATTCCTCAGAATTGGAGTTACAGACAATTATGAACTGCCTGCCATGTAGGTGCTGGAAATCAAACCTGGATCCTCTCCAAGAAGTGCCAGTGCTTTTAAATGCTGAGCCATCTGTCCAGCCTCATAAAGGCTAGAATTTAAAATCTGCAACAGTCTCGAAAAACCAAAATAATAATAATAATAATAATAACTCTGATTTATAGTAAGAGTGAAAAATGGCACAGCCCCTTTGGAGGAGAGATTCCTTACCAAACTAAATATATGCTTACTGTATTTTCCTCAAATGAACTGAAAGCTTGTATGCAAATGTTTATAGTGCATTCATTCATAATTGCCAAACTTTGGCAGGAATAGTGGCACAGGCCTGTAATTCCAGCACTTGGGAAGTAGAGAAAGGAGGATCAGAAGTTAGTTCAAGGTCATCCTTGTCTACATAGTGAGTTCCTGGCCACCCTGGACTACATGAAGATCAAACTATAGATAATAGTAAATCAAACAAGAATACTAGCCACAGAACACTAAGAATAAATTTCTGTTGTTTAAGGCACCCAACTGGTGGTTTGTTATGACTACTCTAAAGACTAATGCACATACTAAAATATTCAACAGCATGAATGGTTGAACCTTGAAAAAAATCACATTAAATGAAAGAAGTCTATATAGTATATGATTCTGTGTATGTAAATGTCTAGAACAGGCAAATCCATGAACAACAAACAGTTGGCAAACTACTTGGGAAGGATTAGGAGGTGTGGCCTTGTTGGAGGAGGAGTGTCACTGGTGATGGGCTTTGAGGTTTTAGAAGCCCACACAAGGCACAGTCTTGTTCTCTCCCTGCCTCCATCTTGAAGATCAGATGTAAGCTCTCAGCTGCTGCTCCAGCACCATACTTGCCTGTCTGTGTGATTAAATTAAAGGTTTTGAGATAGGGAGATTATAGTGGATTATGGGGGGGGTTCAATGTAACCACAAAGGTCCTCGTGTGAAAGAGTGAGGTAGGAGAGTGAGCATCAGTGTGATGCCAGAAGAGAAAGGCACAAACAGTTCTTTGCTGACTGAAGACAGACAGGGACCATGAGCCAAGGGATGTAGGCAGCCTGGAGAAATTGAAAAGACAAGGAAAAGGCTACTCCCTAGATCTGTCCATCTTGTGTTATTCTAGCAAAAGAGTTCAGGCTGGCGACTTTATAAAGATGGGTCTAGTTAGCTCACAGTTTGGGTAGCTAAAAGTCCAAACATGGTTCTGGTTCTGGTGAGGGTCTCCCCTTCATGGTGTAAGGCATCATGGTAGTATCATAGAAGAGATGGAGAGGGGGAAAGAGGAAGGAATATGATGAGATCACACAGCAGGAAAAGAAGCTAGGTTTTAAAAGAACTAATTCAGGGTCCCACAAGTAAGAGAAGTTAAATATTAATTTATTTATTTATGTGTCTGTCTGTCTGTTTAGAGGCAGACATGTGAAGAACAGAGGACAACTTACAGGAGTTGGTTCTTTCCTTCTCCCATGTGCGTCCTGGGCATGGAACTCAGGTCATCAGGCTTGTGAATCTTAACCAGCTTAGCCTTCTCCCCCGCCCAAGAATTATTTTAAAGCTCTTCTGAGACCAATGGGCTCCCACAGGCTCCACTTCTAAAAGATTTCCCACACCACACCCCCAATATCACTGAGGATCAAGCTTCTAACATTGGGACCTTTGCAAGACAACATCAAACTTTGTGCAGAGAGAGACAAGGTTAGGGGGAGAGACTATATCCAAACTTGTACCACTTCCTTAGAGCCACCAGAAAAAAAAAAAAAAAAAAAAAAAAAACACAGCTTTGCCAGTATCCTCACCATCACCCAGTGAAAGCTGTTGCAGACTTTGACCTCCACGACTCTACAACAGTAAATTCATGTTATTGTAAACAACTACTTTTGTGGCAATTTATCACAGCAACAATAAAGACTAACATAACTATCAACAAACTCAATCTAACTGACATTTTTAGAACATTCCATCCAACCACTTCAGAAGACACATTCTTTTCAAGCACACATGGAACATTCTCTAGGATAAACTATGTCATAGGCAGTAAAACAAGTCTCTATAAATTTAACGGAACTGAAATCATATTGAGCATTCTTGGACAACAATACAATAAAGGTAGAAATCAAAATGTCTCAATCCATGGGAACAAATATGCCTCTAAATAATGACTAGATCAGAGAAGAAGTCCAAGGAAACTAAAATACAGCAAATTTTAAAACATAAATACTATATATGAGGTATCTAAATCATTCATAAAAACACCAGGTCAGAGGAAGTTATAAAGAGGAACTATTTAGCTGGACACTCAAGAGACAAAGTCAGGGAGGTTCCCTGTGAATTCGAGCCCAGCCTGGTCTACATATCAAATTTCAAGAGCTAGTGATATCTGTCTCAATAAATTAATTAATTAATTAATTAATTAACTTGAAAAGGCTATTCAATGAAGGTTTTATTTAAGGTTTTTTTCCTTGTTTATTTTGATAAATACCCAGTCTGGCCTAAAATTCACTATATAGCCCAGACTGACCTTGAATTCATGATGATCCTTCTGCTTCAGACTCGAGTGCTGGAACTAGAGGCAGATGCCAGTGTACTCCACCTGTTCTTAAATTTTATCTATCTATCTATCTATCTATCTATCTATCTATCTATCTATCTATCTATCTATCGACCGGTCTACTTTTTTATTTTGCAGTGCTGGTGATCCAACTTAGGGCCTTACACTTATCAAGCAAACTAGTGTTCTGCCCCTGAGGTACATTAATTCGTGGTTGTTTAGACGGAGTCTTAACTCTATACACCAGGCTGGCCTCCAACTAGAGACCCTTCGTCCTTCTACCTCAGCTGACCTAACACTGGAATTACAGGTGAGTGTTAACACGTCTAGTTCTTTTTTATTTTTCTGGTGTTGGGGCTCGAAACCAGCGTCTCACACATAGTAGGAAAATTTTTTATAAATGAGTGATACCCACAGCCTAAGTAAAGGGTTTTAAGCTAGCAAGTTTCATACCTGGGAATCTGGTTCACAGAAATATGAATACATTTATTACTGAACTGTACGCTTAAAAATAGTTAATTTAAGCCGGGTGGTGGCGGCGGCGGCGGCGGCGGCGGCGGTGGTGGCGGTGGCGGCGGCGCACACCTTTAGTCCCAGAACTCAGGAGGCAGAGGCAAGTGGATCTCTGTGAGTTCGAGGCCAGCCTGGTCTAGAGAATGAGTTCTAGGACAGGACAGCTGGAGCTACACAGAGAAACCTTGTTAAAAAAAAAAAAAAAAAAAAAAAGAAAGAAAAAAAGAAAGAAAGAAAAAGTTGAGAGGTTAAGATAGGGCTGGCGAAATGGCTTTACAGGTGAGGGTACCCGCTAGCAAGTCTGATGACCTGAATTTGATCCATAGAATCCATACAGTAGAAGGAGAGAACAGACTTCGGCAAGTTGTCCTCTGACTTCCACACACGTGTCATGGTATGTGCACTACCCACTCTCCAAAACATACCACAAATAAATAGATGAAAAATAGAGTTTTTTGTTTGTTTTTTCGAGACAGGGTTTCTCTGTGTAGCTTTGTGCCTTTCCTGGAACTCACTTTGTAGTCCAGGCTGGCCTCGAACTCACAAAGATCCACCTGGCTCTGCCTCCCGAGTGCTGAGATTAAAGGCGTGCGCCACCACCGCCCAGCTAAAAAATAGTTTTTAAGAGGTGAAGATAGTAAATTTCGTAATTTGTTTTTTTTAATCACAATTTAAAATGTAAAACTATTATGTATTAGGGAAAACCTGGAAAGGAAAATAAATCACCTATTACCAAAGGCTGTGGACCGAAGGAAAACAAACGTATAAACATTTGTAAGACACAGCTAAAGCACTGATGAGGGACAAAGGCTCCGACAGAAAAGTCTAGAAAAAGAAACATCAAACGAACCCAAAAGAAGCAGAGAAAGAAAGAACAAAGAGAACACCTGGAACTGGAGAGATGATGTGATAGCTCAGGGAGGGACGTGCTTGCCACACAATCGTGACGGCCTGAGTTCAGATCTCCAGGCCTGGGTAAAAGCCACGTGAAGGCCCGCATCTCTAACACAAGGGGTGGAGGTCTTAGAGTTCCTGGCATTCCAGTGTAGTCAAGACAGGCAAGCTGCAGGCTCAGTGAGAGACCCCCATCTCAAAAAACAAAAACTGTGGAGGGTGATTATTGAAAACACCAATGTGTTCGCTTCTGCTCATGCGCAGAGGAACTTCTCTGCCCTCACACATACATCACGCACACAGATAACACCAGAAATCAATGTGAAAACAGGATGGTAGAAAAGAATCAAAGAAATAAAAAGCAATCATGAAAGAAACCGGGATATCACTACAGATTCTGAGGATTTCAATGGACAATAATGATTCTACCCACGAGAACATGATAATTAAGATGAAATGCACTAATTGCTTTAAAACACAAACTCCCATAATGCACCTAATATGAAATACAGAGTTTGAATAGTCCTATACTTTTTCAAATAAATTTAAAGAAAAGAAGGTTTAAACTTAATTTTGTTGTTTGGTTTTAGAAAACAGGATCTCCCTAAATTGTTCAAGCTTACCTTGAATGTGCTATGTAGCCCAGGCTGAACTTTCAATCCTCCTGCCTCAGCCTCCCAAGTAGCTGGGATTGCAAGTGAGAGCCATAATGCCTGGCTAGTCCCAAGTTTCTTAAAGAAGCTGAAGAATTTTTCTTTTCAGTGGTGCAGAGCAGGCCTATGGCCTCACAAATCTTAGGCAACCACTCTAAACGCTCAACCACATCCCCCACCCACAGACACTGAATTCTTAAGCTTCAGAATTCCATGTGAAATGGTCCAGCCACTTTGGAAAAACAGTTTGGCAGCTCCTCCGAATGTTATAATATATAATTACCTTGGCCCAGCAACTCCACTTCTAGGTATGGACCTAAAAGAATTGAAAGCAGGTGTTCAAACAAAGGCTTGAACACAAAGGCTCGCTGCACCGTTATCTGCGAATGGAAACAACCCAGATGTCCATCAGCAGATGAACAGATAAACAAAATATGGCATGTTATGCGCTCACAGAAAGGAATGAAGTACTGCCACAGGATGCAACATGGATGAACTTTGAAAACATTATGCTATGTGAAAGAAACCAGACATAGAGGAACACAAAATCTGTGGCTCCATTTATGTGAGTTATTCAGAATTGGCAAATCCATATAAACAGAAAACAAGTGTTAGTGGTTGTCAGGGGCAAGGGGGAATGGAAATGAGGAGTGCGTGCTTCATGGGTATAGGGTTTCCTTCTGGGGGGATGAAAATATTCTGGAATTAGATATCAGGAATGGTTGCACAACATCCGGAAAGTACTTGGTGTCGATTGTTCATTTTAAAAATGGCTAAAATTCAGAGGCAGGCGGATCTCTGTGAGTTCGAGGCCAGCCTGTGCTACCAAGTGAGTTCCAGGAGAGGCACAAAGCTACACAGAGAAACCCTGTCTCGAAAAACCAAAAAAAAAAAAAAAAGACTAAAATGAGATCTATGATATTTTTGTACTATGGTAAAAAATTTTAAATCAAACACCAGAACCTAGTTAGGTTCATTTCATGGATGCAAATCTGGTTCAATATTTAAAAATCAACAGAACCAATTATGTTGATTAGCTGAAGAAGAAAGATCATCAAATCATCCTCGGCTTTTTTCATTTTGTGTGCATGTGTGTGGGTGTTTTGCCTGCATGTGTGTCTGTGCACCATCTACAATCCTGGGGTCCACAGATAGAGCCCGAAGAGAGACGGGATTTACAGAAGGCTGTGAGCTGACATGTGGGGGGTGCATCCCAGCACTAACACGATGGCTTGCAACCTTGTGGAGCCATAGCTCCAAGAGATTTGACACCTTCTTCTGGGTTTTACAGGCACCAGGTACACATAAAGGCAAAACACTTACCCATAAAATAAAAATAAAACTCAGAAAAAAAATTTCTTCTCATATTGATAAAGAAAAGCTACCAAGCCGGGCAGTGGTGACGCATGCCTTTAATCCCAGCACTCGAGAGGCAGGGGCAGGCGGATCTCTGTGAGTTCGAGGCCAGCCTGAGCTACAGAGTGAGTTCCAGGACAGGCTTCAAAGCTACACAGAGAAACTCGGTCTCGAAAAAAAAAAAAAAAAGCTATCAAAAAATTCTTCTAGCTAACATACACATTGGTGAAAGACAAGGATGTCCCCTTTTGTCACCTTATTCAGCACAATAGTGGAAATTCTAGCGAGTACAGCAAAGTAGGGGGGTTTTTTAAATTTTTATAATTAATTTACTTTTACATATCAGTCACAGATTCCCCTGTCCTCCCCCCAGCCCATCCCCCATTCCTACCTTCTCCTGGGCAAGGACTGCCCTGGGGATTCAGCTCCACCTGGTAGATTCAGTCCAGGCAGGTCCAGTCCCCTCCTCCCAGGCTGAGCCAAGTGTCCCTGCATAGGCCCCAGGCTCCAAACTGCCAGCTCATGCACTAAGGACAGGTGCTGGTCCCACTGCCTGGGGGCCTCCCAAACAGTTCAAGCTAATCAACTGTCTCACTTAATTGACTCTACTGTTCCTTGTTTTAGATGGTATGATTTTCTCCATATAAAATCTATAAAAGGGGCTGGAGGGGTATCTCAGCCATTAAGAGTGCTTCCATTTCCTGCTGTTCAGTTTCCAGCACCCAGACGATTTTAAAAAACAAAGTGCAAAAGTCATTCAATGGAGAAAGAATAATTTTTTCAATAAAAGGGGTTACAGCAATTCTACCTCATAGGCAAAAATACAACTCAGGCTAACCTCGCACCTCAGAGAAAGTCAGTTCAAAACACGTCACAGTCTTACATTTAAAACGCAAAAACTTTAGGGAAAAAAAACCGAACAACCAACCAAACAGGAGAAAATCTTTAGGCTCTTGAGCCAAAGTATTCTTAAAGTTGACATCCAAAGTCTCATACCACGGAAGGACCCATTTGGAAGATGAAAATTCAAGCTACAAATTGGGGAAAATATTTGCAAACCACATTAAACAAAGGATGGATGTCTCAAAACTCAACAATACAAAAGCAAATAATGCAAGTACAAAGTGAGGAAAAGATAGGAAATCACTTTTGCCAAAAGAGATACACAGAAGGAAAATAAGCCCATGGAAAGGCATGCTAGAGGGATCGTTACGTGCCTATCAGAACAGTTCCAGTGAAAAGTGGTGATGTCGATTCCTGGCTAGGAGTCAGGAAAACTAGATGCATTGCTGGGGAGAATGTGAAATAGTGTATCCACTCTGTCTGGGAAACAAGTTGATGGGTTTTTAAAAACCTAAACATGTTAAGTGTTACTAGTAGGAGACACTTGTAAAAAGTACATATTTTAGATATAAGCCTTATGTTCACTGGGATTTATGCCGGGAACACAAGGTTGATATAATATCCCAAAATCAATTAATAGGAGTTATGGATGCTGCTTAGTGGTAGAATGCTTGCCCAGCATGTGAGGTTCTTAATTCCATTCTCAAAACGGGGGAAAAAAAAAAGACCAGGGACAAAACAAGAATATCTACTTTTGTCACGTAGGATCGACACTGGGCCAGAGTGCTTACCAGCATGCGCAAGACCTGGGGTTTGACCTGCAGCAACATTAAAATGTGTTTGCGTGCTGGGCATGTTGGTGCATGCCTTTAATAACACCCCTTGAGAGCCAGAGCCAGGTGGATCTCTGTGAGTTTGAGGTCAGCCTGGTCTACAAAGAGAGTTCTAGGAAAGCCAGAGCTGTTACACAGAGAAACCCCGTCTGGAAAAACAAAACAAACAAAACAAAAGTATTTGTGTGATCTGGAGGTTCTGGCTAGTGAACCAAATCAGTAGAAAAAAAATTAAAAGCATCCAGATAGGAAAGGAATGAAAACTGTCTTTACTTGCATAGTCCTCTATGATGAAAATTCCATTCCAGGACAGCCAGGGCTGCATAGAGAAACCCTGTCTCCAAAACCCCCAAACCAAAATAAGGTAAAACAAAATCCAAGGAATGCACACATGTGAAACAAACAAGGAAACAATCTCTACTCAGATCAATAAATGCATGTTTCAGCGACACAAGGCATAAGCTCAATATGCAAAAATCAACTGTGCTTTTATATACAATTCAAAAATGAAATTAAAAAATAATGACATTAAATGGCTAGTTAGGAATTAATTTAGCAAAAGAAGTATAAGACATGTACACTGAAAATTAACAAAATGTGAAAGAGAAGTGAAAAGGAATGAAAAATGAAGAGCTATTCCATGGTTAGTAATTGGAATTATCAATATTGTCAAGATGGTAATTCCCTCCAAACTGGGTCTAGAAATGCATGCATTAGAATCCTCAACACGATTCTAGCAGACTATTTTGGAACAATTACCAGGCTGGTACTGAAAGTTTATGGAAAATCACGGACTTACAATAGCCGAAACAAGAACTTAGAATAGCCAACACCGTTTTAAATATAAAATAGTTGGAGATGTAGCTTAGAGGTAGGGCTCTTGCCTACCAAGTGTGAGGTCCTGGGTTCCATCCTCAGCACTGCCAAACCAAACCAAACAAAAACTATAAAACTTCTAGAAGAAAACACAGAAAATATCTGTGATCTTGAAGTAGGCGACGAATTCTTAGCTATGACACTAAAAACACATTCCACAAGAAAAATATTCTGGACTTCATGAAAATGAAGTTTCTGCACTTCAAGAGATATCTTTAAAAAACAAAAGGTAAGGCTAGGAGTGTAGCTTGGTGTGTGCTAGGCATTGGCTTCAGTTTCTAGCACCAAAAGAGAAAGTTCTGACGATGTAGGCCAAGGCAGAGTGCTTGCCTAGCAATGTATAGTTTGATCCCCATCACACAAAGACACACACACACACACACACACACACACACACACACACACACACACACACACGCAGGGCGGGAGGGAGGGGCAGTGTGTGTAAAAAAACAATGAAGGATAAGCTAAATATTTTTTCAATGAGGACAAACAACAGCCACAGCCTAGGAATGTAGCACAGTGGGACACTGCTTGCCTAGCACTCCCAGAGGCTCTGGCCCTGGTGGGGCTCAATCCCCAGCACCACAAAAGGCTAGGTGTGATGACACAAACCTTTAATCCCAGCACTCAGGAGGCAGAAAGCTGGTGGATCTCTGTGAGTCCAAGGCCAGACTGGTCTACATGGAGAGTTCCAGTGAAGCCAGGGTTATATAAAGAGACCTTGTCACAAAAGAAAACAAAAATTAAAAAAAAAAAAAAATGTATGGTAGTACAGGCCTGTAACTCCAGTACTCTGGAAATGAAAGCAGAGTGATTAGAAATTTAAGGTCATTATGGGTTACACAGTGACTTTGAGGCCAGCCTGGACTGTATCAGTACATGTCTTTAAAAAATAAAAAAGAGCCGGGCGGTGGTGGCGCACGCCTTTAATCCCAGCACTTGGGAGGCAGAGCCAGGTGGATCTCTGTGAGTTCGAGGCCAGCCTGGGCTACCAAGTGAGTTCCAGGAAAGGCACAAAGCTACACAGAGAAACCCTGTCTCAAAAAAACCCCCCCAAAAAAATAAAAAAAAAATAAAAAGGAGGGCCAGGTGGTGGTGCTGCAAGCCTTTCATCCCAGCACTTGAGAGGCCTAGGCAGGCAGATCTCTGGGTTCAAGACCAGCCTGCTCTACAGAGTGAATTCCAAGACAGCCAGGGCTACACAGAAAAACTGTGTCTGGAAAAAAACAATACACAAACAAACAAATACATAAATAAAAGGAGGAAAAGACAAATTGAAGGACTGGAGATATGGCTCAGTGGTACAGCATTTGCTTACTATGTGCATGCCCTTTGATCCAATTCCTAGCAAAACACACAGAGATAGTCTGTGTGTGTGTGGGGGGGTGCGTGTAAAAGGGTCTCACCAATACGAATCACTATTAAGCACCTAAAAGCTGTTCATTAGTTAGGAAGATACTAACTGAAATGACAAGCACCGCACACCCAGTAAAATACACATGGCAAGGCTAGTTCAAAGCAGTAGGGAAGACTTGGGGAACCCGAGACCCTTCTGGATTGCTGATGGGAATATAAAATGAAGTAGCTGCTTTCAAAACCAGTATAACCGGTTCTTTTCAAAAGTGGACGTAGGGGGCTGGAGAGACGACTCAGAGGTTAAGAGCACTGGCTGCTCTTCCATAGGACCCAGGTTCAATTCCCAGCACCCACATGGCAGCTCACAACTGTCTGTAACTCCAGTTCCTGGGAATCTGACACCTTCACACCAATGCACATAAAATAAAGTTTAAAAAAAATGTGGCATAGACTTATCACACAACCCAACATCACACTTCTAGGATCTGCCACAAAGAAACTTACCACTACACAAAGACTTACACATGAATGTTTACATCAGTATCATACTCACAGTAGGTAAAGTGCACAGTCTAAGTGTCCATTAACTGATGAATGAATGAATGAATGAATGAACGAATGAATGAACAGGATGTGGCATATCTTCACAGTAGAATATTACTCTGCAATGAAAAGGTTAAAATTGGCACTCACTACAGTATAGAAGAATTCCAAAAACATTTGAAGTGAAAAAATGCAGGTGTGGGCCAGCAAGATGGCTCAGTGGGTAAAAGGACTTGCTGCCAAGCCTGAGGACCTGAATTTGATGCCCTGGACCCACATGGTGGAAGGAAAGAATCAACTCCTGTAAGATGTCCTAGCACCTCTAGATGCCTGCCATGACCCCCTCTCCAATCAATAAACACAAAATGAAAAACAACTCAGATGCCAAAACATTACATGTGGTAGGATGCTGCAGGAAGTCTTTGGAGTGTGAGACTAGTCTGTATCTTGTTTGGTCTGACAGATACATGAATATATAAACTAGTCAAACTTGTCAAAATAAATTCTTGAGATCTGTGCATTTTACTGACTATAAGATTTCCAAATAAGTAAACAAAACCTTATTTAAGTTGGTCATACAAGTCTCAAGTGAGAAACTCCCCACTTTAAATGTTTTTATTAGAAGAAAATATGCTGAGCCTTGTGTGGTGGTGCACGCCTTTAATCCCAGCACTCGGGAGGCAGAGCCAGGAGGATCTCTGTGAGTTCGAGGCCAGCCTGGTCTACAGAGTGAGTTCCAGGACACCCAGGGCTACACAGAGAAACTCTGTCTTGAAAAACTAAAGGGGGAAAAAAGAGGAGGAGGAGGAGAAGGAGGAAGAGGAGGAGGAGGAGGAGGAGGAGGAGGAGGAGGAGGAGGAGGAGGAGGAGGAGAAGAAGAAGAAGAAGAAGAAGAAGAAGAAGAAGAAGAAGAAGAAGAAGAAGAAGAAGATAGAGGGTAAAGAACACATCCAAGGCTATCCTCTGACCTTTTTTAGTGCACTGTGACACAGATGTGCCACACACATGTGCACAAATGAAGTGCCATAGGGAAAATTAACAAAGGCAAAAAATGGTCTTTTGAAGAGAATAATATAATTAAAAAAAAGTCATGTGGCTAAGGACCCTTGAGACAAACAAGGTCATAGGATCAGTGCTTTTGAGATTGCTACAGAGCTGTTAGGTTTTGTTGGATTTTCACAACCCCTTGGAGGTTGATGATTACTGACAATGATATCTCTAGGACTTCCAGAATTTACAAGGGGGCAGAGTTCTTGTTTAAGTTTGAAGTACACATA
This sequence comes from Peromyscus leucopus, assembly GCF_004664715.2. NCBI lineage: Eukaryota > Metazoa > Chordata > Mammalia > Rodentia > Cricetidae > Peromyscus > Peromyscus leucopus. The sequence continues at coordinate 54,253,706 of NC_051083.1, forward strand.
CTATCTATCTTACTGACCCTAAAATGCATTCCTGGTTAGTTAAAGTTTTTACTGTGACTTTTTTTTTTTTTTTTTTTTTTTTTTTGGTTTTTCAAGACAGGGTTTCTCTGTGTAGTTTTGGTGTCCTGTCCTGGATCTCGCTCTGTAGACCAGGCTGGCCTCGAACTCACAGAGATCCGCCTGGCTCTGCCTCCCGAGTGCTGGGATTAAAGGTGTGCACCACCAATGCCTGACCTACTGTGACATTTTCTACACACACACACACACACACACACACACACACACACACACACACACACACTGCTTATCACTTTTGGACTTCTAGCACTTAAAATTATTATCTTTGCTAAGTCTATTTACATGTTCATGGTGGAGAATATATAATTCACCGTCATAGGAAAATATATATTGTTTTTAAAATATTTATTTATCACGCAGGAACCCTCAGAGGTCAGAAGAGGAATCGAACCCACTGGAACTAGAGTTACAGATAGTTGGGAGCCACCATGGAGTGCTGGAAATCAAACCTGAGTTTACTGCAGGAACAGAAACTGCTGAGCCATCTCTCCAGTCCATTTATTTGATTTTTGAGACAAGGTCTCACTATGTAGACCAGGCTGGTTGTGAAACTGTAGAGATCTGTCTGCCTCTGCCTCCTGGGTGCTAGGATTAAAGGCGTGCGCCACCTCACCCAGCTAGGAAATTATATTTGATAGGAAATACTTTTCGGAAAATCCATTGCAATGGATACCTCAGCCAAGTAGTGACTAACTTCAACATATTGTGTTACTACTATGAACATGGCAGAGCTTGGCAGGGTAGGGCATAGCTACAGTCCCAGCACTCAGGATACTAAGGCAAGATGCTTGCAAGTTTAAGGTTAGCCTGGGCTACACAGTGACACCCTGTTTCAAGAAAAAAGCAGCTTCACTTGCTAGTTTGGGCCTTCTCCCTATACAGCCGTTAGAGAAATCGAAGCTGTGCCTCTAATAGATTGGATGATAAGACTGATGAGGTGTTTGTGTAAGACTGATGTGGCATTTGTTCCTTTGACCGGCCTCTTTTTTCTTTGTGTTGAGGTGAGTGATAATCAATACTGCCCGTTGAAGTCTCATATCACTCTAAGTCAAAATGATTATTTCCTCTCAGGGATTTCAACAAAACACTTTCTGGATCAATATTTTCACCTTTAATTTTAATCAGGGCAGAATGAAAGGCAGCTCATAGCTTCATTTTTATAACAGAATAAATATACCACAAAACATACTTAATCACCCCCTTGACTAACATTAAGGTGATTTATGATTGTTGTCATACTAAATAATACTAGAATTAATATTTGTGCATGTATCTTTTGAACACGAGTAGTTTTCCTTTTTTGCTTATTTTTTTAAATTAATTCATTTATTTTATGTGTGTTAGTGTTTTGCTTTCCTGTGTATACCTAAAAGAGCATCGGGTTCCCTGGAACTTGAGTTACAGACAGGTGTGAGCTGCCACATGGGTGGGTGCTGGGAATCAACCCAGGTCCTTTCCAAGAACAGCCAGTGCTCTTAACTGCTGAGCCATCTTTCCAGTCCCATTTATTTAAGATAGAAATTTAATGTTTTCTCCATCATTAGAATGCTTCAACCAATTACGACATTTATTTATTTATTTATTTACCTATTTATTTATTTATTTATTATTTTGTGGGGAGAGGGGCATGCCACCGTGTCTGTGTGTGTGTGTGTGTGTGTGTGTGTGCAGGTCAGAGGATCACTTGGGGGAGCTGGTTTTTCCCACTAGGTAGGTCCTCAGGATCAAACTCAGATTGTCACACTTGGCGAGTTACCTTTACCCACTGGGCAAACTCACCAGCCATCTTTCGTTTGGTGATTTTTTTGTTGTTGTATTCTTTTCTTTGTTTGTTGAGACAGAGTTTTTGTATTCAAAACTGGCTAGGTATGATTGGTCTGAACTTAGAAATCCTCCTGCCTCAGGGCTGGAGAGATAGCTTAGTGGTTAAGAACACATACTGTTTTTTTTTTTTTTTTTTGTTTGTTTGTTTGTTTGTTTTTTGTTTTTTCGAGACAGGGTTTCTCTGTGTAGCTTTGTGCCTTTCCTGGGACTCACTTGGTAGCCCAGGCTGGCCCCGAACTCACAGATATCCACCTGGCTCTGCCTCCCCAGTGCTGGGATTAAAGGCGTGTGCCACCACCGCCCGGCTAAACACATACTGTTCTTGCAGAAGACTTATATTTGATTCCCAAGAGTCACATCAGGCAGCTCACAACTGCCTGTAACTGCAGCTCCAGGAGACCTGATGCCTCTGGCCTCTGCAAGCACCTGCTCTCTCTCTCTCACACACACACATACTCCCCTCCCCCTGCACACATATATACAAGTAATTAAAAATAATAAAAATAAATCGTAAAAAACCTTTCACACTCCTTTAATCCCAGCACTCAGGAGACAGAGGCAGGTGAGTTTAAGGCCAGCCTGGTCTACAAAGCGAGTTCCAGGATAGGCAGGGCTACACAGAGAAACCCTGTCTGGAAAAACCAAAACCAAAACCAAACAACAACAAAACCACTTTCTGCCTCAGCCTCCAAAATGCTGGTAGCTGTCTCAAACAGCTGTCCCATTGGTTTACAGCTTTCAGGGAGAAATATTCTGACACCACTGACAATAAGTCTTTTTTTTTTTTTCTTTTTGTGGTGCTGAGGATTGAACCTCTGGCCTCACGTGCTAAGCAAGCACTCTACCAGTGAGCTACAACCCCTATCCTGGTATTGTTTGAAGAAATGGGTTCTTCCCATGTTTAACGTTTGGAACTGATGGGATCAAGAGATTTCCCCTTAGTCACTTGAATAACTTGGACTACAGGCACAGAGTGGGCCTAGCTAATAACTACTTCATTGTTAGCTTTCCTGTTCCTCTGGACTAGAAAATCTGAACACTTCACAAATGTAATTTGATGATTTTCAATTCTTCTCTTGTTTTGGCGGCGACAGTGGGGGGGGCACTTTAGTTTTGGCTTTTGTTTTCCCAGACAGGGTTTCTCTGTGTAGCCCTGGCTGTCCTGGAACTCACCCTGTAGACCAGGCTGGCCTCAAACTCAGAGATCCACCTGCCTCTGCCTCCCAAGTGCTGGGACTAAAGGCATGCGCCACTGCCGACTGGCAATTCTTCTCTTTTATAAATTGCTCGTGTTTATACATATACATAGTGCACAGGAGGGTATCCATGTTTTCATAAACCTGGAGCCAGATGTGCTGTTTGCTAGTGCTGCTTTATCCTGGACTGGGGATGTGGCTCTGTGGTAGAGAGCTTGCCTACACGTGAGGCTCTAGCTTGGTCTTCAATGCCACAAAGTAATAATTAGTATTCTTTATTCCCTAGAAGATGGTATGAGTTCCCTGAGGCTCAGTGTTTGCAAGCATTGCCTTACATGGAAGCACTAAGAGTCCAGAGAGGCCTGCGGATGCACACTTGCAAACTCAGCACTCAGGAGGTCCAAACACTGGTTAAAGGCCAGCCAGGGTGGGGGTTGTAAGTTAAAGACCAGCAAGACTCTATCTCAAAAATAAACAGGGGATTAGAGAGATGGCTCAGTGGGTAAGATTGCATGGTGCTCTTGCAGAGGATCTGGGTTTGGTTTCCCACACCCACACCATAGATCACAAGGGTCTGGAACTCCAGTCCTAGGGATTCCAACATCCTGTTCTGGCATCCATGGGCCCTGCAGATATGTGGGACACATACACACACGCAGGCAAAACACTCATACACACAAAATAAAATACTTTTAAATTGTTTTTATTTAAATGTACGTATGTACATATCTGTGAGTGTGTGCTACATGTGTGTGCCTACAGAGACGAGACAAGAATGTTGGATCCCCTGGAATTTGAGTTAGAGATAGTTATGAATCACCAAATGGGTACTGGGAATCAAATTCAGGTCCTCTGGAAGAGCAGGCAGTGTTCTTGACCACTAAGCCATCTCTCCAACCCCCGTGAAACAATTAATTTATTTTATTTTATGTATGTGTTTTTACTGTACATGAACTATGTGCATGCAAGCTGCCTTTGGATATCAGAGAAGGGTATTAAATCTCCTAGAACTGGACTTACAGATGGTTGTGAGCCACCATGTGGGTGCTGGGAATTGAACCCAGGTCCTCTGCAGGAAGAGAGAAAACTCTACTGGGATCATATAGTGCATTTGCTCCAGCTCCGTGGAGACCACCTCTTGCTACTCACTCTGCTCACATCAAGCCACCGCATTCTGTCTTCACATGAGTATACACAAGGGCCTGCCTCCTGCCAGTCTGGAGCGCTGTGTTGGCTAGATTCCTTTGTCAACTCGACAAGCTAGAGTCATCTGAGAGCAGAGAACCTCAAGGAAGAGAATGCTTCCATAAGATGGGGCTGTAGGCAAGCCCGTAAAGGATTTTCTTAATGAATGATTGATGTGGGAGGGCCCAGACCATTGTGGGTGAGGCCACCCCTGGGGTAGTGGTCCTGGGTTCTGTAAGAAAGCAGGTTGAGCAAACCAGTAAGCAGCACCTCTCCATGGTCTCTGCATCAGTTCCGGCCTCCAGGTTCCTGCCCTGTTGGAGTTTTTGTTTTGACTTCCTTCACTGATGAACAGCAATGTGGAAGTGTTAGCCAAATAAACCCTTTCCTCCCCAACTTGTTTTTGGTCATAGTATTTCATCACAGCAATAGCAACCCCAAGACAAGCACTAAAGCAAGGCGATGTTTGTCTCACGCTATTGTTCCTTCTCACTCATTTGTGTTATGTATAGCCATCCTTCTCTTGTTAGAAATGTTCACCAAATCTATCTTTTGGGGTCACGTTCGCCTCTTTCTTCTGGTGCTGTGGAAGAACTGTTCATGCCAGTTCTCTATAACTGAGCTTCATACTCTCCTCTGCCCTCAACCTGTCATCATTTGTATCTGTGATATCTTCAGGCATGCATTTTGTACTTTTCCCCACTTTTTATGAAAATTTTATTTTTATGAGGTTTCTCTGTGTAGCCCTGGCTGTCCTAGAACTCACTCTATAAACCAGGCTGGCCTCGAACTCGGAGATTCACCTGCCTCTGTTTCCAGAGTGCTGGGATTAAAGGCGTGTGCCACCACTGCTGGGCAAATTTTGTACTTTTATATATTAGCTCTCTCAGCTTTTTTAAGGCTCTTGGGTTTCTTATTATGCCTGCACTCCCACTATTAAGAGAATTGCTTATGTTTTGTCTCAGAGTTAAATCTCAAAAGTCCAAAGCTAGCACAAAACATGTATATAGCAATAATTTGAAAATCATATGAGGGGTGCCGGGAGGACAAAGCAACACTCTCTCGCAGAATCATTACACCAAACAGCAAAGGGTAAGAAAGGTTGAAGCGGAAATACCAGAAGACAGAGCAGCAGAGACAGCAGAGAGCAGAGCCCAGGAGCTGCTGGAGCTCCAGAGATCATCACTGGCCTTAGAGAACACTCAAGGCCCTGTCGTGATGGTTGAGCTTTCATTGAGTTAGTGTGACTACAAACACCACTACAAAAAAATTTAAATTTTTTTCTTTTTCTTTTTCAAGACAGGCTTTCTCTGTGTAACAGCCCTGGCTGTCCTGGATCTTGCTCTGTAGACCAGGCTGGCCTCGAACTCACAGAAATCTGCCTGCCTCTGCCTCCCGAGTGCTGCGATTAAAGGTGTGCACCACCATGCCTGGTGAGTTTAAATTTTAATTGAAGTTTTAAATTTTTTTTCTTACTTTTTGTTGTTGCTTTTTTGTTTTTTGAGACAGGGTTTCTCTGTGTAGCATTGGCTATCCTGGGACTTGCTATGTAGACCAGGCTGGCCTTGAACCCACAGAGATCTGTCTGCTTCTGTCTCCCATGTGCTGGGATTAAAGGCATGCACTACCACCACCTGGAAAAGTTCCTTTTTTTTAATTTTTTTTTTTTTTTTTTTTTTTTTTTTAGTGTGTGTGAGAGAGAGATATGTGAGCACGTGAAAAGCAAAGAACAACTCTTGGGAATCTGTTCTCTCCTTTTACTGTGGATTCCCAGGATAGAGCCTAGGTCATCAGGCTCACCTGGCAAGCATTGTTAACTGTTGAGCCATCTTGCCAGCCCTCAATTTAAGTTCTTAAAATTTAGGAAATGGAGCTTGAATAGCTATGAGATTGCAAAAGTCCTGAAAATCCATTAGAAAAACCACAGGATGCAAAAAACAAATTAAGCCAGGTCATGAAGAAGGCTTCAGAGGTCCCTGGTGTTCCAGCGACGGATAGCGCTAGTGTCCATCAGCACAGGAAAAATTATGTGCTTTAAAACGCAGAGGGTTAGCAGGGTGCGGTGGCTCACGCCTACAATTTCAGTCCTTGGCAAGCTAAGTCAGGAAGATTGCTGTCAGCTCCATAGAGAATTCCTGACCAGTGTGGATATAGAATGAGACCCTGCATCAAAAAAGAAAAATGAATAAACAAAATGAGGGTTTCAGGAGAGGAAGTGAGGAATCTGATAGAAGCAGACTCTCCCTCCCACTTGAGTTCGGGCTTTTAATTTAACTGGCAGGCGTCTATTGCTTTGGAGATTAATTCAGCCCTTCACAGCATTTCAAATCCACTATGGCTTTGCTGGAATGTTTTAATACATGGTAAAAATTTCATCCTAAACCGAAACACAATAAGCGTTCTTGCAAACCCCACCCCAATTTCTATTCTAAAATTAACCTATTACATGTGCTGTTGACGATATACTTAATTGGAAACCTAGATTTAAAAACCTGAAAAAAAATCAATCTTCATCTCTAAATAGAAAAAAAATAAAAGAAAACGTGTAACTTAAGGTTTATAGCCCATAGTTTAGGTGAGCGCACACAAGCAAGAGGGGAAGCAGACATGGAGGCATCCCAAGCAAAGCTGCATGATGGAACACGCTCAGCGGGGCGGATGTTTGCATAAGGCTGGAGTGCACATCAGGAAAGGCGGCGCACGCATTCATGCGCACGCGTCTGGAGGTCCTGGATGCCTCCATGGCGGACGAAGGAGCGCGGAGCAAACGGAGGCCCCTCCCAGTTCGCTTTAGACGTTCCACGTGGAAGAGCGTGGGGTGCGGCGGAGCCGGGCTGTGGCTTTCTGGTTCCGCAGGCAAAGTACAGGGAGTGCGTCAGCTCCGCTCTCGGAATGACTGACGGGTCTGGGCCCACCCCCTTTTCCCAGCCGCATCACTTCCTGTCTGCCCAGGACACGCTTCAAGGGCTTGTTTCGGGCCGGAAGGAGTCAAAAGCTCTTTCCTCGCTCGACCCCCCGGGTGTAGCGCAGCACGCAGGCTCGGCGGCGCTTCGGGAAGCGGCAGCCGACTTGGGAGGGCTTGGTCTCCGCCTACACTCCCACGGTGGCGGCGGCGACGCGGCGTGGGGAAGGGGAGGGGCGGAGGGCGTGCACCGGAAGTGAGCTCAGCGGAGGCCTTGGATCTGACGCTTTCTTCCGGGTGCCTATTACGCACGCGCGCGCCGCGGGCGCTGCCGCTGTTCGCCTTCATGCCCCGCCCTGAATACAGCGATGAGGAAAAAAGCTGATTTCCAAGCAACTAGGCATTTTTATTACAAAATGGTTCATCAAAATGATCTGTTCCAGGGCCCAATACTCTCATGTCTTAGGCTTGGTTTTTTTTTGTTGTTGTTGTTAAATGTATTTTTCTGTTCAAAACAGGAAAGCCTTTTTCCTCATTGACAGCATATGGTGCCTATAAAATGCATTACTATAATTTTACGTGTAGTCTGGTGGAATGACTGATCTGTTCCCGCAGCAATAGCACACTTAAAATATTATGCTGTTAGGCCTGGTGAGATGAGTCAGCCAGTACAGGTGCTTGCTGCCAATCCTGACAACCGAGTTCGATCCAGGGACTCATGATAAAGTGCTCCGACATCCACGTGGGCTATGACCATACCCCCTCCCCACGCACGCTATAAATAAAATAAATGTAATTTAAAAATCGGACAAACAAATATGTTTTTAGATGTTGTAAAATGTGGTAAGCCGGGGCTGGAGAGATGGCTCAGCGGTTAAAAGTACTTAACTGCAGTTGCAGATGACCCTCATTAGGCGGCTCACACTTGGGGTTAACAGTTCCAGAGGGATCCTATGCCTCTGGCTTCGGCAGGCACTCGCACACACGTGCATACCCAGACAACACACATACACATAATTAAAAGTAATAAAAACCAATCTTAAAACTGTACTATTGTTTTATTGTATATTTTGTCTGCATGCATGTGTGTACAGTGCACCACGTGTGTGCCTGGTGCCTGCTGAGGCCGGAAAAGGGCGTTGGCTCTCCTGGAACTGGACTTACAAACAGTGGAGTCGCCACGTGGGTACTGATAATGGAATCCAGGACCTCTGCTTTTAACTTGAGCCATCGTTCCAGCCTCTAAAAAGAAAATATATATACACAAATAAATATATGGGTTGGGTGTGGAAGACTGAGGCAGGAGGATCTCTGTGAGTTCTTAGCCTGCCTGGTCTACATTCTGAGCTCCAGGACATAGTGTCAGAAAAAAACAAGTAAATAAATAGCCAGGTGTGGTGGCGCATGCCTTTAATTTCAGCATTCAGGAAGCAGAGGTAGGCGGATCTATCATAGTGAGTTCCAGAACAGCCAGGACTATTTAGAGAGGCCCTGTCTCTAGATAGATGGATGGATAGATGGATGGATGGATGGATGGATGGATGGATGGATGGATGGATGGATGGATGGATAGATAGATAGGTAGACAGTCAGCCCTCCACTTGTTTTTATTATTATTATTATTATTATTATTATTATTATTACTATTATTGTGTGTGTGTGTGTGTGTGTGTGTGTGTGTGTGTGTGTGTGTGTGTATACATGAGTGACGGGGCCCACAGAAGCCAGAGGCTTTGCACCCCCCTGGAGCTGGAGTTACTGGTGGTTATGAGCCACCTAAAGACTCCAGTCCTCTGAAAGAGGGTACTGCTCTTAACTCCGGGGCCATCACTCCAGCCCCTGGGTAAATTCTTTAAAAGTCTTACTGATATTTAAGGGCTGGTGAGTGAGATGGCTTTCCGAGAAAGGTGCTCGCTGACGAGTCCTATGACCTGAGTTCAATGCCCAGGACCCACACCGTGGAAGGAGAGAACTGGCTCCTTCAACTTGTCCTCCATATGTGCTGTGGAATCCGTGCATGCATGCAATTGTTCATATTTTTTTTTTATTTTTACCAAAATGCTAGATTTATTCACACATCTTATTGCAGTTAAGTGTATGCCTGAATAGTTTATATCTATTGCATTTTATCGTGTATGTTTGGTAGATAAGGAGGAGTCATTTTGCATAGTTTTAGTGCACTGTGACACAGATGTGCCACACACATGTGCACAAATGAAGTGCAATAGGGAAAATTAACAAAGGCAAAAACTGGTCTTTTGAAGAGAATAATATAATTAAAAAAAAGGTCACGTGGCTAAGGACCCTTGAGACAAACAAGGTCATAGGATCAGTGCTTTTGAGATTGCTACAGAGCTGTTAGGTTTTGTTGGATTTTCACAACCCCTTGGAGGTTGATGATTACAGACAATGATATCTCTAGGACTTCCAGAATTTACAAGGGGGCAGAGTTCTTGTTTAAGTTTGAAGTACACATACTATCTATCTTATTGACCCTAAAATGCATTCCTGGTTAGTTGAAGTTTTTACTGTGACTTTTTTTTTTTTTTTTTTTTTTTTTTTTTTTTGAGACAGGGTTTCTCTGTGTAGTTTTGGTGTCCTGTCCTGGATCTCACTCTGTAGACCAGGCTGGCCTCGAACTCACAGAGATCCGCCTGGCTCTGCCTCCCGAGTGCTGGGATTAAAGGCATGAGCCACCACCACCCGGCTAGTTGAAGTTTTTACTGTGACATTTTTTTTGTTGTTGTTTTGTTTTTTCGAGACAGGGTTTCTCTGTGTAGTTTTGGTGCCTGTCCTGGCACTCACTCTGTAGACCACGTTAGCCTTGAACTCACAGAGATCCTCCTGCCTCTGCTGGGATTAAAGGCATTGTGCCACCATGCCTGGCTCGTAAAGATTTATTTATTTATGTATATGAGTGCTCTATCTGCACGTATGACTTTATACCAGAAGAGGGCGCCAGATCCCACCAGATATGGTTGTGAGCCACCATGTAGTTGCTCTGAATTGAACTCAGGTCCTGTGGAAGAGCGGCCAGTGCTGTTAGTCATTGAGCCATCCCTGCAGCCCGTATTTTTGCGTGTTTATCTTCAATTTTGTCACCGTATTGTCTTACCTGTCCCAAATTATGTTTTCTGGGTGGAGAGCCAATATCTTGTATGTAACGTTCTGTAAGTAATGTGTACCTCATTTCCTAAGTGTCAGAGAACAATACTGCAGAGCTGAAGTGGGAACTGGCAGTCAGGGATTGTTCTGAACAAGAGCATCCATCAAATCCAGTGCAGTTTCATCATCTGAATTTCATCCTAGTTGCTTCATGAATCCACAATTCACACTCATTCCCTTTGGAAACAGTCTTGTTGTGGAGCTCAGAGTAGCTCCAAACTTACAATTCTTCTGCTTCAGTCTCCTGAGTGCTTGAATTACAGATGTGAGTGGCTGTACTTGGCTTTCTTGTTCTCATGCAATGTGAAAACTTCCCCTATCTATGGCACTATGAGATCTCACTAAGCTCTAGTGTTTCAGTAAGCGTTCCTTTTCAGTGCTAGGGAGTGGGAACTGGAGCCCTGAACATACTAGATAAGCTTCCTACCACTGTGCTGTACCCCAGCCCCACGGTTTCATTAAATGATGGTCCTAATAGTTCTTTGTTTCGAATGTTATACTATTTCCTTTTCTACATTCACTTAGGTTCTTTCTTAAAATTACTTTAAATTCTATCAAATACATCTCTAAGCCATTTCCCCCTTTAATTTATAAAACATTCATGTGAACACAAGAATGCAATAATTGCTGGATTTTACTTTTTAAATTTTTTAAATATTTATGTTTATGAGCCAGGCATGGTGGTGCATGCCTTTAATCCCAGCACTTCGGAGGCAGAGGCAGGAGGATTTCTGACTTTGAGGCCAGCTGGGTCTACAATTCAAGTTATAGGACAGCTAGAGCTGTTGAACAGAGAAATAACTAAAACAAATTTATGTTTGTATATATGTGTGTCTTTGTGGATGCATGTGTGTGCCAAGGTGACTTTGGAAGCCAGAAGAGGGCATAGGATTCCCTGGAGCTTGGGTTCTTGTATAATATTAGAAGGTGGAATTTGGCTTCCTCTGAAGGAATTCCTTGATCCCTTCAGGTAGTGGCTTTGCCATAACCAGCTGAGTTCTTATGATAGATTCCTGCGGCCTGCAGCATTGAGTTACAAGGTGGTTGTGAACTGTCTGATTTTGGGAGCTGTACTCTGGTCCTTTGCAAGAGCAGCAAGTAGCGTAACTGCTGAGCCATTTCTTTGGCTCCTTTCATTCTTAAAAAAAAAAAAATGAAAAAAAGAATTTTTAATTATGCATATATATATGTGTGCATTTGTGTCTTCAAACCTGAGTTCAGGTATCCACAGACACCTCTTATCTCCCTGGTGCTGGAGTTCTAGTTAGTGGTCAGCGACCCAATGTGGGTACTGGGAAGTGAACTTGGGTCCTCTGTGGGTACAGCATGAACTCCTAACTGGTTAGCCACCTTTGTCCCCTTTTGTTTTTTTGAGACTGGGCGTCACATAGCCCAGGCTGGCCTGGAACTTTCTACTTAGCCAAATGTGATTATTAATCTTCATTGCCAACTTCACTGGATTTAGAATCAGCGTGGACACACACCTCTGGCTGTGTCAATGAGCGTATTTCTGGAAAGTTTTAGCTGCGTAGGGAAGCCCTACCCTGAATAGGAACAGCAGCATCTCACGGGCCGGGTTCCAGGACTACATAAAGTGGAGAGAGAAAGTTGGACACCAGCACCATCTGCTTGCTTCGTGACAGTGATACAGTCGACCAGCGACCTCACATTCCTGCCGCCTTCACAGCCATCATGATCCCCCAAACAGGAAGGCAAAACAAACCCCTCATCCCTTTAAATTGTTTTTTGTCAAGTGTCCAGTAGTGAGAAAAGTAACAAGTCCAGAAAAATTGGGACTCTTGCTGTGGTAAACCTACATGGTTTTGGGCTTTTGGAAATGATTCTCAGGAGGAATGAGGAAGCGTCTGAACTCTATGGGCTAGGAAAGCTAGACTGCTGTGAGCAGAGCAACACTGGCTATTCTGGGGAGAATTTAAAAGACCGCACTGCTGAGAGAAATGTAGAAGAGAAGGCCCACCTTGTGAGGTTTCAGAAAGGAACATGAACTCTAGAAGCCATTCTTGATATCTCGGGTAAAGAATCTGACTGCATTCCACCTCCATTCTGAGAACTTGAGTAAGGCTGAATCAAAAAGTAATGATCTAGCCGGGCGGTGGTGGCGCACGCCTTTAATCCCAGCACTCAGGAGGCAGAGCCAGGCGGATCTCTGTGAGTTCCAGGCCAGCCTGGGCTACAGAGACCCTGTCTTGGAGAGGAAAAAAGTAATGATTAAGTTGTTTGGCAGAGGGAATGTCAAGACAGGATAGTATTCAGGCTGTCTTTTTATGTCACTGCCTCTGTTCAGGTCCACAAGGAGTACAATAGGAAAGAATTGTTTGGCAGGGGCGGGGGCTTTAAATGTGTAAACAAGTCTGGTGCTGAAACAGCAGCTCTAATTGTTAAAGGAATTAGTACCGAACTGGGACGACAGGAAAGGCAACGTTCTGCCTATCGAAGGCCCCATCTTGTGAAAAGAAATTCATTGAGAGGAGGGAACCTAAAGAGAGCAGGGCTTCCTGCCCCAAAACCACCGCCCAGGCACTGAGCTCACTCACTCCAGCTTTGGCTCAAGGAGGCCAGGGTCCTCCTTGAGCTGCCTAAATCCAGAATTGGCAGCTTTGCCCATGTCGCCTTGGTTTTACAGGCATGCAAGATGCACGAGCACTAAGGCATAGGACGGTACCCTAAAGTCTGCCAAGACCTGACGATGAGGGAAGAAACAACGTGTGGCAGGGAGTCCTTCTGAGGCGGCCCTGAGGTGCATCGTGAGAATGGAGTGCAGCTGGCCCAAGGCAAGCCGTGTGTGCTGGCAGGCAGCAGAGCTTAACGGTTGCGACTACCCATGATTCCTGAAGCCAGGATGACTTTGTCACGAACCTCAAATGCCTGCCTGACAAGGAGCTGCAGATTTGATGTTTGCTCGGAGTTTTGGTCTTGCTCTGGCCAGATCTTTTGTTCCTACACACCCATCCCTCCCTGTGCAAATGGGAATATTTATCTTGTGCCACAGTGTATATAATTTGTATTCTGACTTTCTATCTTATCAATTTGACTGAATCATTTACAATCACCATGGAAACACATCTCTTTGGGGTTGTGTACGAGCATGTTTCCAGAAAGCTTTAAGCAGGGAAGACCCACTCTGAACATGAGTGGTTCAATGCCATGGGCGGGGTTCCTAGACTGAATAAAAGCAAAAGTAAACTGAGGTGGCTGGAGACGGACGGCTCAGCAGTTACAAAGGTGTTTGCCGCTCTTGCTAAAGGACCCAGATTCAGTTCACAGCACCCACAGGACAGCCCACAACTCAGCTCCAAGGGGTCTGACACCCTATTCTGATATCTGTGAGCTCCTACACACACGTGGCACACATATATGCATGCACTCAACACTAAAACATCCACATAAAAACAACTGACTCACTAATATTGTGGACTTTATATCTACATGAAAATAGTCACTCATTTTGTATTGGTTGTGCTGGAGGTCGAGTCAGAGAACTATACTAGGCCTGCACTCTAGGCCTCCTAGCCATTTTTCACAGGATTCTTCCATGTTTTGGAGGCAGCAATTTGTAAAAATTAACAAGGTAATGGGTTTCATCATGACATTTTTATACATTTATTTCACCCTCTCCTGTGGCAACACATTGTGTCCCCCAATATATTATGTACCCTAATAAAACTTATCTGGGGTCAAAGAACAGAACAGCCACTAGATTAGACAGAGGCCAGACAGAGTTGGAACACACACCTTTAATCCCAGCACTTGAGAGCTCATGTCTTGCTTGGGTAAGACACGCGCCTTTAATCCCAGGAAGTGATGGCAGGAAGCAGAAAGGTATATAAGGCGCAAGGACCTGGAACTAGAGGCTTTTAAGCAGCAGTTCAGCTGAGATCCATTCAGGTGAGGACTCAGCTTTCAGTCTGAGGATTCGTGGAAACAGGATCGGATGACTTGTCAAGGTGAGGTTGGCTATGGCTTGTTCTGCTTCTCTGACTTTTCAGAATTCACCCCAACAGCTGGCACCATGTTGTTTTTAATAAGACCGTTTACCAATTACACTCTCGCTTCCCTGCATACCTCTCCTGCTTGCATCCTTCTCTCAATAGATCCTATTCCATTTTCATGTTTTATGTATTCTAATGCCCTTAAAAGTTTCCCCCCACCTTTTTTTGAGACCTCCAGCCTTGCTGGAAATTAGCAAGCAGCCTGACTAGGGATATAATTATCCCGAACAACAAGCTATCTTCCACTTTCCTTTTATGTTCTTTAATACTCAATTAGTATAAGAATAATTTCTTGAAAATTGGCAAAATGTCTTAGCTTGTCAAGATTTTTGCACGTCTTTTTTTTTTTTTTTTTTTTTTTTAATGTTATTTTGCCTACACAGCCTTGAGTTCAGTCCTCCAGCCTCAACATTCTTCTCAGTGTTAAGATTATAGGCCTGTGACACTACGCTTGGCCTGAGCATCAATCTTAAGTATATCTGTTTTCAGTAAAATACAAAAAAAAAAAAAACCCAAAAAAACGAACAAGCCCCCAAAGTATCTATTTCATTGAAAGCATCACCAAATGAAGTCTTTTTTTAAAAAAAGAAATGAGATTTATGAATCCAGTTATTTGCACTTATTAGTTCTACTCCTCTGTAAAAAACTAGCACACATCTCATCCTTGGTGGTTACATACAGAGCATAGAAATCGAGCTTTAGGTGGCATATTCATGACCCTTATCCTTTTCGACTAACTTTAAATCACGTACATGTTTTGCTGAGAATCACTGCACTGATTTGAAATGACTTTTTTCCCCTCCCTGAGACAGGGTTTCTCTGTATAGTTTTGGTGCCAGCCTCGTCTTTGAACTCACAGAGTTCCGCCTGGCTCTGCCTCCTGAGTGCTGGGATTAAGGGCATAACCACTACCTGTCTTGAAGTGACTTTTGAGACAAGGTCCATTGCTTTCATACCTGTATGGCCACTATATGAAGCACAGCGCTGTGCAAAACTGATATTCACAGATGCTTGAAATGAATGATAAGAGATTCTGGTTCCAGTTCTGACGTGAGATTACTTTAGCCATTCAATATTTTCAGTCTCACACCAGAATTTCTAGTATAAAGTATCTACAAAACACATGGGCACATGGATATAAAATTAATGCTTGACTCAGAACCTTGTTTTATTTAAATGTGTTCTTCATGCTACAATACAACCCTTCAGAGTCAATCAAATACGTAACGTCAACAGTTTCCTCAAAACTCTTAAAAACTCACAGCCACAGTCCTACACCTCTATAAGGCAGCTTCAGTATGCAAAAGATCACAACACAGTAATTGTGGAATTAAATCCCATTTTTATGCAAATCAAAAGAAAAGCAAACAAGAGTATCAAATATCAAACTACCAAAAGCCAGTGACATTCAGTATGTGTATTTCTCAACCCCTTAAACTCCGTTCTCAACACTGGGGAGTTGCTCCCCGCCAAGTTTTTAGAGACAGGATTTCTCTGTGTAGCCCTGGCCGTCTTGGAACTCACTCTGTAGACCAGGCTAGCTGCCTCTGCCTCCATAGTGCTGGGATTAAAGTTATGCACTACCACCACTACCACTGCCTGGCCTTTTTTTTTTTTTAATTCCCCAGCAATTCTCATGACAGCTAGAGTTGGAAATCACTGCTCTAACAGAACATCTAATTAAGCAAAATCACGATTAATTCAAAAGCACAGCACAGGAAAATTGCAGGCACGTGGGGGATAGACTTAGAACCAACACACTCTGCTTTTGAACAGTCTTTATCTCTTCTAAGGCTCAAAGATTACTAATAGCATAATTTACACCATAATCCTACCAACTACTACAGCTAGGGGCAGTAGTCAGCAGTAGGGTGCTTGTTCATCATGCAGGAGACTCTGTTACTAAAACAAAGACCCCAGAAAACACAACCTGGACAGAACCTTGTCAACTATCATTTATCATCCATCGTTATAATACTATTTGTTGGTGAGGGAAGACTGAGATTTTTAGGCGTAAATAAGAAAGACACAGTCTCAGGGCACTGGAAGAGGGCGAGACCTTCTGGTGCTGGATTGTCCTGGTCCCATCCCGGAAAAAGCTAAGAGCAAAGGGTCACCTGTGGCAAGGGACTGAGCACTCAATTTCTAAGAGCCTCGCTCATTTGAGCTCACTGGTCTTCCTTCCCTTCCAATTTCAGATAACAGAAGACCAAATAAAGGGAGTGGGTCACGGAAAGTGTGGGCCCTTGTTTTTGACAGCAACAACTGTCCTTCACCATGGAGCCACTCACAGATGAAAACATGAAAAAAGAGACCATTTTCATTTTAGAGAGGTTCATGATATGTGTGCTATAGCAAAGGCTGGTTGTAGTGAAGTTTCACTTCAAACTTTCACTCATTGACAAATCAGACATCATTTTGGAATGTTTAACTTCTGCTAAAATGTAGATTTAACCCAATATAGTATGTACTTTAACATTTACTTGTAGGCCCTATATTAGAAGTTGAGGTTAAATTCATCACCAAAATGAGAATATTCTTACAGCTACTACTAAGGTAATGAGCTACGAAATTAATTCCCTAGTATTGCTTTGAAAATATACCCCTAGACATTAAAAGAAATCCCAATTCCATCCCAAGGCATTGTTTAACTTGGATTCTTCAGTCATCATCTACAGTTGGCTTAATGGTCACTCCTCTTCTTATCTGACCCCAACCAATTAAACTGCAAAATAAAAATAGAAGAAATCATGAGCTTTACACTACCACACTGGCATCACCACATAATCACCTGACAGACTGCTTTACCTGCCTACCTTCTAAATCCAGATGTGTTCCCAAAGCTGCTTCTTTTTTTCTTTCTTTCTTTTTTTGGTTTTTTGAGACAGGGTTTCTCTGTGTAGCTTTGTGCCTTTCCTGGAACTCGCTTTGGAGACCAGGCTGTCCTCGAACTCACAGAGATACGCCTGGCTCTGCCTCCCGAGTGCTGGGATTAAAGGTGTGCGCCACCACCGCCCGGCTTTTTTTTTTCTTTTTTAAAGATTTATTTATTTCGGGGATGGAGAGATGGCTCAGAGGTTAAGAGCACTGGTTATTCTTCCAAAGGTCCTAAGTTCAATTCCCAGCAACCACATGGTGGCTCACAACCATCTGTAATGACATCTGGTGCCCATTTCTGACCTGCGGGGATACGTGCAGGCAGAACACTGTATACATAATAAATAAATAAATCTTAAAAAAAAAAAAAAGATTTATTTATTTATTATGTATACAGTGTTCTGTCTGCAGGTATATCTGCAGGCCAGAAGAGGGCACCAGATCACATTACAGATAGTATGTTTGAGGCTAGCCTGGGCAAGAGGAAATCCCATCCTAAACATTGCCAGTTGTGGTGGCTCATGCCAACAAAGGAATGCAGCTGTGTTCAAGGACAGCCTGGTCTACAAAGTGAGACCCTGTCTCAAAGAAAAACAAAACCTAAGAGCTGGAGAGATGGCTCAGTGCTAAAAAGCACTCATTGCTCTTGCAGAGGACCTGGGCTCAGCTTCTATCACCTATATGGTAGTTCACAATCAAACAGATCTGACAATCTATCCCAACCTGCTTGGGCACTGGGCACACACATGGTGCATACATCAGGCAAACATATAAGATAAAATCTAAAACAACAACACAAACAATTCCCCAGAAAGGATGTATTTGCCTTACCAGTCTAACCAAAAGAAGAAAAAGACTCATATACCTGTTCAGATCCATCTAAGGGCCCTTCAGGCTACCCAAATTCCATATCTAATACATTTTGTGTTTGTGTGTGGACATGCATGAGTGCACCTGTCAGTCTACAAATGTGTTTTGTTTTCTTTAAAAAGGAGTTTTACTGTGTAGTTCTGGATGTTCAAAGTTGCTTTGTAAACCAGGCTGGCCTTGAACTCACAGAGGTCCACCTGCCTCTGTTTCCTGTGTGCTGGGATTAAAGGTTTGTGCCACCACACCCAGATCAGATTTTAAAGCAAATCAAACCCTATTCTCTATACTTGTCTTTCGAAAATGCTTTCTTTCTACTGATTGCCTCAGCAGATCAATGGTCTTTAAATAACAGCTGGGAAAATAAAGAGAACCACAGGAACACTGTCTAGAAGCAGACTGCTCTCCATAGCAGGATACCAGATAGCTATGATGATGCATGTCTTTAATCTCAGCATTTAGGAGGCAGAGGCAGATGGGCCAATTTGAGTTCCAGAGCAGCCAGGGCTACCTAGGGGGTGATGGTGGTAGAGATGACAAAAAGGTTAACTTTTGCTAAACTGCAGTGACAACCCAGATCAATCTTCTTGGCAAGTGTGCAATCAGAGCCGGTCACCTGCACAGTATCAAGGAAAGACAGACAAGTAATGAACAGAGCCAAGATGCAGAGGAATAATTAGGAGGAAAACCAGCCTGTGGGATAGTCTAATTTAGGGGCATTTTAGACAAACCAACAGGAAAGGTTAGTTAAATGGACCAAAACTGGCGTCTAGAAAGACCCCAAATATCCACAAACAGCGACAAGATACTAGCAATTCTTTAGCACAGCACTATGACAGTGTTTAGAAGATTCATCCTGCCTGGGTCCTTAAGTAACAACAGATAAAGCAAAGCAGGATTCTTTTGCTACAAGTTAAAATGATAGTTTAGACCACAATGCAGCGAGGAATGGGAAGGAAGCAGTAGACTCAAAAATTAATTTGGGAAAGAACACAGAATGAGAAACCAAAGATAAATGCTTCCCAGCTTATGCATAGTCCTGCATTTCTAAGGGTCCCTCCCTACTGACCAAATCTTGGACAATTTGTACATCAAAATAAACACAGCAACAGATCATAGCCTAATGAATTAAACAGATCCTCAGGAACCTGCATTATGAAAGTAGGTAACCAAATAATGGGGAAGAAAAGAATGTCAAACAAACATGGACTGGTGGAATTGGCAGGGGGAGGGTGCTGGTGGGTAGAATCACTGTTTTAATCAGTACAGTGAAGTTCAATTCAGGCAAAAGTCATCCGTGAATGATAAATACAGAAGGGGGTGGAATTTGATGAACAGCAGGCTATTTGCATATACAGGGTTTCCAAACACATTTCTCTTTCTTCTCTTTTTGGCTGTGCGTGCATGTGAGCATGTGTGTATTTGCATGTACATGTTAACTTTGAGCTAGCCCAGGTTGCCCTCAAACTCACTATGGAGCTGAAGATGACTTTGGACTCCTAATCATGTGCATCTACCTCCCAAGTGCAGGGATTACATCTAGCCTCCTAGACTTCTTATTAATTGCAAGAGTAATTAAGAGTAACTAAACAGCAGGAAAGTTGGACACGCTCACCACAGCAACAGTCAACTTCCAGAGAGAGCAGTCAGTCATGTATCTCTGGCCATGATTTCTGAGAAGACATGACTATCCATATAAGAATTCCAAGGTTGCTGGGTAGTGTCGGCACACATCTTTAATCCCAGCACTCAGGAGGCAGAGGCAGGTGGATTGCTGAGTTCAGGCCAGCCTGGACTACAGAGTGAGTTCCAGGACAGCCAGGACTACACAGAGAAACCCTGTCTTGAAAAACCAAAGAATTCCAGGGGATTCAGTTCCCAGCACCCTCACTGGGTGGCTCACAACCACCTGTAACTCCAGCTCCATGAGATATGACAACTCTTCCTTCCATGGGTACTGTACTCATGTGTACATATCCATATATGAAATAAAAAAAAGAATTTCAGACAAGAACATATAACTTAAATCGAACCTTAATTTCCAAAACGATCAGACAAGCCCAAAAGCAGTCTATAAAATTACTTTCTATAGTCTTCAAATTTACCAATGTCAAATAAAAAAAGTTCCAGACGAGAGATCAAAGAGACATGAAATCCAAATGTGAATTCTTATTCCCCATGGCAGGGTCATAAGAAGTGTTATTGGGTAGAGACAAAACTGGAGGATGGACTATATACTTTAGTATTTTAGCAATGGTCAGTGTCATCTCTTCCCTCTTCCCATCTTCAAGACAATTACATTCATCTACTTCCTCGGTCTGTGTATGCACATGCCGAGGTGTGAGGTGCACACACGGCAGCCGAAGGACAAGTCTATGGATGTCAGATGACAACTTTGGGGAGCTGCTTGTCCTTCCACTAATGGGTCCTGTCATAAAATTCAAGCCATCAGACAAAGGCCTTAACCTGCTGAGCTTCCTTACCAGAGGCCATCATGTCACTTCCATTTTTGAAACAAGGCTTCACTATGTGGCCCTGGTTGGCTTGGAACTTGCTATGTAGATCAGATTGGCCTTGAACTCATGATAGACCCACCTGCCTCTGACCCCCAAGTGCTGGGACTATAGGCATACACCACCGTGCCCAACTCCTTTTTAAAACCAAACCAAACCATTTTTTTATTTCATGTGTATGGGTGTTTTACCTACATATCATCTGTGTACCATGTGCCTGCCTGGTATCCACAGCAGCCAGAAGAGGGGGGTTGAATCCCTTGGAACTGGAAGAGACAGTCACGAGTTGCCATGTGGGTGCTGGGAATCAAACTTGAGTCCCCTGAAGAGTAGTGCTCTTAACTGCTAAGCCATCTCGCCGGCACTTCCTTTTTTGCTAGGATTTCAGTCTGTGGGGCAGACTGGCCTAAAACTATGTAGCCCAAGCTGGCCTTGAACTCCCTGTAATTCTCTTGGCTTCAATGTTCAATTTCTTGGTTATGAAAGAGAAGGCCCTTCTTTTGCAGATACATACTGAACTATTAAGGCATCAAAAAGCATGACATACACAACCTACTATCCTGCACATAGTCCAAAAAAATTTATATATGTTAATAAATAAATGTATGTGTTCACATCTTTCTGGAAAAGGTATGTATGAGTTTTCTATACAATTCTTTTGTTTGTTTGTTTGTTTTTCAAGACAGGGTTTCTCCATTTTTTTTTTTTGGTGCCTTTCCTGGATCTCGCTCTGTAGTCCAGGGTGGCCTTGAACTCACAGAGATCCGCCTGGCTCTGCCTCCCGAGTGCTGGGATTAAAGGCATGCGCCGCCGCCGCTGAGCTTCTATACAATTCTTGCAAAGTTACTGTAAAGTATAAAATTAACTACAAATAAAAAATTTATGGGGGCCAGCTGTGATGGTGCACGCCTTTAATCCCAGCATTCAGGAGGCAGAAGCAGGCAGATCTCTGAGTTTGAGACCAGCTAGGGCTACATAGTGAGTCCTTGTTCCCAAAAACAAAGTTTATGAAGGACAGACCTGGGAAGGGTTGGGAGTAGGTAGGCAAGTACAATCAAAGCACAGTGTATGAAACTCTTTTTTGTCTGTTTCAAGACAGGCTTTCTCTGTGTAGCCCTGGCTATCCTGGAACTCACTCTGTAGAGCAGGGTGGCCTCAAACTCACATAGATCCACCTGCCTCTGCCTTCTGAGTACTGGGACTAAAAGGCATGTGCCACCACCGCCTGGCATGTGTGATACTTTTAAAAAGAAACCAATTTAAAAGAAAAGTTTATCAGTCCAGGGCTGATAAAGAGGGCTCACTCACAAGATAAAGGCACTCACCACTAAGTCCTACCTGAGTCTGAGCCCCGAACCCACATGGTGAAGAAGTTGTTCTCTGATCTCCATATGTGTATCATGGCATGTGTGCACCTCTACACACACACACACAAACACACACACACCAACCGGTTTACAAAGGGTACTTGCTGCCAAGCTGGATGACCTGAGTTCAATCCCTGGAACCCACATGGCAGCAGAACCAACTTCTACTAGTTGTTCTGACTCTCTCTCACATCTCCCCTACTCCCCAACCCTAACTAAATAAAAGGAGGGAAAAAGTCAGATGATGCAAATACTAAAACATAATTCACTGTTTTTTGGGTAGGTTACATCTAAAACAAAGGGAAGCCAAACGAAGTATTTGTACTAATATAAATTAATACAAATCAAAGCTATAAATACAGCTTTCAAAACCATCCAAATAAAAAGGTGACTGCTATCTGTTGTGTTCAAGGAGAAGTGTGTCCATAAATACACACACACACACACACACACACACACACACACACACACACACACACACACGAACTTAAGCTTTTTAATAGACAGTGGTAAAGGTAAACAAACTTACCGCCAATGTTTCTCAACTCTTCGGCTAAGGGCAATTTTTTCTCCTACTTCTGTGCACACAGGATTAGTCAAAACAATCTTGCCCAAATCAGCCTTGACGGCACTGACTCTTCCTCCCGTTGACAGGGATCCTATGTTGACCATAAGCACTTCATTCTTAGACAGCTTTTGGACCTAGGAAAATGAATTAGAGAAAGGGAACAACAAATAAGGAAATGTTCTTTGAAGAGTGTGGTGGCACAGACTTTTAATCCCAACAGATTGATCTCCGTGAGTTTGAGGCCAGCCTGGTTTATATACTGAGTTCTAGGACAGCAGGGGCATCACAAACCAAACACAACCCAAAACAAATAGGAGCTGGACACTTTATTCCCAGCACTCAGGAGGCAGAGGCAGGCAGATCTCTGTGAGTTCAACACCAGCATGGTCTACAGAGTGAGTTCCAGAACAGCCAGGGCTACACAGAGAAACCGTTTTGAAACCAACCCCCCCAAAAAAAAAACCCAAAACAAACAAACAAACAAACAAACAAACAAACAAAACAAAACAAAACAAAACCCAAAACAAATAAACAGTTTTTGTTTCAGTTGGATTTTTTTTTAAACTTTAAATTGATTGCTATAGAGTTGTTGATTTTTTTAGGAAGTCAATTTCCTTATAAATTAACTACATATTGACTATAAAAGACCCAAACTCCAAACTGAGCTTAGCATTGGTGTTGGTCCTTTCTGAAAGCTGAGTTATACACATGCACTCACCTTTGCTGCTTTCTTGTCTCCTTCAGTTCGGACGCCCAGAAGACGTCTAAGCAGGAAATAGGAAATTTCCAGTTCTGTGAATATTTCAGGCAAAGCTCCAACTGCACCAAGCACTTGTCCCACCATTCTGTCAGCTCTGCACAAAGTGGGGTCAATCTTTGTGCCAACTCCTAATATAAAGTAAGATGTATTTCGTTTTATTTCTCATCTAAAACACCTTTGGCGTGATTTGCTTTAAAGTCTAGTTAAATAAGCAAAAAATGACACCCCTTTACATATACTTCCATATTCACACACATAAATTAAGTCTAACAAAATATCTGCTTTATTTATTTCACTCACTCACTCACTCACTCACTCACTCACTCACTAGTTTCTCTGTATAACAGCTCTGGCTGTCTTGGAACTCGCTCTGTAGACCAGGCTGGCCTCGAGCTCATAGAGACCCACTTGCTTCTGCCTCCTGAGTGCTTGGATTAAAGGCATGCACCACCACCCCCCAGCTATTTTTTATTTCTAAGTTATGTGTATATGTATATTATCTGTGTGTGGATCCGTGGATGTACACGTGGTAACAGAAGAGGGCACTGACTTTCCTGGAGCTGGAGTTACAGGTGGTTGTGAGCAGCTCCTGAATTCAGGAACTCTGCAAGAGCAGTAGGCATTCCTAAGCCCCGAGCCATATCGCTAATCTTTATAGTAAACTTTTAATTACATGACAAAAAGGAAAAATAAATTGTGCATATGTTCTTCTTTAGCCCAGGGGTAGTTGTTATCTTGCCCCTTTCTCAGTAATCCAAAGTTTTACGAGTTTAGAACATTCTCAGATCAATTCAGCAACTCCCACATGGTAGAAGTTCTCTTATCTGATCTATCCCCTACCTCCTTCTTTTTCTGATTTTTTTTTTTTTTTTTTGGAGACAGGGTCTTACTTGAGGAAGGTCTTGTGTCTTGAGTCTGGCTATGCTGGCCACACTGGTCTCAACTCTCTGTGCTAAAGGCAATCCTCCTGCTTCAGACTCCCAAAGAAGTGGGACTACAGGCGCTCACTACCATGCTTACTTGAAAGTTATTTCTTTCACTCCCACCTCAGTATGAGTAGAATCTGACATTTTTGAGTAACTTTACATTTGGAAATCACTCATAGAAAGCAAGCCTAAGTGTTTCACCGAACAGTAAATCAGGCACTCTAGTGCATACCTGTAGTCCCAGCTACTTCTGGGCCATTTGACTAAGGGAATTCAAGGCCAGCTTGGGAAATACAGCAAGATAGTAAAACAAACAAACTGAAATCCCCAAACTATAGATAACTAATTGGGTGTTTTGAATGCTAGGCCACCAAACTTATTTTATGCCAGGCACAGTGGCATAGACCTGAAATTCCAGCTACTGAGGACAGCGAGGCAGGAAGACCTCAAGTTCTAGCTCAGTCTGAAGTGCAGAGTAAGTGAGTTCAAGGACAGCCTGGGTAACCTTGTGAGATCCTTTCTCTAAAGGAAAGAGTGGGGCTGGAGCACTGGTTACTCTTTCAGAGGACCCAGCTTCAATTTCTGTAGTGAGTAGCTGTTCCAACTTTGACCTGGAAGTACCACCCCCATTGAGACTTCAGTAACTGTCACATCTGAAAGGCGGGGCTGAGGCAGGAGCCCTTAAGACCTGAGATCTGGATGTGCCAGCTCTCTTGGTTCCTGGACCCTGGACACTGGAGGTAGATTGAGCAGAGTTTTCCAGAGAACACCGCTGGACTGCGCTACACCTTTCCTGGACCCTGTAACCTATCCCTTTACTTTTAAGTTACCCCACAAAATAAACCTCTCTTTTAACTATGTGGAGTTGCCAGGACCTCACAACTGTCTGTAACTTCAGTCCCAGGGGACCCAATGCCTTCTCTGGCCTTTGTGAGCACCAGGCATGTATTTGGCCACACGCGCGTGCACACAGACACACACATGCATGCACAAAATACCCAAATACATAAAATAAATAGTAATAATAATAATAAAAGGAAAAGAGGGCTAAGGCTATACCTCAGTGGTAGAGCACCTGCCTAGCATGTTCTAGACTTTAGGCCCAAACCTTATTACTTTAAAACAAAACAGCCAGAAATAATTATTTTGCTAATAAGTATCTATCCACCAAAATGTACTTTAAAAATATTGTTTTTTATTAATGTGTTTGCTTGTATGAGTGGGTGAGTCGTACTGCCAGCTCCAAAATGTATTCTTTCTGTTTAAAATATTCCAAGATGTACCAATGAGGCCAGGTGTGGTAGTACACATCTGTCTACACTTGTCTACATTATGCTACAAGTTTAGCACTTGGAAAGCTGATTCGGAAGGGTTGCTTTGAGTCCTAGCATAGCCTATGTCAAAATTTAAAACAGGACGTGGTGGCGCATGCCTTTAATCTCAGCACTCAGGAAGCAGAGGCAGGTGGATCTTTGTGAGTCTGAGGCCAGACTGGGCTATGTAGAGACCCTGTGTCAAACAACAACAACAAAAACAAACCCACCCACCCCCCCAAAAAAACAAAGGGAGGCGAAGAGATGGCTCAGCAGTTAAGAGCACTTGCTGCTCTTGCAGAAGACCTGGGTTTGGTTCCCAGAGCTCACAACCTATGAAACTCCAGTTCCAGGGGGTCTGACGCTCTCTTTGGCATCCTTGGGCACTAGCGCGCGCGCGCACACACACACACACACACACACACACACACACACACACACACACGGTACAGATACATATGCAAACAACTTGTACACATAAAAATAAATCTGTAAAAACAAAACAAACTCTACAGTCTATCTTTAATATTTCCTATGAAACATACCACGAATCTCCACAAATTAAGAGATGACAGAGAAATCCTTACTTACCAATGAGGCCACCTGGGGCAGCATACTGAAGATCATTATGTTCCGCAAAAAGTGATACAATTTTGGAAAAGATTGGTTTACACATGAGTTTTCCTTCACTATCTTTGGAAACAATACCAGGCCTCACTTCTATCTCCTGGCCTACCTGTAAACACATAACCAGTAGTGAGATTTACTGTAGAACAACACATTTATTATTTACTTACCAATGATCTAACAAAAAAAGACCACAAAACTAAAAAGGCAATTTTTTGTCTAATTGTAAGATCATTACTTTTATTTACTTCTTACTATTATTTTTATTGGCTCGCAACTCACTAGGTAGAACAGGCTGGCCTTGAACTCCCAGATACCAGCCTGCTTCTGCCTCCCAGCTGTGCACCATCATGCCAGGCTAAAATCACTACTAAAAAAATAATTTATACTTTGGTTTAGTTGAGCCCTGGCTGTCCAGAACTCACTCTGCAGACCAGGTTGGTCTCGAACTCAGAGATCCATCTGCCTCTGCTTCTCAAGTGTCGGCGATTTAAAGGTGTGCGCCACTATGCTCATCTTTTTTTATTTTTTTAATGGAAAAAACTGACATGGAGGTGACAGATGGCTCAACAGATAAAGAGCACTTGTTCTCACAGAGGATCAGAGTTCAGTTCCCAGCACCCACATGGCAGCTCACAACCATCATTAACTCCAGTTTCAGGGGTTCCAACACTCTTCTGGCCTCCATGGACACATACATATATGGAGACAAAACATCCATACATATAAAATAAATACATCTAAAATAATATTTTAAAATTCAGATCTACTCAACTGCTGCAATGTACCAAGTAAACCTGTTGTCACATAAAACATGCTCCACATTCACTAGAGAACTTAAATTTAGATTAGACATCTCCCAAAGACAAAAATAAATCCATATTCAATACCAGACAACATGAAAAACCATTTCTCACTGGGTGTGGTGGTGCAGACCTTTAGTCCCAGCAGTCGGGAGACAGAGGCAAGGGGATCTCTAAGTTTGAGGGCAGCCTGCTTAAGACAAGGGTGGGCTGATGAGCTGGCCCAGAGGGTAATGGTGCTTACCACCATGCCTGATGGCCTGAGTTCAATCCCGAGGACCTACTAGACGGAAGGAGTCAACACCTGCAAAGTTGTCTTACTTCCACACTCACATGTCCACACACATAAGAAACACACACACAGACAGCGGAACAGTTCAAACCCAGTTACCTTTAACACTCCTTTTAGAATACTACCACCAGCTACACCTCCCTTAAGGTCATCAACTTCACAGCCAGGTTTGTTGACATCAAATGACCTGATAACTAAAAGAAAAATTTACCACAAATTAAAGCCATTCTATTTACTTTAGATTTAGAAGACACATTCTTTTCCAAGTCACCTTGTCTAATAACAATCTAATACTATTGATAGGAAAAAAATGCAAATAGTTTGAAAGTACACTGAGATGGCTTATTAAAGTCTATCAATACTTATAAAAGGGTCTCTACTATGGAATATCATGAGCTATTTGAAATTAATGTTAAAAGTATATATAATGATCAGAGATGGGTTTCATATACCATTAAAGGAAAAAGCAGTTATAAAAATAGAAGAAAAAAAGTTAAGACATGTGGCTTGCCCTTCATATTTAAGGGTTCTACATCTGTGTAATTCAAGCAGCCAAAGAGCAAAACTACTTATGTAATGGACACAAAAGTGTTTTTGTGTGTGTGAGGGCCATTATCCCCTATGTATCATAACTACTTACACATCATTTACAATCAATTAGCTATTATGACTTAATGCATACAGGGACTGGGGGTACAGCCTTTGCCTCACATGCACGAGGCCTTGGGTATCTCCAGCACCATCAGAAAAGTCACTCAATCAAGTGCACAGGAGACTGGCTGTGTGTGGATGCACACAGTATGCCACTTCACTTATTTGAGAGAGGGTCTTACTTTGTAGCCCTGGCTGTCCTGGAACTCACTACACAGACCAGGCTAACCTTGAACTCACAGAGATCCACTTGCCTGTCTCTCAAGTGCTGGGATTACAGGTGTGTGCCACCATGCTTGGTATTTTATATACAGGATTTCTGTATTATATGGCTTCTACCATACAAATTAAATTTTAAAATTATAAAACAATTTTAAGACTATATGACTTATACTTAGGTCACTCAAGAGAATGTTCCCTAATAACCACACTAATAGCTCCAAATGAAGATCTGGAAATGCCCAAATACATGCTTTGAAAAGGTTCCTACAACAACAGGTCCATTGCTGTGGAACAATCTTTTTGGACACTGTAAATATGTATTACTCTCATTGGTTAATAAAGAGCTGACTGGCCAATTAAAAAAAAAAGAAAGAAAAAGAAAAGGCTCCTACATCTTTGAGCAACAAGCACAGCTCAGTGAAATTAAACACATCGGTTTCTCAGTAATGGTACAATGACATCATTTGTATGGAAACTATAACATCCCCACATGTTGAACTTCCCTAGAAAACACTTTATTACTCCATGTTGGTTGCATAAAATGCTAAATACAAAGCACAAAAAGAGTTTTGTACTCAGGGCTTTGTCATCCAGCAATATAATCAAGACATTATTTCAAATAGGTTTTATGGATTTATCACCATCTTTTCAGTAAGAGAAAATATTAAGACAATCTTGAAGGGGAAGCACTAATGTGGAAAAAATTCAGTTAAATGTGACTCCTGTCACTTACCAATGAGACGGGGTTCTGAAGTAAAGTCTCTTGGGGGCACTGGTATTTTCTTCACTATGTACTCACAGACAACTTCAATATTATATTTCAGCTGAGCAGAAATTGGAATAATTGGTGCTCCTTCTGCTACTGTTCCTACATTAACAAATTTCAGAAAGATCAAAATCCTTGGGTCTTACTTGGTCTATACAGCTGCTAGACAAAGTAATTAGAGCTAACAGAGGCCTAAACATTCCCACACAAATGCCAGTCAGCAAGCAGCAAGTGGTCTATCTAGAAAGATGGCAATATTCTATCTTGAAATCTCCTGAAAATGAATTCTTTGTCCTCTAAGGGACAACTGCTAAAATTATATCATTGGGTATATTTAACAAAGGCAAATGCTGTGTTTAAAGGAATAAAATACTAACACTTTTGGGAAGGAGCTCTTTACAAGCTGAAAAGGTTCTAACAACATGTAATTAACCTTTCCATAAATGCCAAGAGGAAATTACAGACTCTTTGCTAATCAAAGACTGGCTGGCATATATCACATTTTTTAAATTAATCATATGTCAAACAAACTGGTCAAAGAAATAGATCAAAAATAATTAGATTTTAATCAAAATGGATTAATCTTTTTCATGCTGGAATTAGGTTCCCAACAAGAAAAGGCTAAAAAATAATTAAATGTCAACAGTAATATGTACTATCATGTCTTCTCAGAAAGTGAAACATGCCATGGTACCAGAGAAAGGAACTCTGAAAAGATTGCTTTGTTTGTTTTTTTGAGGCAGGGTCTCCATGCAGTCCTTGCTGGCCTAGAACTAGCTATATACACCACCAAGCTGGCCTTGAACTCAGAGGCCTGCCTGCCTGCACCTTCAGGGTGCTAGAATTAAAGGCATGTGCCATGAGGCCCAGCAGGACTGTTTTGTAAGGATTTTTCATTTTACTATCACTAAGGAATGGGAGGCAATGACGTGAACTCGGTGTCCTGAGCATACCAGCCAAGCACTCTACCGTTGAGTTACACTCCAAACCCGTGGAATTTAAAACACTTCAGTTTTAACTGTGTACATTAAATTCAGAAATATATAGTTATAGTCTGATCAGGATACTGTATCATGTCACTAACAAGAAGAATGTAGAAAAAAGAACATTTATGATACCTAAATTTACCATTTTAGATGATCTATTACCTTTATTACTATATTATCTTTCAAAGTGATCCTCTGATTTATTATTTATAACTTCTTACCTTGTACAAATGCAAGAATCTGCTCATATTGTTCCTTAGCCTGACTTTCTTTTACCAGATCAATTTTATTTTGTAAGATCAAAATATGCTTGAGTTTCATGATTTCTATGGCAGCCAGGTGTTCAGAAGTCTGAGGCTGAGGACATGATTCATTACCAGCTAGTTGACAGAGAATAAAACAGATAGATACGTAAGAATTAACTAGAAATATCCAGACCATGCAATTTCAAAAACAGAAAGCAGCCTGTTGGCTGTGAGGGGCTGGAGGGAGTGTCACTGGGCAGTGACTGTATGATGGGCAGGGTGTTCCCTTTTGTGCTAATGGAATTCTGAATGCAGTTCCTCTCAGAGTCGTACCCTTTAAACAATAAACTGGTAAGCTCTGCAGTATGCACACATTCTACCACAACTTTGCTTCACCCTGTATCTGCATTCACTCCCATTCCTGGTCTTGAGCAAGAAGCTTCCAATCAACAAATCTGGCTTCAAGAGCTTCTTTGTTCAGGCCTCCCAGCTCAATCTAGTCTAGGTATGTTCTGGCAGTCAAGATCCTACAAGGAGGCTCAGCATCCTCTGAGGACATTAAGGCTACTCCTTAACCAAGGAAGAGCACTGTGAAGACAAGCAACGGTGCGAACAATAGGCAAGTTTTGCTCAGCATGCTAACAATCACCTTGCCTAGTCTGCTCATGTGTCCTGTACTATGTCCTCTTGCATACCTAAAAATGCCATACCCACACCTGTCAAATCTCTTAAGAGATCACACAAGGAAGCACAGCATTAACTTTGGAAACTCCCATGTTGTACTACACCATGGCAATTATTGTGAATAAATAACAACTACACATCGACATGGAGGGGCAACTCACAATCCACAGATATGTCCTAACACACATTTTAAGTAGAACTAATATGTGAAATGATATTCCTTTTTGGAAACTTTAAGACTTTTCAGAAGCCATAACCCAGGACTCTTTTGCTTAGTATTTTGTTTGTGGTATCTATTAGAAGGAAATGTCACTCTGGATGACACATTCCCATTCATGTCTCACTCAGGTAATGGACATGGCCTCCAAAGGTTTTAGTTCTTCCTCAAATACTCCACGCGAATTAGTTCTTTATTGGTTCATCCAAATCAATTCTGATGGTTTTACCTATCAACAGAAGAGCTGCGTCCATCACTGCTGCGCCGTTCAGCATCGTAGCCATCAAAATATCATGGCCAGGACAGTCAACAAAGGAAACGTGCCTGACAGTTGAGAAACAACAATCAAAACTACAAGCAAACTGTACATTTCTTAAAGTTAAATCACACGGGAACTAGTTCTTACTATTGGAAAATGTAACTTTGGGTCTCATGTCTCTGGTTTCCACAGGTACTGGCACCCACGTACGCATACTCAAACACACATATATAATTAAAAATAGTAAACATTTAAAAAAAGAGAATGAGGATTTGAAGAAACATTGTCCAAAATACCACTACTCCTGAAAACCTGGAATAGTGTGTCTGATGTGAGAGGACAGTACTACTTTAAAATTATAGTACCGTCCTCTCACGTCACGTACTCTTTTGAACTGACTGTTCAGATCTTATTTAACCTCACAGAAAACAGAAGAGGGAATTAGCTCCCCTTGAGCTAGAGTTATAGGCAGTTGTGACTGTTAGAAATTGAACTCCAGTCCTCTGCTTAAGAATAAGTGCTCTTATAATAAATTTTGGTTTTACTCAATTATTGAAAAAAAAATAGCCAAACGAATGGAAACACATGAACTATGAACCAAAGGCTGAGGGGCCCCCAGCTGGATCAGGCCCTCTGAATAGGTTGAGACAGTTGATTGGCTTGATCTGTTTGGGAGACAACTAGGCAGTGGTACGGGGTCCTGGGCTCATTGCATGAATTGGCTGTTTGAAACCTGGGGCTTATGCAGGGTCACTTGGCTCGGTCTGGGAGGAGGGGACTGGACCTGCCTGGACTGAGTCTACCAGGTCGATCTCAGTCCTCGGGGGAGGCTTTGTCCTGGAGGAGGTGGGAATGAGAGGTGGGCTGGGGGGAAGGGGAGGGGTTGGGAAGGGGGAGAACAGGGGAACCCGTGGCTGATATGTAGAACTGAATGGTATTGTAAAATAAAATAAAAAGGAAAAAAAAAAAAAGAAGTGCTCTTACAGCTGGGCATGGTGGTTCATGCCTTTAATTCCAGCACTCGGGAAGCAGAGGCAGGCGGATCTCTGAGTTCGAGGCCAGCCAGGAGTACAGAGAAATCCTGTCTTGAAAATCCAAACCAAACCAACAAAAGCAAACTATCCCACCAAGCAAACAAGTCACACTGGAGCAAGAGAATATCAGCAATATTGTTGGCCTTTATTTAAAATTCTGATACTGGTGACTATTTTTCTAAATCCTATCCCCACACCCTGGAATGTGTCTTTCTTTCTAAGCTTAACATCTACACTAAAGTATCTTCAATGAAACCCCGACCCAACTTTGTGGGGGTGGGGTGGGGGAGCAAGCCAGGTATGGTGGTACAGGCCTTTAAAATCCCAGGACTGGGAAGGAGGGAGGCAAAGGCAGGCAGATCTGTGAGTTCCAGGCTAGCCAAGGCTACATACTGACTGATACCCTATCTAAGTAAAACAGAATCCTGATATCCTGTTCATTATAATTTTCTAAATTAATTTTAAGAACTGCATTAAACTGGGGCCGGAGAGACGGCTCAGCAGTTAAGAGCACTGGCTGCTCTTTTAGAGGGCACCAGTTCAACTCTCAGCACCCACATGGTGGCTCACAACTGTCTGTGACTCTAGTTCCAGGGAATCGGGCACCCACAAATTAAATAAATTTCAAAAAGTAGTTGTATTAAAGAATCTATCCTGATTATTGAGATTTCTTGGCTTCCCCTCCACCCCTAAATTTTGGGCCTGAGATGACTCTGCCCTGATCTAAAATGGTCTTGCAGACTTGCAATCCCCAAAGATGTTAGTAACTAGATACCAGCACCCTCTGGTAAGGAACCAACACGTGCAATCATATTGAGAAAATTGTTTGGAAACAAGGCCATTTATTTTAAAGAAACGATTTTAAAAATGGCTTAATTTTTCTTATCTAACAGAAATGACAGCTTAAATCCAATGAGTTATGTTTTCTCTCCCTTTCTTGCTCATGCGATACTTGCCTTAAAAAAAAAAAAAAAAAAAAAAAAAAAGCCGGGTGGTGGTGTCACAAACCTTTAATCCCAGTACTCAGGAGGCAGAGCCAGGCGGATCTCCATGAGTTCAAGGCCAGCCTGGGCTACTAAGTGAGTTCCAGGAAAGGCGCAAAGCTACACAGAGAAACCAAAAATAACAAAAAAGACTTATTTTTATTTTCTGTGAATGAGTGCTTCATGTCTGGTACCCTCAGGCCAGAAGAGGGTGTGGGAGCTCCTGAACAATAGGAGTTACAGATGGTGAGAGCCACCAAGTGGATGCTGGGAATCAAACCTGGGTCCACTACAAGAGCACCCAGTGCACGCAACACCAGAGACCTCTCTAGCTCCCTTATGCAATTTTCCAGTTTATAGAAGTTTTTTTTTTTTTTTTTGGTTTTTCAAGACAGGGTTTCTCTGTGTAGCTTTGCTCCTTTCCTGGAACTCACTTGGTAGCCCAGGCTGGCCTCGAACTCAGAGATCCGCCTGGCTCTGCCTCCCGAGTGCTGGGATTAAAGGCGTGCGCCACCACCGCCCGGTAAGTTTTTTTTAATAAGTATTTAAAATTAATTGAAAAAAAAATTTTTTTTTGGTTTTTTGAGACAGGGTTTCTCTGTGTAGTTTTGGTGCCTGTCCTAGATCTCACTCTGTAGACCAGGCTGGCCTTGAACTCACAGATATCCACCTGTCTCCAAAGGCTTGTGCCACCACCACCCAGCAAAAAATATTTTGTCATTCATTTATCATCATTGTATAAAATAACATGAAATAATGAAAAAACAATGAAACCATTTAGCAATTAAGTTTAGTGTTCAGTATCTTAAGTACGTTAAAAAGCACAATGCACAAAACAAGTGATTTAAAAAGCATAAAGTATTTTTTTAGCATAAAAGTTACCTGACTAGTTTGAAGTTCCCTTTGGTCCCTGGAATGTCTGTAGGAAACTCATCTGGTGTACTACTTCCGCATGACCTGTAACATTCTGGTCTAGGACAACTTGGGTCATCAAGTTTATAAATCTAAAAGTTTTAGTGTAAAAGAAAAAAGAAAACTGGATTTGTTACCAACACAATAATTAAAGTTAAACAGTTTCTAGTTTCATGGCACATAGATCACCTTAGCATTAGCATATCCAAGCTTGATGGTAATATTTCTTTCTAGTTCATTTTTGAATCTGACGGTGTGAACTCCAGAAATAGCCTTTACCACAGTGGACTTCCCATGAGCTACATGACCAATTGTACCTATTAACAAAGCACAACAAAATTAACTCCTGCATGCAAGCACACCAAACATTTTTTCAAATAGTGTTGAGTAGGGAACAAAAAACCAGCCAGGCAGTGGTGGTACACTCGGGGAGGCAAAGACAGGTGGATCTCTGTGAGTTTGAGGCCAGCCTGGTCTACACAGTGAGTTCCTGTCACATTGAGATATGCTGTATTTGTTTGATTAAATAAAATTAACCTGCGATCAGGAGGCTGAGTCAGCAGCTAGCTGACAGGAAGTGACAGGAAGAGGTGAAGCCAGAGCTTTTAAGTGGGGGCGGAGAAAAGGACGCTGGGTAAAGGCGCAAGCAAAGGGAGGTGAGCTACTTGCTATTCTGCCTCTCCAAGCGAACAGAATTCCACCTTAACCTTTGAATCTTGAGTTCTTTAGAGGGACAGAGATCCCAGATAAAGTCTCCCTTAGTAGCTTTGAGAGAGTCAGTGCCTGAGGGAACAGGGCTGTGGCTCTGGGAATTCTTGCAATTGCCTTTTAAGGCAGCCACAGTAATAAAGAAAAACAGTTCCGGGCCAGCCAGGCTAACAATGAGAAACCCTGTCTGAGAAAGAGAGAAAGAGAGAAAGGAAAAAAGAGAGAAAGAAAAGAAAGGTTGTCCTGACTTCCATACACGTGCATGGACACACACACACAAAATAATAATAATCTTTTTTTTTTTTTTTTGGTTTTTCGAGACAGGGTTTCTCTTGTGTAGCTTTGCGCCTCTCCTGGAACTCACTTGGTAGACCAGGCTGGCCTCGAACTCACAGAGATCCGCCTGCCTCTGCCTCCCGAGTGCTGGGATTAAAGGCGTGCGCCACCACCGCCCCGCTAATAATAATCTTAATAGAAATAAAATTGTTTAAAGGGAATTAGTTCGAGGCCACCTTGGACAATGTAGGTAGACCTTGCCTTGAAAGAAAGGAAAAACAAACAAACAAACATACAAAAAAAAAACCTTGGTGGGCGGTGGTGGCGCACGCCTTTAGTCCCAGCACTTGGGAGGCAGAGGCAGGCAGCTCTTGGTGAGTTCGAGGCCAGCCCGGTCTACAGAGCAAGATCCAGGACAGGCACCAAAACTAGATGGAGAAAACCTGTCTCAAAACCAAAAAAAAAAAAAAAAAAAAAACCCACCCCAAAACTTGTCTACAGAGGACAGGCACCAAAACTACAGAGGAAACCCTGTCTTGAAGGAAAAAAAAACAAAAAACCCCAAAAACCAAAAATCAAACCAAACAAACAAAAAAGAAGCACTGATGCATACCCAGTTAATATGACAAACTCCAACGAAAAAGAACACACTCATACTCACAGTACTCAGAAATCTGAGGCAAGGGGATTGTCTTGAGTTAGAGGTTAGCCTGGGCTACACAACTGAATACCAAGCTGGCTAAGGTTAGGGTTACACAGCAAGTCTGCCTCAAAACTTAAAACAGAAAAGAGACCACACATTTTATACTCAAGCAATACACCCCAACAGTTCTGGGTGCCAATTAGGGGGCAAAGAATTCTACCTAATTATAGATTATACATCAAATAAAACTTCCATAAACTGCCTTTGTAAGACAAGAGGAACACATTTTCACTTCAAACTTCTGCTACCTTATGATTACATACTGCCTTGTCCTATTAAACTTTTCACACACATATATCTCAAAAAAAAAAAAATGTAGCAACACTTTCTTCACAAGGGCTCCACAGCTTTCTTTTTGACACTGTACTGCTCAGGCCAATCT
Organism: Peromyscus leucopus; assembly: GCF_004664715.2. NCBI lineage: Eukaryota > Metazoa > Chordata > Mammalia > Rodentia > Cricetidae > Peromyscus > Peromyscus leucopus. Next base: position 54,290,007 of record NC_051083.1, read on the forward strand.
CGAAGTAAACGCCAACAATATTCAAGTAATTGCACAAAAGAAAAGGTTAAAATTACTTTTAAGTCAAGGGTCCAAGCTATCTTATCTTACCAATATTAATTGTAGCTTGTCTGCTGATAACTTCATGTGAAAGTGGTGTCAACTTGGTGACATCCTGCAATGCAATATTTCAAAGCATAATAAATATAAACCAGAATTTTTTCCTTGACTTTATATTATCCCTGTATAAGCAGCTCTTTTCTCCTGCTAAAGTGTCTTTTCCCCTAGCGTGCTAAGATTGGGAACCCTATTTGCCCTTCAGCGTCTCACAAGACAACTCCACTCACTAAGAGAGGTCTGGAGATGAGAAGTCGTCTAATCTCAATCTTTGCAAGTCTTAAGTGTCCAACACGGTGGGCAGTGTAGTCCGGTTTCCAATCCTTTACAGACTTAAATATTAATAACTTTTAACAACCCCGGTGCGTCTCATGCTGGCCTCCAGGTCGGTATGTAACCAAGAATGAGCTTTAACTTCTGATCTCACCTCTTAAGTGCTAAGACTACAGGCGTGCGCTTATGCGCTTCTGGGGCTCAAACTCAGGGATTTGTGTCTGTTAAGTATGCACTCTACACAGTGAAGTGCAGCCCCATCCATATTCCTTAATTATATTTATCACCAAAGTTTAGCCACACACTCTAGGAGTTCCAAGTCTCACAATCGTTCATCAGTTTGGGGACTAGGCAAGGTACTGGCGGCAGAGCCGGCACGCCTTAGACTCTAAGACTTGGAGGGTCCGGGTCTAGGATAGCTCCTTTACCCCACGCTCCAGCCACCCAGGCACTGCCTCGTCTCCACCCCTAGCTCATGGTACATTCCCGCCGCAAATCGAGACCTTACCAATGTGGCGAGATCCTGTCGGGAAAGATGTGGCTGCCCGAGAGTCACTCCAACCTCACCCCCAGCCATCTTGCTCAGAGAGGAAAGAAAGTGCTCGGCAGCCGCCTGATATAACGTAGGCCCCCTTGGGCGGAGCGAACGAGCAACGGCGGGCGGGCGGGCGGACTACGATCCAGACCTGGTAAAAAGGATGGCAAATGCAGCACTGATCTTATTGCTTGGACTTCTGTATTTTAATTTTCACAGGAACTAGACTCAAGCTTCCCTGAAAACATAATACAAAGTTTTGGAACGTATCCGTTGGCAGACCTGTTAGATTTTTTTTTTTTGTGCAGGCAAAACTAAGGACAGCCCCCAGAATAGGCCCCTTGAGGGGAGGGTTATCAGTGCGACACTACGCGCTAGACGGAGAAGCTATTTCCGTTTCCTTTAGGTGCTGGCTGGAAGAATTTCCCGGCATGTGGACATCTTCCTGGAGTGTAAAATCAGAAAGTGGCAATTTCTCTTTTATTTATATCATTAATTTATTTACCCGTTTTACGCATTCTTATAATCGAATAGAGCGATAACAACTCGGAATCCTCTTCCGCCTTGCTGGGGCGCAGACCAAAAAATAATGTATTCTAGTGTAGGTGTTTTATTTGATTTTACCTTTTTTGTTTGTCTTTTGAGACAGGATCTCACAATTATAGGCCTTGGCTGGCCTGGAATTCATAAACATCAGCCTGTCTCAAGTGCTGGGGTTAAAGGCATGAGTCGCCATAGCACCCACACCCACCCCTGCGCCCCCTCTTTAAACCTTGTAGCCTTACCTTTTGATTTTTGCCTTATATTTGGTTTTTGTTTTAGTTTGCATTGGAAATAGCTGTATCAGTCAGTTTAAAAACAATTTTTCATCATCAATTCAAAAGAAGATGATGTTTGCTGCGGCCGACGTACTCAACACACAAAGCACCCAGGAGATCCAAGAAGGCTAGGGCTACAACTCAGTTAGTAGAGCATTTGTGAGGCCCTGAATTCAATCCTCAATACCTAAGAAAGGGGAAAAGAAAAAGAGAGCAGTGAGTTAGGCATAGTAGCCAGAATCTGTAACTCCAGCCTTTGATAAGCTGAGACAGGAGTTCAGGCCAGCTGGAGCTGTGCATAGAGAAACCTGTCTCAAAATTTTTTTTTTTGGTGTGGAGTTTTGTGCAGTGATGGTTGCATATCCTTTGTGAATATGCTAAAACTCAGGTAGTTAGGAAGTTTAACAGAGTGAATCTCTAGATATGTGATTTGTAGGTCAATAAACATTTAAATTCATTTACACCAAATAGAACATAATATGCTTTATCATCATAGACTTTTTGGTAGTAAAAATCTCACAGTGGGGCTAGAAAGATGGCTCAGTGGGTCCACCAAGCAAGGACCCACATAGAACCAATTCCCACAAGATGTCCTCTGATCTCCACGTTTGTAACTACACACATACACAAACATAAATAATAAAAACGTTAAAAAGAGAAAAGGGGGAGGGAAAGAAACACCATAGGGCATGGGGCTGCATGCCTTTAATTCCAGCGCTTGGAACGTGGAGACAGGAGGATCAGCAGTTCAAAGGCTTTCTTGGCTAAGTAGAATCTGAGGGCAGCCTGGACTACATGTGACCTGTCTCAAAAAGACCAAACATTACCATTAAGTGTGAACGCTCAGATGGTAGAGTGCTTTCCTGACATGCATGAAGTCCTGGATTCAATTCCCAGTACTGAAAAACAAACCTGGTCAGCCATGGTGACACTCACCTTAAACCCAGCCCTCAGGACTCAGAAGCAAGGGGATCTCTGAGTTCCAGCCAAGCCTGGTCTATATATTGAGTTCTAGACCCTATCTCAAAAAACAAAAACAAAAAACAACGAAACAATGTTTTCTCATACTCTGTCCTTTGTCCTTCCACTTGCCTGTTTTTGTCTTGTTTGGCTTTTGTTTTGGAGACAGTCTCATGTAACCCAGGCTAGCCTCAAACTTGCTGCGCAGCCCAAGAGGATGGCCTTGAATTCCTGGTCTTCCTGCTTCTACCCCCAAGTGCTGGGATTACAAGTGTGATCTGGGGTGAGGGGTGGAGGGTGGGGATGAGAAGGCACACATCATAGTCTTATTTTATAGCCTAGCCTAACACAAGCTGGCCTTGAATTTGATTTTCAATTCTCTTGCCTTAGTTTCCCAAATGCTGGGATTGCTTGGATTACCAGCATGCACCATCATGCCTAGCCTTTCCATTTCTTGGTGTATTCCTTTTTTTTTTTGGTTATTTGAGACAGGGTTTCTCTGTGTAGCTTTGCGCCTCTCCTGGAACTCACTTGGTAGCCCAGGCTGGCCTCGAACTCACAGAGATCCGCCTGGCTCTGCCTCCCGAGTGCTGGGATTAAAGGTGTGTGCCACCACCACCAGGCACCATTTCTTGGTGTATTCCTTTACCAAGCAAAAAATTTTAAGTCTTGATAAAGTCCAATTTCTATTTAAATTTTTCTTTTATGGATCATACTTTTTGCATTTATATCTAAGAACAACTTTGCCTGATCCAAGGCTACAAAGATTTACCTGTTTTCCTCTCCTCCTCCTCCTCCTCCTCTTCTTGGTTTGTTTTGTTTTTTGACAGCCCTGGCTGTCCTGGAACTCACTCTGTAAACCAGGCTGACCTTGGACTCACAGAGTTCCACCTACCTCTGCCTCCCGAGTGCTGGGATTAAAGGCATGTGCCACCCAGCAAATTCAGTATTTCTTAATATTTTAAAATCTTTAATTGGCATATAAGTTTTAGGTTTCAATATGGCATTTTATTCTGTTTTTGTAGACAAGATCTCATTGTGTAGCATTGGCTGATCTGGAACTTGCTATGCAGACCAGGCTAGCCTGCAGCTCATATAGATCCATCTGCCTCTGTCTCCTGAGTACTAGGATTAAAGGTGTGTGCCACCATGCTTGGCTAATTATGCTCTTTTCTTTTAAAAATATTTTTAGTTATTTTTATATATTTATTTTCGTGTGTGTGTGTGTGTGTGTGTGTGTGTGTGTGTGTGTGTGTGTGTGTCTATGCTGTGCCAGTGGAGGCCAGGAGAGGGTATCCAATCCTCTGGAGGTAGAGTTACTGGTGGTTATGAACCACCCAGCTTGAGTGCTGGAAACTGAACTCAGGTCCTCTCGAAGAACAGCAAGTACTCTTAACTACTGAATCATCTCTCCAGCTGTACTCTATTTATCTATCTATCTATCTATCTATCTATCTATCTATCTATCTATTTATTTATTGTGTGTGCGTGCGCGCATGTGTCTGTGTGTACCTGTACCACAGTGCCTGTGTGGACACCAGAGGACAACTTAGGGGGAATCAGTTCTTTACTTCTACTGTATGGGAACTGAGAATTGAACTCAGGCGGTCAGGCTTGGCAGCAAGCCCCTTTACCCATGGAGCCATCTTACAGGCCCATTATGATATTTTCAAACATATTTTGTACTTGTTGATCCTTCTCCCTGCACTTCTTCCCCATCCACTGCCCCTCCTCCCTTGTGCCCTTCCATCTCTGTGGCTTCTTCTTCACTTGCATGCCACATGTGTCCTATTCTCCTCTTCTCTTCCTCAATAGCTCTTTCCCCCCTCTTGTGGTTTCTTTTCTAGTTTCATAACCTATCCCACACCCACATGTATATATGCAAACATTAAAAGCTAGGATCCAGGGTGGGAAGATGGCCCAGTGGTTAAAGTATTTGCTATACAAGTGCAATGATGACCTGAGTTAGAATTCCCAGATTCCAGATAAGTCAGATGCAGTAACACTTGTCTATAATCCTATTGGAGACCTGGGAACTGGAGACACAAGAGTCCCTGGAAACTTAAGGACCAGGTAGCCTGACCTATGCAGCAGCAAACAAAACCCTGTCTCAAACAAGGTTGCCGGCAAGCACTGACATTGGAGGTGCCCTCTGACTTTCACACTCACTCTGGGGCATGTGTGCCCATAGTCAAACACATAAATACACATATACATATAATATTTTTTAGCAAGCTATGATCTGCATATGAAAAAGAACATAAGATTTGAATTCATTCTTGTGTATGACTGGAGAGGAAGGTTGAAAGCTACTGTGGTGGTTTAAATAGGTATGGCCCTCATGGACTCATGTGTTTGAGTGCTTGGACTATAGGGAATGGCACTATTAAGAGGTATGGCCTTGTTGGAGTAGGTGTGGCCTTGTTGGAGGAAGTGTGTCACTGTAGGGGCAGTCTTTGAGGTCTCATATATGCTCAAGTTATGCCCAGTGTTGAAGACAGACAGTTCACTTCCTGTTGACTATGGGATCAAGATATAGACCCCTCAACTCCTTCTCCAGCACCATGTTTGCCTACATGCCACCATGTCCCACCATGATGATAATGAACTAAACCTCTGAACTGTAAGCTACCTCAATTAAATGTTTTTCCTCTATAAGAGTTGCTGTGGTTGCCGGGCGGTGGTGGCGCACGCCTTTAATCCCAGCACCCGGGAGGCAGAGCCAGGCGGATCTCTGTGAGTTCGAGGCCAGCCTGGACTACCAAGTGAGTCCCAGGAAAGGTGCAAAGCTACACAGAGAAACCCTGTCTCGAAAAACCAAAAAAAAAAAAAAAAGAGTTGCTGTGGTCATGGTGTCTCTTCACAGCAATAGAAACCTGGACTAAGATAGAAGTTGGTACCAGCAACTGAGATATTGCTGTGATAGGCTACCATGCTTTTGTTTGGAGAATTTTGGACCTTTGGACTGTTAATTAGAAAAGCAGTTGGATACTTTAAGTGTAGCTTAGTGGGCCATACTAGTAGGAGCATGGAAGACAATGGTGCTGAGTCTGATCTGATGAACTGTGGGTGCCTGGCTCAAGTGGTTTCAAAAGAGAAGAACATTAATATGTGGCCTAGAGATCATTCTTGTGATATTTTGGTGAAGAATGTGGCTGCGTTTTGCCATTGTCCAAGAGGTCTGCCTGAGGCTAAAGTAACAGTTTTGTATTAATTCCTTTGATAGAGGAAATCTCAAAGCAGCCTAGTATACACTCTGTTGTGTGGTTATTAGTGGTCACTCTTATATAGATCTATAATGAAAAGGAGCAAGATGAGAAAGGAAAAATACAAAATGTACAATTGGAGGAGAAAAGGAGCACCAGCAAGTAGAATGGAGCTAAGTAATGTGTTCAAAGAGATAAATAGATTAAGAAATGGAATAAAAGGAGTGGTAACCTCAGGGCAAGATCCCACCCAGCTAAGTTTCCAATTTGTGAAAGGGAATTAAAGAAAAGCTTAGAGCTGGGTGTTGTGCATGCCTTTAATCCCAGCACTCCAGAGGCAGAATCTGGCAGATCTTTGAATTTGAGGCCAGCCTGATCTACAGAGCAAGTTACAGAACAGCCAAGCATAGGCAGTGAAAGTAACCATCAAAAACAGAAAACGGGTGAAGAGGTAATTGAAAAGATCTCTGAGTTCAAGGCCAGCCTGGTACAGATCTAGTTTCAAGGACAGCCAAGCTTAGGCAGTGAGTGAAACCATCAGAAACAAAGCTGGTAAAAATGTAATTCAACAAAAGGGCCATGTTCCAGCCCTAGCAAGCAGCAGAACTTGGCAGCTTTGACCACGTGGTTCTGGCTTTAGAGTTAAGGATAGAAGAAATGGGTTATGGAATTTGCCTCTATGACTAAGGAAAGCTGCTGAGACCAGGCATGTGTCAGGGGTGTCCCTGCATAAAGGCCTAGAGAGGCCATTGCATAAAACTGTGAAGGTGAAGCCTGGATTGCCTTGGAGAACCCAAGGTTTTAGAGATGATAGAGTTGTAGGATACTGGCTGAGAGGAGCTGCCACCAGGGAGTGGAACCAGCCCAAGAGAGAGAAGTATGTTGCAGTCAACAAGGCTGAAAGGAGTTGGAGATCTGAAGAGTGCTTTTACATCAGACATGAAGATGTAGTGTTTGGGCCCATAGGGAGTGTTGCTATTATAAGGTGTCACCTTATTGGAATAAGTGTGGTCTTGTGAGAGGAAGTGTGCCTCTGCGGGGGGTGGGGGGGAGGGGCGGGCTTTGAGGTCTCATATACTCAAGCAACATCCAGTGTGGTAGACAGACAGTTCACTTCCTGCTGCCTGCAGATCAAGATGTAAAACCCTCAGTTACTTCTCCAGCACCGTGTCTGCCTGCATGCCACCATGCTTCCCACCATGATGATAATGGACTAAACCTCTGACACTGTAAACTAACCTCAATTAAATGTTTTCCTTTTTAAGAGTTACTGTGGTCATGGTGTCTCTTCACAGTAATAGAAACCCTAAGACATCTACCTTTTTGTGTGTGGACATTCACTTGTTCTAATAATATAATTATAAAGACTAACTTATTGTGGAATATTAGTTGAAGAAAACACCTGATTGGTCTAATAAAGAGCTGAATGGGCAATAGCTAGGCAGGAGAAAGACTAAGTGGGGTTGGAAGACAGAGAGAATAAATAGGAGAAATCTGGGAAGAGAGGTTTGGGGAGTGAAAGGAAGAGAGGAGGACTCCAGGGGTCAGCCACCCAACCACATAGCAAGCCACAGAGTAAGGAGTAAAGAGAGATATATAGAAAGGCAAAATCCCAGAGGCAAATGGTAGATGGGATAATTTAAGAAAAGCTGGCTAGAAACAAGCCAAGCTAAGGCCAGACATTCATAAGTAAGAATAAGAATCTGTGTATTTATTTGGGAGCTGGATGGTGGGCCCCTAAAGAGCAAAGAGTAAAGAACAACCAACAGCACTACCCTTTCTTTATTGAATTCCCTTAGCACTTATATAAAAAATAAATTTACTGTAAGGCTGGGAGTATAGCTCAGCGGTAGGATCCTTGCCTGCATGTACAAAGCCAATGGGTTCCATTCCTAGTGCCACAAAAAGGGTAATGATAATAAAAATAAATACAGCTGGGCATGGTGGCCAATGCCCGTAGTTCCAGTACTTGAGAAACAGAGCAGGAGGATTGTACAAAAGTTTGAGACCAGCCAGGGCTACCAAAACAAAAACATACATTGACCATAAATAACATGATTTATTTATGAATGTCCAAGTCTGTTCTGTTGTTCTATATGTCTACCCTTTTATGGGTAGTACACTGTTTGATCTTTGTAGTTTTATCACACACATACATGCACACAGTTTTTTTTTTTTTAATTTTCTGGAGCTGAGGACCGAACCCAGGGCCTTGTGCTTGCTAGGCAAGTGCTCTACCACTGAGCTAAATCCCCAACCCCCACAGTTTTGTTTTAAGGAAGGATCTCATGTATCTAGGCAGGTCATGTAGCCAAGGATGATCTTGAACTTGATCTTCCTGCCTCCACCTCTGAAATTCAGGGATTACAGATGTGCACCCCCATGCCTGGTTTATTTCATGCTGGGGATTGAACCCAGAGAGTCATACATGCTGGGCAAGCATCAGCTGAGCTCAGCTGCACATTATTTGTTTTGAGATACAGTCTCACACTAGCCCACCCAGCCTGTAACTCATTACAATTTCTCTGCCTCAGCCTCCCAAGTGCTGGGATTACAGGAGAGCTTAAATATGTTCTTTTTTCAATTGCTTTGGGTTTTTTTCCAAGATAGGGTTTATCTTATATAGCCCTGGCTGTCCTTGAACTCCCTCTGTAGACCAGGCTGGCCTCAAACTCACAGAGATCTGCCTGCCTCTGCCTCCTGAGTGCTGGGATTAAAGGCAAGGCTACAAATTGTCTTCTATCTCCACACTAGTGTAAAAGAGCCCGCCAAAGAAACACACTTTGGCCGTGAAACCAGAGCCAAAGAAACACACTCTGCCTGTGACCAACTGAGCACAAAACTAACCAATCCCTAAGCAGGAAAAGCAACCAATCCCTGAGCATGAAGCAAGCCAATTTCATGAAATCCAACCAATTTCCATCCTGAAAATCTGGAAAAACTCTGCCCCTAAGAAGCCCTATTTAAGCCCTGTGCCTGTTCAGTTGGGAGCTGCCTTTTTCTACCCTGGCAGAGGCAGCCACTTTCCTGGATTCCTCCCTCCCAGTAAATCTTTTGAATGAGTTTTGGGTGACAACCTTTTTTCCTGAGTGGAGCAGGGCAGAGAAGTAACAATTTTCAGTGGAGCAGGAGCAGAACTGCTACATTCCTGATGGGGAAACATCCCCCATCAGAACAGAGTTGTTGGTATTGCCTGGCTTCCAATGGCCAGGACACCTTTCCCTCCAAAGCTGTAACACTCACACACACACTCACCATAGCTCATGCACCCCTTCCCACCATGAAAAAGTTAAATGTAATAAAAATTATATTCTTTTTCAAAATTGTTTTTGCTATTCTAGGGCCTTTGCATTTCCACATCAATTTTAGAACCAACTTGTCAATTTCCATTCAAAAATGTCCTGCTTTTTAAAAAAGTTGCCTTAACAATAATGAGGTCCATAAGGGCTCTAGCGAGTACTGATCACAACCAGCAGTGGTGGCAGTGATGACTGATAATCTGAGCCAGCAGCAGTAGGAGAGAGTCCTGGCTAAGGGCCCTTCATACTTTTATCAACAATAAGAACAACAAGCCGGGCGGTGATGGCGCACGCCTTTAGTCCCAGCACTTGGGAGGCAGAGGCAGGCAGATCTCTGTGAGTTCGAGGCCAGCCTGGTCTCCAAAGCAAGTTCTGGGAAAGGCGCAAAGCTACACAGAGAAACCCTGTCTCAGGAAAAAAAAAAAAAAAAAAAGAAGAAGAAGAAGGAGGAGGAGGAGGAGGAGGAGGAGGAGGAGGAGAAGAAGAAGAAGAAGAAGAAGAACAAATAGCCAGGTTTGGTGACACAAGTCTTTTATCCCAGCACTTGGGAGATAGAAGAAAGCAGATTTCTGTAACGAGTCTTTTTCTGTCCTGCCAGCCAGCTCCCAAATAATGACACAGAGACTTATTAATTATGAAAGTTGGCCTTAGCTTAGGCTTATCCCACTAGCTCTTCTAACTTAAATGAACCCATTTATTTTAATCTATGTTCTGTCACATGGCTTGTTACCTCATCTCTCCTCTCCGTATTGCTCATGCTGCTTATTCACACCTGGCTGGTGACTTCACCTTCTTCTGTGTCTCCTGGAATCTCTCAGACACCTAGATTCATCTTCTCTTCCTTTCTTTCCCCAGAAATCCTGCCTATACTTCCTTCCAGCTGTTGGGCGTTTAGCTTCTTCTTCTTCTTCTTCTTCTTCTTCTTCTTCTTCTTCTTCTTCTTCTTCTTCTTCTTCTTCTTCTTCTCCTCCTCCTCCTCCTCCTCCTCCTCCTCCTCCTCCTCCTCCTCCTCCTCCTCCCCCTCCTCCTCCTATTTCTTCTTCTTCTGCTTCTCCTTCTTCCCCCAGACAACCCCCAGTGTTTCTTTGTGTAGTTCTGTAGTCCTGGCTGTCCTGGAACTCACTATATAGACCAGGCTGACCTCAAACTTGCAGAGATCTGCCTGCCTCTGCCTCCCGAGCACTGGCATCAAAGGTGTGTGTCACCACAGCCCAGCTCCATTTAGCTTTTTATTACACCAACCACAGCAAATACATCTTTACATAGTATACAAATATCCCAAACAGATCTCTATGAATTCCAGGCCAGCCTGATCTACATAGTGAGTTCCAGGCTAGCCAAGGCCCCATGGTGAGACCTTGTTTTGGGCTAAGGATGTAGTTCAGTGGTAAAATGCTTGTTTGGTATGCCCAAGGTCTGATCTCTGGTGCCACATTTTTTTCCACTTTTTTTTTTAAAGCATCCGCATTTGCTGAAATTGGCCTATTAGACAGAACATACATTTGATTAAGTGTGCAATATAGTAGTGTTAACTGTATGCATATCATTGGGAAACTGACTCCTGGAACCTTTGCTTTTCCATCTTACAAAACAGGAACTCTATACCTGTAATTATAGGGCTTTCTTTTTTCTGAGACAGGCTTTTGCTATGCTGTTCAGACTGGCCTGGAACTTGTTGTGCAGTTCAATGTGGCCTTGGACTTAACGACCTTCTACCTCAACCTCCCTAGGGCTGGAATTACAGGTATGTGCTCTCTCATACACATAGCTTGTCTAACCTTTACCTCTTCCTCTCCTTTTTCTCTTCCCCCTTTTTCTCTATGCTACTGACTTAACCTAGGGCCTCGTGTATAGCCAAGCACACACTGTACCATATATTTACGTGCGCTGTACCACTAAGCTACACACCCTCAGCCTGGTTGAGACTTTTGAATCTGCATGTCAACTTGGGAAGAACTGGAATCTGACAGTATGGAGGCTTCCAATCCCTTCTGGTATTTGTTTCACCCATGCTTTGCATTCTGTCATCTGTCACCAAGGCAGTACTTGTCACGTCTCTAGGTAACATAAAAGTCAGCGCTCCTTTAGGCAAAGTCTGAGCCCAGTGTTCATATATGGGTACCTGTTGCAAGTCTTTCTCTGTTCTGCCTGCCAGCTCCCAAGTCACGACATGGAGACTTCTTATTAATTATGAAAGTTCTGCCAATAGCTTAGGCTAGTTTCTAACTAGCTCCTATAACTTAACCCATTTCTAATAATTTACATGTTGCCTCGTAGCTCATGGCTTGTAACCTCATCTCCTATATGTCATGCTTCCTCTGCGTCTCCTTGCACCTCCGTCCTTCTTCTCAGTGTCCTCTGTGCCTGGAAATCCGGCCTAGCTATTGGTCATTCAGCTTTTTATTAAACCAGTCACAGTGACTTATCTTTACACAGTGTAAAGGAATATTCCACAGCAGGTACCTGTTTTAAACCCAATTCAAAGCTGAGGGGGCCAGAAATGACTTAAAGTCCCTCTCTGCCTTGTAAACTACAAAGAAGTTCTGTGTTGAGATACTTATGCAATCACTGGTTTTTGATTTTTTTTTTTTTTTTTTTTTTTTTTTTTTTTTTTTTTTTTTTTTTTTTTTTTTTTTTTTTTTTTTTTTGGTTTTTCGAGACAGAGTTTCTCTGTGTAGCTTTGCGCCTTTCCTGGAACTCACTTGGTAACCCAGGCTGGCCTTGAACTCACAGAGATCCGCCTGGCTCTGCCTCCCGAGTGCTGGGATTAAAGGCATGCACCACCACTGCCTGGCTGATTTTTTTTTTTTTTTAAGATTTTTAAGACAGGGTTTCTCTGTATAGTCTTGGCTGGCCTGGAACTTGCTCTGTAGACCTGGCTGGCCTTGAACTCACAAAGATCCACCTGCCTCTGCCTCCTGAGTGCTGGGATTAAAGGCCCATGCCACCACCACTCTATGGTGATATTTTATTTGTGCTGAAATGTGATTTTATTTGTATGTTAATAAAGTTGCCTGGAGATCAGAAGTCACAGTGAGCCACAAGCAGGAGTCAGGCGATGGTAGCACATGCCCTTAATTCAATCAATCACATGGCAGGCAGAGTCTTTGTGTGGTCAGGGACACAGCCAAAGCAAGGTGACCGGAACTTTTAATCCCAGTACCAACCATAGAGACCTGGAGGTCTGTATATACAGGCAGTAACGAGGAAGTCATGTGGTTGGGTTTAGAACCAATGAGAAGGCAGAACAGAAAGGCAATGAAAAGACAGGACACAGGAAGAAGGTCTCTCTCTCTCAGGGGAAGGCCGGCAGCGAGTGGTAATATAAGGTGGTCTTGGCTCTTGGCTACTGCTGTGATCTCTGGGCTTTTAACTCTGCATTTGGCACTGTGTTTCTTATTTAATAAGACTGTTTAGAATTTCATCTACATCATTCAGCTGGTTTTTAATTTGTTAAACACTTATTTATTTGTGTGTGTGTGTGTGTGTGTGTGTATGAGTGTGGAGGCACATGTGAACACCACAAAGTGTGTGTGTAGGTCAGAGGAGACTTGTTTAGAGTTGGCTCATTCCTTCTACCATGTGAATCTGGGAATTTAAGTCAGGTTGTCAGACTTGGAGGCAGGCATCTTTATACTCTGAACATGAAAAGGCCTGCAGTCACTTAAAAAAAAAAAAGAATTTAGCTACAGCCAGGTATGGTGGTGCATGCCTTCATTCCCAGCAGGAGCCTGGTCTACATTGTGAGTTCCAAAACTACATAGTGAGAGCCTGTCTCCAAAACAAAGAAAAGAGAATTCAGTTTCTGCTGGGCGTGGTGGCACATGCCTCTAAGTCCAGCACTTGGGATGTTGACACAAGAGCACGGGTTCCAGGCCAGCACTGGCCAGAGAGGGATGCTGTCTCAAAACCAGGGAAGAAAAGGCACAGTATGCTGGGCCCCAACTGTAATCCCAGCAATTAGGAGGTGGAAGCAGGGTGACCAGCAGTTCAAGGCCATTCTTGGCTATAGAGCAAGTTAAGGCCAGCCTGACCTACAGACCGTTGTCTCAAAATAAGTAATAAAATATGAAAAGGGGGGTGATGGTGGTTGGGGAGATGATTTAGTGGTTAAGAGCACTTGCTGCTCTTTCAGAGGACCAGAACCCACTCTGGGCAGCTTACAACCACCTGCAATTCCGCTCTAGGGAGTCTAATGCCCTCTTCTGGCCTCTGTAAAAACACACGTGGACATGGCTGTTGCAGGATTTTGTTTAAAATTTAAAAACAACACATGGCATATGCAGAACTCTCATACATTCACATAACTTAGAATGAAATCTTTAAAAAAATTTTTTATTGGAGCCAGGCATGGTAGCACATACCTTTAATCCCAGCACTTGGGAGCTCTAGGCCAGCCAAAGCTACAATAAAAACAAACAACAAAAATAATTTTATTTTTATATTTATGTGTATCTGTGTGCACCTGCCTGTTTGTAGTCCATATACATGCAATTCCCTCAGAGGCCAGAAGACGGCGACATATTGACTGGAACTGTAGTTTCAGGAGGTTGTAAGCTGCTCAACGTAGGAGTTTAGAACTAAACTCAGGTCTTCTGCAAGAGCAATAAGTGCTCTTAACCACTAAGCCAATCTCTCCAGCCCCAGTGAAAATAAACCTTTAACTTAAAAGGCAGAAGCAGGTCTCTGAGTTCAAGGCTAGCTCATCTACATAGTGAATCCAAGCTAGCCAGGGCTACATAGTGAGATCCTGTTTCATTTTTTTTTTTTTTTTGAAGAAAAAAAAATGAACTTAGTTTTTGGACCAAGAAACAACTCGGGCAGTGGTGGTGCACACTTTTAATCCCAGCACTCAGGAGGCAGAGGCAGGAGGATCTCTATGAGTTCGAGGCCAGCCTGGTCTACAAAGCGAGTTCCAGGAAAGGGGCAAAGCTGCACAGAGAAGCCCTGTCTCGAAAAACAAAAAAACAAAACAAAACAAAAAAACAAAAAACAAACAAAAAAACTTTAAAAGTTGGGGATTTAGCTCAGTGGTAGAGTGCTTGCCTAGCAAGCTCAAGGCCCTGGGTTCGATCCTCAGCTCCAAAAAAAAAAAAAAAAAAAAAAAAAAGAAACAACTCAAGAGCCTGCATTCAATCTTATTTGTATTTTTTCTTGTATTTTGTGTTTTGTATTTTTGTATTTGCATATTGTTGTTTTGATTTTGGTTTTTCAAGACAGTGTTTCTGTGTGGAACTCACCTTGAACTCACAGAGATCCACCTTCTGAGTGTTGAGATTAAAGGTGTGGGCCACCACTGCCCGGCTCTTATTTTTTTTTTTTTTGTTTTGTTTTTCGAGACAGGGTTTCTCTGTGTAGCTTTGCGCCTTTCCTGGAGCTCACTTGGTAGCCCAGGCTGGCCCCGAACTCACAGAGATCCGCCTGCCTCTGCCTCCCAAGTGCTGGGATTAAAGGCTTGTGCCACCACTACCCTGCTGGGCATTTTCTTAATGAGTGATTGATGGGGGAGGGGCCAGCCCATTGTGAGTGATGCTACCCCTGACCTGGCAGTCCTGGGTGCTCTAAGAAGGCTGAGCAAGCCATGAGGAGCAAGCTAGTAAACAGCACTCCTCTGTAGCTTCTGCTTCAGCTCCTGTAGCCAGGTTCCTGCTGTGCTGTGGTCCTTCCCTGACTTCTTTGGGTGATCAACTGTGATGTGGAAGTGTAAGCAAAATAAACTCTTTCCTCTGCAAGTTCATTTTGGTCCCAGTGTTTTATCACAGCAATAGAAACCCTAACAACGACAGCAATGAACGGTGGTAAATGCAGGGCGACACACATGCTAAGGTGCTGAGAGTAAGTGACAGCTGAGATCTAGGCCCTCAACAGGACATTGACGCCACCCTCTCTAAGGCTCAGAGGGTAAGAAGGTAAGGGAAGAGCCACGTAGAACTATCTTCTGGGTATGACACAGCCAATACAGTCTGTACCTCACTGCAACTGTGGCTAGGTACGATGGGCCCAAATCAGACTGGACCTTCAACTGTCAATTATAGATTGGGGAGGGGCTCACAGACCTCTACCCCTTCCTGCTGAACTATTGCCTATTGATGGACTCTGAGGGAGGGACAGTCATTACTGTCTTCAGGTGTGTACCCATTGATGAGTTCACCAGGCTCCAACGGATAGTTCCAAACCCATGGAACTATCCACAGATGATCCTGGTGAAAATGGATCTCATTTTAAAAAAATGACAAACAACAACCACAACAAAACAACGAATCAATGTGAAGACGTGTGGGGGTGGATAATAAGGCTGGGGGTGTGGGCTATTCATGCTGACTCAGGCAGAAGGGCAGCTTTCTTGCCGCACAGAGACTCCCCTTGTAGGCCCTGCCCCTGGAGACCTCCACCCGCCAGGCTCCACCCCCAGACTACTCTGGCCACCAAGCCTGACCTGTTGAGGCATCAAAGTGGCCAGCCTTCCCCAACCCCAGGAGCTCCAATAGCCAGGACCCACCCCTGAGGAGCTCCAATGGCCAGGACCCACCCCTGAGGAGCTCCAATGGCCAGGACCCACCCCTGAGGAGCTCCAATGGCCAGGACCCACCCCTGAGGAGCTCCAATGGCCAGGACCCACCCCTGAGGAGCTCCAATGGCCAGGACCCACCCCTGAGGAGCTCCAATGGCCAGGACCCACCCCTGAGGAGCTCCAACAGCTAGGCCCCAATCCCCAGACTTCTCTAACAGCCCTAACAGTTAGTCCCTAAGGGTTGTAACAGTGATTCCCAGCCTCTCAAGGTGGTAGAGTGGTCAGGCCTCGCCCCGCAGAAAAAATTCCCACCAATCCCTGAGTTGCCCTCAAGACCAGGCCACAATAATCCCACCAATCCCATGCCACCCTGGAAAGCTCCACCCACAAGAAACCCTATATAAGGCCTGCCTTCTGGTCAGTTCTCTCTGGCCTCTCACTCGAGTGGAGGCAACCACCTCTCTTGAGTTTTCTCTCCCAGTAAATCTTTTGTGTGAAGTTTGTGACTTTGTGGTAATCCTTGACTCCCGACTATCAGGATACCTTTTGCCTCAGAGCCATAACACATTGGAGGTGTGACTCAGGCTCTCCTGGTGCCTGTGCCCCCCTCCAGGGTCTGAGCCCCACTGGGACCCTATCTCTCATTTCTGGTCCACCCGAACAGACTCACCTTCCAGCTCACCAACTGCTTGGCACCCCATCCACCGGTAGCAATTAGGTAAATTTCCCTTTTTGTTGGTGTAACTGCTTCCCTGAGTCTGAGGATGTGACCATTGAGTATCTGGCACCCCTCTGAGGTACCCCACATCCATGGTCTTTAAGGCTATGGCTGGTCTTCTTCATCTGGCCTTGACCCTCTACCCTCGAAGCTTCCTTAGTCCCAACCAGGCTAGTGTGGCCCTTCCTGCCTCTTCCCCTGCCTTCCCTTCAGAGCTGCACATCATAATCCCACAACGCCTCTAGACCCTCCTAGCTAGACATGTCCTTCCCATTTCTTTCCCAACACATCTTTGTGTGAGGTTTGTTGTGTGGTGTGACTTTGTGGTATTCCTTGACTCCTGACAGCCAGGCTATCTTTCCCTTCCGAGCTGTAACATTCATAGGGGTAGATTTAAGAGGGCATTAGACCAATCAGGATGTCTGTTATGTGAAATTGTCAAAGAACGAACTCAAGAAATGCTACAAACAAAACCAAAAGAGACAGCAGAGGTTGCCGTGTGTGGTCTTTCGCTCCTTTCTCTTCTCGCCTTCTTTTGGCCTCCATTTTCACCCTATTCAGTTAGCACTCGTTGAAGAGTTTCTGCTTCTCCTAGGTCTAGACACAGCCTGTGGGTGCCTTATTTACTCTCTCTCTCTCCCTCCTTCTGGACTGGATTTACAGATCACACCCCTTGAGAAGCCTTGCTCAATCCTTCCTTCCAAGCCTGGGTTCTACCAGAATCCCCCATGTCCCCTACAACTACTGCTCTGAGGCCAGCTTCCAATGTTTTGAACCCCCATGGCTATCTATAGGGGTTGTGCTGCTGTTACTCTAAAAACTGCTAGGAGATCATTTGCTTCCTCGAGTTTAAAGGATTGAAATGAGCCTGGCCGGGGTGGGGGGGGGGGTTACGTGACTCAGTGGTAGAGCCTTTACCAAGCCAGGTCCTGGGTTCTATCTCCACCCTCTTTCCCATGCCCACTCCCTGAAAAGAAAAAAAAAAGGGGGGGGTAGGTGAGACCTCAAGGGTAGAAGTTTAAAAAGTTGAGCATTTGCTTCATTTCAGGATAGGGCACACTGAATTCTTTTTTTTTTTTTTTTTTGTCATGCACATTTAAGTTGTTAATTTCCCTGGATAGCTCCCTATATATTTTGAAATAATGCAATATACATAGTTTAGGCACCCAGTCTCTTGGGGCTACACAGGTCCTGCTGAGTCATTCTGGTCATGTAGACTTGAGTTACTGATTTATCTTCCTTGAGTAGCTCCCAGTGTTTCTGAACTAATGGAATGTACACATTTCAGATGCCTCTCTGGGGAGTGGGTTTCTTAGCACATGACGTGCCATTACGGCTTGGCAAGTGTGAGCTACTAACTTGTTTTGCTGGTGGAGA
Organism: Peromyscus leucopus; assembly: GCF_004664715.2. Taxonomy (NCBI): domain Eukaryota; kingdom Metazoa; phylum Chordata; class Mammalia; order Rodentia; family Cricetidae; genus Peromyscus; species Peromyscus leucopus. The sequence goes on from NC_051083.1 coordinate 54,307,800, forward strand.
ACCTATGTTCCTGAAAAACAGCAAGGTACAGAATTTTTTTTTTTTGTCTTTGTACTCAGGATCCTTTCAAGTGTTTAAGGACTTGGCATTACCCTATCTGGATCTTGGGGAGGGATTTGGGCTTCATGATATGAGAGAATATAGGGGAAACAATGTAAAGATTCTTACCAAATAACTAAAGATCTAATGTAAGGGATGACAAGTGAGGAAAATCCTTGTGTAGACATCTCCAGAAGCCTCGGCCTATTAAAAGAGATGGAAGTTTTGATACAATTCCCTTACAGTTTTTACTTCTAGAAAAGTGGGTCAGGTTCATGAATTAAGAGGTGGGCAGAGAGTTGGAAAAGTTTGGAGAAGTGTGACAACCTGAAGGCCTGGGGAAATAAAGAAGAGGAGCCAGTGCTAATGAAAGGTAACCAGTCACAGCCAAGCTGCTTAAACACTAACCAGGAATCCCCCTTTATTCATATGTCTCCCAATTTCCCGTGAGTCAGGCATCATAAGAGCTCAAGGGATCCTCTTCTTTTCGGAGATCGGGTCTAGCTGGCTTAAATTCTGCATCCTCTTTCCTTAGCCTGGTTAGTTCTGGTGCTGCAAGTACACACTACCACTGTGGGCTTCCAACTTCTTAAAACATAACATAAAGGAAGGGGGAAAGGGAATATACTGCCACCAATCCTCACCATCCCCAGGTAGAGGCCGGCCACCTTCTAATTCCAGCCTGAGTTTCTAGCGTGTCTCGGGACTATCGGAGAGCCAGACAGCAACAGTATCCTTCAACACTTAGGCTAGAGAGCTAAGAAGAGACAGCACAGGTAGGGTGCTTACACTGTGACCCTAAAACTTGGGAGGCACAAACAGCTTCGAATTGCTGCCTTTCGGGGGCTCTTCCAGAAGGAAGGAACTCCAGTTACTTTCCAGTGTGATAAGAAAAGGAGTTATGAGTTGTCAAAGGATGTTGAAAAAAAAAAAAAAAAGCCAAAGCTAGGGCCAGTGACAAGTCTCATCAGGAAAAGGCACTTGCTACCAAGTACTGCAACCTGAATTTGACAACCTAAATTCAACCCCCTGCATCCACATGGTGGGAAGAGGGACCCACCTCACCCACCTTTTGCAAGTTGTCTGATCTCCATGGCTCCCCCCTCTACTAAATAAATGCAAATAAATAAATAGAAAGAAAGAAAGAAAGAAAGAAAGAAAGAAAGAAAGAAAGAAAGGAAGGAAGGATTCAGTTTCAATTACATACCGCACTTATGGTGCTGGTCTCCAAAGATTATAATGGAGCTGAAACCCCCCCACTACCTACTGATGTCACAGCTATCCTAACACTATAGTGCAACACATCATTCCTTTTGTGATTGATTCTGGTTTAAATAAACCATCTGCTGCCAGTTATACCAAACCATAGTCCCTGAGAAAAACACACACACACACACACACACACACACACACACACACACACACACATATATATATATATATATATAAATAATTTTTTTCCAGACAAAGTTTCACTAGGTAGCCACTGGCTGGCCTGGAACTCACTGTGTGGATGAAGCTGGCCTCAGACTCACAATGATCTCTTTCCTCTGCCCCTCAAATGCTGGGATTTTTTAATGCACACCACCACATTAGGCACCCACCTAGGTCTGCCTAACAGTGAAACTGCCTATTGATTTCTCAGAAATCATCACTATTGTTGAGCAATGCCTGGCTGTAATTGAAAACAGGAATTACTGCTGCGGGTGTCAGTTTATTTAGATAAGTTTATTTAGATAAGATAAGTTTATTTAGATAAGATAAAAAATAAATTTATTTTCCTGGTAGAGGTGGAGGTAGAAGTAGGAGAAGCAAAAAAATAAAATAAAATACGTTAAGATCAGAAATGGTTAATGGGTGCCTTAATTTTAAACTGTTTGTAGGGCCAGTGGCTTCGTCACAGAGATCCATAATGAATTTACAAAACAGTCTTATGGTGTAGTTTCATATTCTTAAATCAAGAAAAAGTGATATTTAATGGCCATGTTCTAAAATTCTATAGCTGACTTGTAAACACACACACACACACACACACACACACACACACACACACACACACATACACACACACACCCCGAACAACAGAAATTGGTGCCTTCTGAATGTTCGTTCTTGCCTATTTTGACGCAAAACAAACCCGGTGTTTTACATCGCACTTTTCTCCCTGTAGTGAAAACATGCCATTTTCTATTTTTTTTCCGTCTTTGAGAAATTTATATTTGAAACGTGCAACTGCTACGCAATAAACCAAGCGCAACTGTGACGCAACGTTCCACTGCAAACTGCCTTAGAATAAAATGATGTCATTCGGTGTTCCCGAGTCACTTTTATAAGAGGCACTGTTAGAACAGGTACTGTTGGCCGAGCTCCCCTCATCCCACGGTGTGTAAGGTGTAAAAACGGAATTTTCCGGGTGTCCTAGCCCTCAACTTGCGCACCGCGGGTTCGCCGCAGCGCCTCGGGGCCCTCCTCCGGGGCAGGCGGAGTGACTCGGCCGCCCGGGAAGGCGCACAGCCATCCTCTCTAGCCCCGACGGCGCCGCTCGGAGGGGAAGCCTCAACGGCTCCGGCCGGCAGCGCCCCGCTACCTATTTTCCTCGGTGCCCCCAGCCTCCCGCTACTGTGGTAGGATCCCCCTCCGGGACAAGGCGGGCTGGTGGGCTGCGGGCTGCGGGCGCGGGACAACCCTCCCTCCATCGGGCTCCCACACCCGCTCCCGCTCCGTGGCGCCGGAAGTGACGCGCATTGGGCTGAAAGATGGCGGCACTGGCGGTAGACCAGGGGGAAGGTAAACACCCGCCAGGCGGCGCGCTGGCCCCTGCGGGGCACCCTCGGGGGCTGAGGGGGGCCTCCCAGGCCTACTCTCTAACCCGCCGCTTCCCGTTCCCACCCTCTCTCTCCGAGAGGCCGGCTTCCGCACGTCCTAGAGCCCGCAGCCCGGGCCCCCTGCCTGCGCGCCCCGCCTCCCTGGGCGGGCCCCGGGCGGCTCCCGCGGCCCGCAGGGGGCGCGAGGCCCGGAGCGGCCCCTGGCTCGTGGCCCCGCACGCCCCGCCCCTTTCCCGCCCCTTTCCCGCTTTCCTCCACCCCCGGCGTGGGTGATCCTGAGGCTCCGCGCGCTTCGGGGCAGAAACCCGGAGACGCCGTTGTCGACGTCGCTACCGCCGGCGCTTCTGCTATTGCCCTCGGCCCCCTCTGCTCTGTCCCGGTTCGTGGCCCTAAGCCGGTTCTCCCGCCGTACCCTGGGGGCTGTCGCGAGCTCCTCCTCCCCTCCCCGGTATTGGCAAGTCTGGGCCCCGGCCCCGACGCCGCGCGCCTAAAGCCTAGCCCAACTGTCTGGACTCGCTACTCAAGCGCTGTCTTCTTTCCCAGGACTGCTTCTGAAGGGGCCTCAAGCTCTCACGCTCGCCCCGCGCCGGAGCGCTCCGGCCCGGCCAGGGAGCGGCCCCTTGTAGAGGTCCAAGGAGCCTACCGAGGTCCGTCCCGGCGCCTGACCCTCCCACCGATCGGCCCACTGGCCCGCTTCTTCCTGATGCAGAGTGCCGTCCACTAGAGGCTGGACAGGACCCCCGAGGTGCGTAGCCGCCCCTGGCCGCCGGCCTGCGGAGCCCAGGCTTTGCCCGCGGCCCCGAGGAAGGCACGGGTTCCGTGGCCCCCACCGCACTCCGACATTTGGTAGACGCTGGGACCTAATTTGTCTTTGAGTTTACTTAAATTGTTTGAAATGTAAATTTTTTTTCAGGGGGGAGAAAGAGGAGGGGGGAGAGAGACGGGGGGGGGGAGAGGGAAAAAAAAAAGGAAGAAGCATAATTCAGCCATTTTTTGCAGCACAGAGCTGCAGGTACCATGATTATTTCCCCCCAACCGGTTCCTTCCCTTTAAAAATCCTATTTGTGCCTGAAATAGAGCTATGCGAAATGTGAGGCATAAAGCGTGAAATCAGAACGTCTGGGTCCGACTGGGTGACTGAGAAAATCTCGTATGGAACCTCAGTTTCTTATCTGTGAAATCTAGTCAGTAATAGCCACATCAGAAGGTAATGAGGACTCTATGAGGTCATATATGTGAAAATAATCTATAGCTGTAAAGTGTCGTAGAAAATATAAGGTCATTTCTTTAAGTAACCTTTGCTAGAGTGCTTAATGTGGCTAACTGTTGCTGCCTCGTAATTTCTATATTATAAGTAAATAAGTACAGAATAGCAAAACAGTGCAGTAATCGATAGCTGGTTAATAGTCACGTTGGTTGGCCTTCCTCCTACAAAATGCTAACTGCTTATTTAAAATAACGGTATTCTTCAATTCAGATTTAATGTTACTGTAGGGCTTTTCATCTTTCTAGGCCTCTTAGGCCCTTTTCTTACTCAGAATATTTAGCACCTTACATTTGTTAGTCTTTATATATTTTTAATCATTAATCTGGTTTGCCGATGTCATCTTAAAAGTGGTTTTTAGATGTATATGCTCTAATTTCAATGTTTGCTTTTCATATCTAGGGAGCAGGATGACTGAATGCTTCTGCCCATTTGAAAATTGTTTTTGAAGAGCTTACAAATGCATTCATATTTCTCTAATGCTTAATAGATCTAGAAATGTATAGGGAATTTCAACTTTTTAGCACTAAATGTAATATTTGTGTAATTCAATTCTCATTTTCAATTGCAACACTCAGTAGGTGCTTTGAGTCCCAGTTGGTCAGTGGTAAAGGATGTTAATTAACACTCTTTACTACTGGTTAATTTGGCAGAAAAATAAGAGTATTATTTGTGGTTTGAAAATAAAATTTGCTAGAATTTCAAAATTGTAGGATGTTTTGGCTTAAAAATAGTCAATAAAAAGTGAAAGGATATTTTGGAGTATATTATTTTTAGTTGGCAATAAATGCTTTTTTCTTAGTTAGACGTTCAATTTTTAATTCCCTAGTCCAGTACCAGTTGTCTATCACAGCGTGCTTGTGTGTTTTGTAAAAAGACAGAATAATGCAAGATGGGCAGCATTAATTTGGAAAAGGAATAGCCAACTTTAAAGTGGCTGCTTTTATATTTTGGATTTATCCCTTGTCCTGAAGATAATTTTGGCAGATTACTACTTTATTGAGAATTTCAGAGTTTGACCTCTCTGCCTTGTTGTGGGTTATTTGGGGCTGAAATCATGGAACCAAGGCTGGCTTGACTGAATTCCTGGGTGTTCAGAAGTGGGGATCTGTACTTGGTTTAATAATGTGTGTAAACTGGCATTGTACAATATAAATGAATAGTAAAATTTGTGCTAATAATTTCAAATCTTAATTTTTCTTTACTTAGGACAACATATATCAACAAATAAAAACACGTCATCACAAGTCAAGAGAGATGAGAGAAAGGAAAAAGTGTTATGTTTTAGTACCTTTAATAATTTTCCCCATCAGGTTTGAGCTTTCAAACTGCAAATGTTTCATGATGGAATGTTAAGTGAGGACAGTGAATCTTGGTCTGTGTTGGGGGTGTGGTGTAGATTAATTTATTACCAGACATTTTTTCAGAACTAGAATGCTGTAGCTCCTTTGGTGTTTTGTTTTAATTGAAGAACAAGCAAAGCTGGCCATTGGTGAGGGCTTGCAGTAATGGTAGTTAATTAGGAAGGTATAGAACTCAGGAAGACCCTAGCTCTATAGTGTGGTAGCCTTAGGCCAGTAACTTGACCTCATAGTTTGGATTTTTTCATCTTTAAATTGAGAGTGGCTATAGAACATGGAGGCTTGTGAAGTAAATTTCTTCATAGCTCAGGTATTTATTAAGCATTTACTATGTGCCACACATGGTTCTAGGTGCTGGGGATTCAAGTTAGTGTTAATAGTTTTAACATTTTTTGTTTTGTTTTGTTTTGGATCCCCCCCCCCCCACACACACAGTTTTTTACTGTAGTCCAGGTTTGCTTTAAAGTCAAGGTCATCTTCCTGCCTCAGCCTCCCATGTACTGGGATTATAGGCATGTGTAACTAACTATACCTGGCACAAACAAAAAAATTTTGAAAATAGCCGGGCAGTGGTGGCGCACGCCTGTAATCCCAGCACTCGGGAGGCAGAGGCAGGCGGATCTCTGTGGGTTTGAGGCCAGCCTGGGCTACAGAGTGAGTTCCAGGAAAGGCGCAAAGCTACACAGAGAAACCCTGTTTCGAAAAACCAAAAAAAAAAAAAAAGTATGGTGGCCCATTTCTGTAGTTCCAGTACTAGGAGGTGGAGGTAAGAGGATCAGTTGAGAATCTTCCTCAGTAGAGGCAGTCTGGAGTATGAGACCCTGTCTCTAAAGAGAGTTACTTCAGCATTAAATAGACCTTAGGAAAAAATAAAAAAATAAAGCAGAGATGGAGATGGAGATTCTTTGTTTGATGGAGTAGAGGGGGTTTGCAATTTTTATTTATTTATGTTTTGTTGGTTTGCTTTTTTGGGACAGGGTCTCTGTATGTGGCCCTGGCTATCCTGAAACTCACTATGTAGACCAGGCTGGCCTTGAACTCACAGAAATCCACCTGCCTCTGCCTCCTTAGTACTGGGACTAAAGGTATATGCCCCCAAGCCCACTGGGCTGTATTAAGAGGGGTTTGGGACAAGGTCTCATTGAGTTGACTTGCCTAGTGCTCTAAAGGGAGTTATAGATATCTGTATAGGAGTGATCCCAGGCAAAGAGGAACAGCAAGTGGGGTGAGGCTGGTTTTCTAGGAACAGCAGCAACAGAAGGAAGAGTAGAAGGAGCTTATCATTGCCATTTTAGGAACCAATGGAAAGACTCCCATAGGTCATTTCTGCCCTAGGTATACCTTGTATTAGTGCTGGCTCAAAAGTACATGACCATGGGGCTGGAGAGATGGCTCAGGAGCACTGGCTGCTTTTCCAGAGGATCAGAGTTCAATTCCCGGCACACACATGGCAGCTCACCACCATCTGTAACTCCAGTTCCAGGGGATCCTCAGGCTCTTCTGGCTTCCATGGCCACTAGGCACTCATATGATACACAGACATATATGCAGCCAAAACACCCATACCACAAGATGTTTAAAATGTAGACTACCAGGGGCCAGGAATGGTCTCCTGGATCTTTAATTCAAGCACGAGGGAGGCAAAGGCAGGTGGATCTCTGAGTTCAAAGCTCTCCAGGGCTACAAAGTGAAATCTTGTCTACAAATAACACCCCACCCAATAAAAAAGTAGATGGCCTTTCATTTTTGTTTTGCTTTGTGTTTTTGACACAGATTGTCTACATAGCCCTGGCTGCACTGGAACTCACTGTGTAGACTAGGCTGGCCTCGAACTCACAGAGATCTGCTTGCCTCTGCCCCCAAGTACTGGGATTAAAGGTATGCATCAGCACATGTGCAGTAGATAGCCTTTCATGGTCTAATTTTTAAAAGTTACCTTTCGTCTGTGTCTTTCTGCATGTGGGAATGTACATATGGAGGTCAGAGGACAATTGCAGGGGTTGGTTCTCATCTCCCACCATTTAGTTCCCAAGGATTGAGTTTAGATTGTCAGTCTTGATGGCAAGTGCCTTTACCAGCTGAGCTGTCTCAGTAGCTCAGAATTAAAAATTCTGTGTTTTGGAAGAGGGAGCTGAGGATTGAACTCTGCAGAGTCTCACATGTACCAGGCAAGTGCTCTATGCCTGAATGACATGCTCAGCCCAGAACTTTTAATTTTGGAATAATGAAAAGTGAAAAAGTAAAATATATTCTAAGACTTTGTTCTTCTTTTTAGTACTTGGAGGTAGAGGTTGAACGTAGGGTTTTGTGTGTGCTAGGCAAACACTCTACCTTTAAGTTATTTCCCTAGCACTTCATATTTTTTCTCTTTTGAGTATTCGAATGCACATGCATGTGAGCCACGGCAAGAATGTGAAGGTCAGAATACAACTTGTGGGAGTTGGTTCTCTCCTTCCTCCACGTGTGCCCAGGGATCAAGCTCAGATCATCAGGCTTCGCAGCAGGCTCCTTTATTCACTGAGTCATCTAACTGGCCATAGATATTTAAAAAATACATTTATTTAATTGCTTATTTATTTATTTATTGTATGTGCATACGTGCACAGGCTACACAACATGAATGTGGAGGTCAGAGAACTACTTGTAAGTAGGTTCTCTACTAGCATATGGGTCCCTGAGATGGTACTCAGATCATTAGGCTGCAATCACTTTTACCCACTGAGTAAGCTCAGTTTTCTCTCCTTGATATCCTTAAAGCTCATCAGGCTGGGGTGTATATCTCAGGGATAGAGCACTTACATCCCATGTGTGAAGCCTTGGGCTCTGTCTGCAAGCATGGGGGGTGGGGAATCTAGCTGAATCATTGAAGCAAATAAGAACAGATAGAAAAAATATCTTTTGTCCTTGATAATATCTTTACATTTAGTTAATACTGCATCGTGGACTTACAGGAAATCTGTATTATAACATCAGGAGCTTCCAAAAAGATTTGTGTTGGTTATATAATTCTTGGGGGAGAATGAAAATGCTAACGGTACATGATTTGTGATTTCATGTTAAAATGCAGCTTAGAAGATTTGGGATTTTATTTCCCAATAGAGACTTTTCCTAGAATTCTCACTGGATCCAATCTCCAAAGGCCAGGGAAGCTGTTTTCCATGACATCACTCTTGGACTACTTCTTGTAGTAAGGAATAAGTAAAGGAACATTAAAGATGAAAAATAGCATTAAAATGAGTGGGTTTTTTCCTTACTTTTCTTATAATATAGGATGACTAAATACTAAACATACCTGTAAACTGAAGTAATTTGGATAATAAGTGCCATTCTTGAGGCTAGAGGACCAGATCTTTCTTAGTAGTTTAAGTTGCCATTCACAATTCAGTAGTGAGTTACAAAACTATTTTGATGACAACAGTTTCAGTATTAAACAAATACGCAGTCCTTTCTCCCACATTCAGCTTGTGTTCTTTCCCAGGATGAGTGGTAGTATATATTTGAGGGTAAAACAAATGCCTATTAGAGCTTAAAAAAAATCCCAATTTCTAATTTTTTTTTTTACCATCAATATATTGAGAAGTGGCTGCTTTGAGATTGTTGAATCTAAAATTATTCGATAAGTTATTAGAATTGTGTGAGATTTTATGATTTGGAAATTCTATTTTTTAAAAAATAATAGGCTTTTCACTTTGCTTTCAATCTGCATAGGTATCATTTTTGGGAGAACAATTTGATAGTGATGGCAGTATGGAATCATTTACATTTTTCATTAAGGATGAACATAAGCCTTTTGAGAATCTAACTTTTTTTTTTCTTTTGGTTTTTCGAGACAGGGTTTCTCTGTGTAGCTTTGCGCCTTTCCTGGAACTCGCAGAGATCCGCCTGCCTCTGCCTCCAGAGTGCTGGGATTAAAGGCGTGCGCCACCACTGCCCGGTGAGAGTCTAACTTTTATACTGAACAGCTTACGGTTTTGTAGTTTTCAGTCAGCTTTGGGAGGATTATGAAAGCAATAAATTACTACTTATGTCATAAACATGGAGGTTAGTTAATTTTGAAACATCTTCTATTTAGTTGTTTAGAATTTTGCCTTCAAATCAGAATGGTAGCCTTCTAACTAAAAGGGAAGCATTTAATTTCTATGCCTTTAATTTTCTTCCAGTTTTACCCCCACCAGACTTCTTTCTTTACTGGTCACTAGAGAGTTTGAACTGCTAGAAATTTTTGTGAATAAATAGCTGTAATAGTCTTCCAAGGCAGAGGTGTGTGTGTGTGTGTGTGTGTGTGTGTGTGTGTGTGTGTGCGCGCGCGCGCGTGCGCGCGAATGTATGCATGAGTGTGTGCATGCGCATCCATGTGTGTGTTTTGTGTGGTCAGTTATCTCTCTTACCTTCCTTCACTTATACTTGATAGGTCCCAGAACCTCTTTATATTTCTTAAAATTTGCTTGGATTCTAAATAACTTTGGTTTATGTATATTGATTTATGTAGAAACTGATACTAGGGAATTTAAAAATATTTGTAATTCTTTTAAAAAGTAGCCCCCTTAAAGTTATATAAATTACGGTTTTTAATGAAAAATGCGCATCTTATAGAAAATTAAGATCTTGAATTCAGATGTAGTGGCTCATGCCAATAATCCTAGCACTTGGGAGATTGAAAAAGAATTGCTATGAGTTCAAAGTCAGCCTGGGCTAGAGTGAGACCCTGTCTCAAAAAACACAAAACAACAGTCCTTAACAGTTAGATTATTGCTGACCATATTATTCTAAATCTTTCTGTAACATTTGGTTTTATTAAAAACATGACAGGTATTCACATTCTTCATTCTCCTTAAACAAAACCTCTGAAAATCAGAGAGGAAAGGTGAAAAGTATAACTTTTTTTAGAGGGGGGTGGGCTCTGGGCATTGAATTTAAGAAACTCATGCATGCTAGGTAAGTGTGTTACCTCTGAGCTACATATCCTAATCCTTAGAACTATTTGTTGTTAGCCCCAAAGCTTTTGAAATATTTTGAGAATAATTTTGACCTTGACAAGTCCTTTCAGGTGACTGATCCTAGTTCTCTTCAGACCATATCATATGCACAAAGACATGAATGAGTCAGTGTCTCTCTCTCACCCTACCTCCTTTTTCCTCTCCCCCGCCCCTTTGTGTGTGTGTGTGTGTGTGTGTGTGTGTGTGTGTGTGTGTGTGTATGTGTATGTATGTATGTCCTGGGAATTGAACCCTGAATCCACGGTCCTCTACCACTGAGGTATGGACTCCATCTCTATCCTCCTCTAGCCTTTTGTCAGTGCCAAGTTGATAAAGCAGATACACAGTTCAGTATTTCTTTCCTAGTAGTGTAAGCGTGCCTTGTAATTTAGTCTAATTTTAGGTTCATTCCTCTTTTGGAAAAAAAAATCTGTTTTAAATTTAAATTCTGAAGGCCAGGTATAGACTATGTACACATTCGGTTTATAAGCTGTAATTTGCCCTGATCTGAAGATCCATTGTGAGAAGTGAGGTTATAGAATTTCTGAATATTTAACATTTTATATGTTAGTAATATTTTTTTTCTCAAAAGTCCCTGACTGGATATTTTCCCATTCCTCATTGATCATAGAGTTCAAATTTGGGTTTTGTGCTATACTTCTTATAATTACTACTTTCTTTCTAAAATTGATATAATTCTGTACAGCATTTTTATATAAGGTTTTGCATATTTCCTTTTTTATGGTCTTAATTTTGCTTTTCTTATTTAATTTATTTAAATGTGTGTTTTTGTGTTACAGTTTTCTTTTTTCTGTTTGTATTTAAACCTTGCCATTCTAAGTCTTTTTTTTTTCTTTGTAGTGTCCAGGGTATGGATTGTGAACAAGTTGGTTTTGTTTCACGTGTTCATTTGTAAGTTTGTTTATTTGATGCCTTAAACATTGATATTATAAATCCATGCTGTTTAGTAGAATATGCCAGATACATAATGCATTTTAAAACTTTGTTAGCTATTGTTTTTTATCACAAGAGAAAGAAGCAGGTATAATTATTTTTGATATATTTTATTTAATATAGTATATCTAAGATAATTTCTTTTCTTTTCTTTCTTTTTTTTTTTTTTTGTTTTTTTGAGACAGGGTTTCTCTGTGTAGTTTTGGTTCCTGTCCTGGAGTTCACTCTGTAGACCAGGCTGGCCTCAAACTCACAGATATCTGCCTGGCTCTGCCTCCTGAGTGCTGGGATTAAAGGCGTGCGCCACTGCCATCCAGCTAAAAACTTAGATTCTTTTACATTATTTTTATGCCCCCTCTTCCCTTCCATTATTAAGATATGTATCCTGTCTTTTTAACACTTAACTAGATGTTTGACTTGAATAAAGTCTGTTCATCTGTAAACCTTAGTGTCTTCATCTATCAAGTAAGTTACAGTTAGTCTGGGTTCTGAGAAGGTGGGCTGTGGTTCAAAATGTTGTTGCTAGGGAGAAGGTTCCTATGAGGTTAGCAGGATTATATTTATTATTCAACTCCTAAATAAAAGTGTCAAGTTTGCTGTTGGGCTTGGGTAGGCACCAAGAGAAAGAAAGGGCGCGGTACTTCAGGTCCATGCACCATGCTAATGGCTGTATGTGCATTAGGCCATTTAATTCTCAGAGCAGCCAATAATGTAGATTCTGTTACTATTAGTACCCTCATTTTACAGATGAGGACATTAGGCCACAGAGCCAGTAGAGGTAGAATCACAATTTGATCTCTTGAATATGACTCTGGATCTAGACTTTGGCTCATGCTTTCACTGAGAGACTGTATGGTGTTGTCAGTTCATTATAGAGTATTTCATAGTTTTTGCTCCTATACATGCTTTTCATACAAGTATAAGTTACTGATCCTTATCTAAAGCTGTTAGTCTTATCGATATGTTCATTGAGTTTTCCTAGGTGGAAAATAAATTACTGCATATGCCCCAGCTGTCAGAAATTACTTTTAGAAGTTGATTTAGATCAGGTTAACTTAATAAAAGTATTGGTGGAACTTTGAAAGTATCTATAGTTTGTTTGTTTGTTTGTTTGTTTATTTATTTATTTATTTATTTATTTATTTATTTATTTATTTATTTTGTTTTTCAAAGTCAGTCTTCTCTGTGTAGCCCTGGCTGTCTAGGAACTTGCTCTGTACAGCAGGCTGACCTTGAACTCAGAGATCGCCTCTGCCTCCCTGTGCTGGGATTAAAGGTGTGAGCCACCATTGCTCAGCTTTAGTTTTAATATGTATGTAAGAGCATTGCATATCTATATAATCATATAAAAAGCAGAAAAACAAATGGGAGTATTATGCCTCAAAAGTTCAGAGATTATGTCTAATGCTTTCATTTTTTACAGAGACAGAAGGCTAAGAAATCTTCTTAATTAACTATCAGGTATTTCTGTCCTAAGACTTAGTTAGGACCCATAGCTATAAGTAGGAGTCAGCTCAGGTAATAAAAAGTGAGACTTTATTTCAAGAACATAAAGATTTCTTTCAGATTTGGATCTGAGGACTGGGAAATGAAGGTGTTAAGAAGCACTCGTTGTACTCTTGTCTAGGCTTTCTTTCTCAGTTGACTGCATTTCAGTGATAATTAGGCCACAAGTAGATGCCTAGGGCTGCTCTTTGACATGTTTTAGTTGTAGTCATACATAGTCAATGTACATCCCTTCTTCCCTTTCTCCTGTCCCTTGCCTTTCATATTTCCCAGGATCTGACCATATGTGATTGGGTCTAGAACCAAAGTGGAGTCTACCTGCTAGGAATTCTAGGCAGGCTGGACAAACAGGAAGGTGCCTAGTACTCAAGACAGGTGACTTGTTCATGTCTTCAGTGTTTTTTTTTTTTTTTTAATAGAGAGTTTCATATTGCTCCATTGCCATATGATATTTCTGCCATAGTTTGGTGTTTGGTGTTTCAATTACTCTTTTTTTTTTTTTGAGACAAAGTCTCACACTACAGGCCAGGATGGTCTGCAACTTGTGGCAGTCCTCCTGCCTCAGCTTTCCAAGTAGCTGAGATTATAGGCATGACCTACCACACTTGGGTCTGGATTACTTTTTTTTTTTTTTTTGAGACAGGGTTTCTCTCTGTAGCTTTGGAGGCTGTCCTGGATCTCGCTCTGTAGACCAGGCTGGCCTCAAACTCACAGAGATCTGCCTGGCTCTGCCTCCCAAGTGCTGGGATTAAAGGCGCACGCCACCACTACCTGGCTGGATTACTTTTTAATATCTTCTCCAAGGAGACCATAAGCTTGAGGCAGGCCTGAAATGCATAGCCTGTCCACAAAACAAAAAATATCCCCAAAGAAGGTTTAATACCACCTTTATTTTTGGTGCATAAGGATTGAACCCAGGAGAGACAATGAACCTAGGGCCTTGCACATGCTGAGTTGTATTGCTGAGGTATATTGCAGTCCACATATCTACTTTAAAAATTTTTGTTTAGAGGCTGGAGAGGTGGCTCAGTGGTTAAGAGCACTTGTTGAATGTTAGTTTGGTTCCTAAAACTCACATGATGGCTCACAGCCATCTGTAACTCCAGTTCCACCCATCTAGTGCTATCTTCTGAACCAGACATGCTCATGATACACATATTTACATTCATGCAGGCAAAACACTCGTACACACAAAATAAACCCTTAAAAAAGATCTTTTTTCTCCATTTAGGTAGTGTTCTTTTCATAAAGGTGAACGTACCTGTTAATAAACCTTTCTATGTGCCGGGCGATGGTGGCGCACGTCTTTAATCCCAGCACTCGGGAGGCAGAGGCAGGCGGATCTCTGTGAGTTCGAGGCCAGCCTGGGCTACCAAGTGAGTTCCAGGAAAGGCACAAAGCTACACAGAGAAACCCTGTCTCAAAATAAATAAATAAATAAAAGGGGCTGGAGAGATGGCCTACTGGTTAAGAGCACTGACTGCTCTTCCAGAGGACCCAGGTTCAATTCCCAGCACCCACATGGCAGCTCACAACTGTCTGTAACTAGTTCTAGGGAACCCGACACCCATGGCAAAACACCAGTGCACATAAAATAAAAATAAATAATTTTGGGGCTGAAGAGATGGCTCAGTGGTTAAGAGCACTGACTGCTCTTCCAGAGGTCCTGAGTTCAATTCCCAGTACCCTCATGGCAGCTCACAACTGTCTGTAATTCCAGTTCCAGAGGACCCAATATCCATGGCAAAACACCAACGTACATAAAATAAAAATAAATAAATTAAAAAAAAAAACAAAAAAACCTTTCTATGTATTAGTTAAATGTTGCATACACTGGGTCATTTTTTTCTTCATTTAATTTTAAGCAGTGTTGAAGATTGATCTCAGGGCTTTGTGCATGGTAGGCAAGCACTGAGCTCTAGTCCTTAGGGATGATCTCTCTGATATGAAGTAAAATATAGAATAATTTAGGCAACAGCAAAGTAACACTAACAGTCGGTTCATAGTTTATGAATGGTAGGATGTCTTTTTGTATGCTGTGAATGTGTGTTGCTCTGATTGGTTGATAAATAAAAAGCTGATTGGCTAGTATCCAGGCAGGAAGTATAGGCAGGGTAAGCAGACAAGGAGAATGCTAGGAAGAGGAAGGGCTAAGTCAGGAGTTGCCAGCCAGACACAGAGGAAGCAAGATGACAAGGCAGAACTGAGAAAAGGTACCAAGCCACGTGGCTAAACATAGATAAGAACTATGGGTTAATTTAAGTGTAAGAGCTGTCAGTAATAAGCCTGAGCTAATGGCTGAGCAGTTATAAATAATATTAAGCCTCTGAATGATTATTTTCTAAGAGGCTGCAGGTTTGCGGGTGCCTGGCAGGACACAGGAAAACCTCCAACTACAGTAATGTTTAGGCTTCTGTTGTTAAATTCTCATTGAATGTGACTGGTATATATGGATGATCAGTGATAGTTGGTAACCATGACCTTGAGAAAATAAAGAAATACCAGAATTTTCATCCAGTTTAATTTGTTAATGGTGTTTTACTTGATATTCGTTTTGAAAATTGGTAATTAGTTTGGTGGTAGCCTTTTACTAATCAGTGGTTATCCAGACACCATGGTATTTGAGGTTACTTTTGTTCCTAGTATTTTATTTTGTATATATACCTTGTAATACTTGGAAACTTCTGAGCTAAATAATTTTAAAAAATGATTCAGACAAGCTTAGCATGGTGGCACACACCTTTGATCCCAGTACTCAGGAGACAGAGGCAGGTGGGTCTCTGAGTTTGAGGCCAGTCTGTTCTACAGAGTGAGATCCAGGACATCCAGAGTGACACAGAGAAAACGTATCTCAAAAAAATGGAAAAAATAAAGAGGCTGGAGAGGTGGCTCAATGGTTAAGAGCACTAGCTGCTCTTCTAGAGGTCCTGGGTTCAATTCCCAGCACCCACATGGCAGCTCACAGCTGTCTGTTATTTCAGTTCTGAGGACCCTATGCCCTCACATAAACATACATGTAAGCAAAACACCAGTGCACATAAAATAAAAGTAAAAAAAATCTTTTGATGGGTGGTGGCGGCACACCCCTTTAATCCCAGCACTTAGGAGGCAGAGGCAGGTGGATCTCTGTGAGTTTGAGGCCAGCCTGGTCTACAAGGGGAGTTCCAGGACAGTCAAGACTGTTACACATAGAAACTCTCGAAAAACCAAAAACCAAGCCAAAACAAACAAACAAAAACCCAAAAAACCAACCCCCCAAAAATTCAGATAAGACAAAATTGATGGATTATATTAGTAAGTAGTCTAGATTGGCCTTGAACTGTCTATGTAACCAGCTAGCCTCTGACTTCTTGCCTCCTCAGCCTTCTGAACGCTAGAATTATTATTATTATTTATAATTTATTTATTTTTATTTTATGTGCATTGGTGTTTTGCTGCATGTATGACTGTGTGAGGATGTCAGGTCTTGGAGATACAGACAGTCGTGAGCTGCAGTGTGAGTGCCAGGACTTGAATCCAGGTCCTCTGGAACTGCAGTCATGCTCCTAACTACTGAGCCATCTCTCCAGCCCCATGAAGGCTAGAATTATAAGTGTGCGCTTTGCCTGTTTACTTTAATCTTTAATATGCAAATTAAATAATTCTGATAAATATTACATTGTCTAGAGTGCCCCCCCACACACATATAAAAGATTCTATGTTTCTCAAACAAAATTTCACATTAAAAAATATTTTTAGCCAGGCATGATAGTGCATGCCTTTAATCCCAGCATGTAGGAGGCAGAGACAGGAGGACCTCTGTGAGTTTGAGGACAGCTGGGGCTACATAGAGACTCTGTCTCAAAAAAGATTTAAAGATTTTTTTAAAGATTATTTTTGCCTTTTTAAAAATTTTTAATTTTTAGACAAGGTCTTTTTTTTAAAAGATTTTTTTTTATTTATTATGGATACATAGGAGGGCACCAGATCTCATTACAGATGGTTGTGAGCCACCATGTCGTTGCTGGGAATTGAACCCAGGACCTCTGGAAGAGCAGTCAGTGCTCCCAGCCTCTGAGCCATCTCTCCAGCCCTAGACAAGGTCTTAATGCGTAGCTATGTTCAGCCAGGAGACAGAGGGGCAGGTTCAAGACCAGCCTGGTTTTCATAATGAGTTCAAGGCCAGCCAGGGCTGTATAGTAAGACCCTGCCTAAAAACAAAAACATGATTAAAATTGTATAATTTTTAATTAATGGCATACTAAATAAATATTTTAATCTTAACTGCACTTAGTGCATACCTTTACTATCTTTGATTAGTGAACATTTAATGTGGTAGTAGAATCAGTAGGCCTTGAAGATGGTTTAAGAGATTAATGGAGTTGAGCATAGTAGTCCATGCCTATAACCATAGCTCTCTGGAGACTGAAGCAAGAGAATTACTGTGAGTTTAAGGCCAACTTGGACTATATAATGAGTTCCAGGCCAGTCTGGGCTATAGAGTATGACCTTGACTCAAAAAAAAAAACATGTGAAGAAGGGGCACCTAGAATATGTCTCTTGATAAGATGGAAGATACAAAACAGAAACAAAAACAAATACTGAGTAGGTGAGGATAGGATTAGGATTCTGTTTTAGGTATATTGATTTTGAAGTCCCAAGATGATACCACCCCAAATAGAGTATACAGAATTGTCTGCTATGCAATTGATTCATTATATGGAAGAATAGAGGAAGGATTGAGATAAGGATTGTCAAGATACTGGTGAAAGTAGATCTTCAAAATCATGGGATCCCGGGCGGTGGTGGTGCACGCCTTTAATCTCAGCACTTGGGAGGCGGAGGCAGGAGGATCTCTGTGAGTTTGAAGCTAGCTTGGTCTACAGAGTGAGTTTCAGGACAGCTAGGGCTGTTACACAGAGAAACCCTGTCTCGAAAAGAAAAAAAAAAAACCCCCAAAACCTCCACAAAATCATAGATTCAGGTGAGATTGTTTAGATAGTGTTTAGATGAGAGAAAGGGGGCAAGAACTCATTTGCAGATAACACCAATGCCCAAGGGAGGTAGTTTGAGAAAAATGAACCCGAGTGAGAATGAAGAATGAGGAGCATAGGAAGAGATTCAGAATAATGTGCTGCTGACAGCCATGAGCCAGTGACCTAAGTCATGCTGCAGAGGGCTTCAAGAAAACAGAGATAAGGCAATTAGAGACACTTCAAGATTTTGTTAACAGGTTTTTGTAAAAGCAGCAATACCTTTTGATCACAGATACATTACAAAATAGATTAGCAGTTAGGGAAACTGCCTGACACACCACCATGCCAAGAAAACCATTTTTAATATTTTTGGTATATTATCCTTTCAGACTTTTTTTTTCAATTTCTTACCTAGTTTTATTTTTAAAAAGAAATATATAGTTCACAATTCTGTATCTGATTTTTCCATAGCAATCACAATGGAGTAGCAAAATATCATTTAATCCAAGGATAAAAAGTCTATACAAGCAAATTTTACATGAATCAGCATTCCATAAATGTATTTTCTTCCATGTCATGGCTGTTTTTCTTATTTTTTTGCTTTGGGTACAGACTTTTTTATTTAAGAGTCAGGATCTGGAGTAGTCCAGGCTAGTCTTGAACTTAGTTTGTAGCCAAGGATGACTTTGAACTCCTGACCCTCCTCCTCCTACTTCTGCTGAGATTACAGGTATATGCCACCACACCTAGCTCAGACTTTTTTCTTATTTACATTCTTTTGTTCCATGAGCTCAGGCTAGGTTTAATACTGATTAAACAGGTTAAAAAGTCAAGAAGCAGCCGGGCGTTGGTGGCGCACGCCTTTAATCCCAGCACTCGGGAGGCAGAGGCAGGCGGATCTCTGTGAGTTCGAGGCCAGCCTGGGCTACCAAGTGAGCTCCAGGAAAGGCGCAAAGCTACACAGAGAAACCCTGTCTCGAAAAACCAAAAAAAAAAAAAAAAAAAAAAAAAAAAGTCAAGAAGCTAAAACATAGTGTGAAAGACAACATAATGAAGCAGTAGGAAATCTAGTAATCACCTCCTGAGAGTGGAGGAATGGTATCTTAGTGTGTCTTCAGTGCTGCCTTTTCCTCCTTAACCACATCCATTGTACAGAGAGGTTTCCTGATTGGCACATATAGCCATATCTAATGTAGTACCTGGCACACAGGTGCTTTTCCTTTCAGTAAATAAAAGGGAAACGATAGTAATAGAACAGTGAGATTGGCAGGCCAAGTTGTCTCTAGAAGGAGGAGATAGAGCAGGTGACAGGAGTCAGATATGCTGCCAGTTGCTTCGTTGTAAGGACTTTTGTTCGAAACACCCAACCAGAGGAAAAAAGAATTGAGATTGGGTCCCAGCATTGTCACTTGGCAGGGTTTCAGAGCCACAGATACTGGCTGCTACATCTTTTGATTGTGTATTTCAAGCCTGATGTGTAGGTAATATTTCAGCAGATAGTTCAAACATACAATTCCAAATCATGAGGAGTTCTAGACTGTTTTTAAAGTGGCTATACTATGGGGCATATGGTGTACATCTGTAGTGCTCCGGAATACAGAGACAGGGTTTTTCCTGTATAACAGTCCTGGCTTTCCTAGAACTCACTTTGTAGACCAGGCTGGCCTCAAACTCACAGAGATCCACCTGCCTCTTCCTCCTGAGTGCTGGGACTAAAGGGTGTACTACCATGCCTGGCTTCATTTCTTAACTATGTGGAGAAGGATTTGGGAGTCTGAGGCAGAAAGATGCTGTGAGTTCAAGACCATCCTGGACTGCAGAGTGAGACTCGGAAACCCTGTCTCAAAACCACTCCTCCTCCAATGGATATAATATTCCAGAGATTTGTCCATTTCAGCTATGCTTAATTTGGCAACATCCTTTGCTTGTGTATCAATACTCATTAGTAGGGAATGGCCTACAGTTGTTCAAAGAAATAACTTTCCACAGACACTGAAGGTGTACCTTAAGAGTAAAAGACAAATAAATCAGCATGGTTTTTGTTTAGCAGGAGGGTATGTGAGACAAAGAGGCAAGAAAAATGGAAGCCCTGGTAGAAGTTGTTGATCTGGTATGGGAAAGTATAAGATGCAAAAAGAGTGATGAAGTTAAGATATGATATTGCAAGTCAAGAAAGAGGAAGAATACCACTAGCTGTGATGGGAGAGGCTTATGATCCTGTACTTGGGAGGCAAGAGGCCTGAGTCTCTGACTGCCTTGGCCTGTATGGTTTCTTTCTTTAAAAGGAGCAATGTTAATTTGGAAGTTGATAGTTTGGATTTCAGATGTGTACTAGTTCTGGATGAGCGTTCGTCTTAAGGATTTGCAGTGGAATAAGGGAGAGTATATAGGAAGGAGTTGAGGGTTACTGGGAGCTATGACTCAGTTTTTGTGTGGGTTGTCTTTTGTGAATGCTGAATGGGTACATGTAATTCAGCGAGGTGCCAGTTAGGTGGGAGAGTGATTGATCAAGAGGTATGTAACAAGAGACAACAGAGGATGGATTTTTATCTTCTCAAGAGTCCTAAATTTTATTTAGGAAAAGGATGATAGAAAGTTAAGGATCAGAAGTGGCTGTATGCCTTGGAAGAGTATTTTTTTTAAGATGGGTGAAAGATGGGAATTTAAGGGAAGATGTTTAAGTGAGGATGGCAAAGGAACTTTGAACCAACATGTGCATGTAAGGGAATTTGTGTATAATGAAGCAAGGTTCCACAGGGCACAGTGGAAGAAGTTGTGAGGGCATTCAGGAATGGAGAAATCATTGAGAGGGAGCGAGAAGCTATGTGAGCATGCAAAGAAAAGAATAAGATAGAAGATGTCCTGAGGTGGATGTTAATGAGAAGAAGAAAATTACTTCAATTCATAAGCAGAATAGACTAAATTACTTTATTTTTTGCTTTATTTGCCCCTAGTTTATTTTTCTTATTTATATTTTTGTAATGCTTAGAATTGAACCCAGGCCCTGCATACTAAATATTCACTCTACCTCTAAGCTATGTCCCTAGCCTTAGATGTAATTTGGTGGTTTTTTCTTGTTGTGTTTTGAGACAAGGTCTCATTTTGTAGCTCTGGCTAGCTTGGAACTTGATATGTAGGCATGGCTGGCTTTGAACTCAGATCCACCTGCAACTACCTTCTTGAGTGTTGGGATTAAAGACATGCCTCCATTCCCTGCCTCCTATATTTAATTCTAATTGTACTGTGTTGGCTTAATTTCTCTTCTCTTTTCTTGCCTCCCCTCCCCTCCCCTCCCCTCCCCTCCCCTCCTCTTCTTGAGACAGGATTTCCTCTGAGTAGCAACCTTAGCTGTCTGGGAACTCACTTTGTAGACCAGGTTGGCCTCGAACTCATAGAGAAACTCCTGCCTCTGCTTCCCAGGTGCTGGGATTAAAGACATGCACCACCATGCCTGGCTTCATTTCTTAACTATGTGGAAATGTGTTTACTTTCCTTTAAAAATTATATATTTAAGATATAAAAGCATTCGTCTGTTTTAAAAAATGAGGTTAGGGGTGGGGGATTTAGCTCAGTGGTAAGTGCAAGGCCTTGAGTTCGGTCATCAGCTCTGGAAAAAAAAAATGAGGTAAGTATAAAAGAAAAGAAATGTCTCTTAAAACTTACTACCCAGGCTCCTCATTTTATTATCTGTTCTTCCAGACTTTTTCTCATCTGAACAAATACATATGTATTTTATTTTTGAAGATATACTCCGTATATCGTGGTAACATCTAATAAACATCCTTTGTCAGAGTAGGATGGCAGATTGCTACCACCACTCCTATCTGTTATAGTAATCTACCATTAGACTGAACCATATTTATATCTGTTGTCAGACTTTTTTTTTTATTTTAGAGAGTTTCTAGTTAGGTAGCCTTGGCTGGCCAGAACTTATGCAATCTTCCTGCTTCTGCTTCCCAAATGCTTGGATTATAGGTATGTGCCACATGCCCCACAAGTGTCAAGCTTTTGAGTATTTTTTGTGGAAAAGGAAGGACTGTCTTTGTAGCCCAAGACTGAAGTTGGTCTGGAACTTGCTGTGTAACTCAGGCTGACATTGAATTCTCAGCAAGTTTTGTTTATCCCCTCCCTCTGTTCTTCCACCCTGATCCCTTCTTCCTTTTCTCCTTCATCATGTCCAGGCTGGCCTGGAACTCTGGATTCCAGTGATGTTTTTCTTTCAGCCTCTTGAGGAACTGGAAATGCAGATGCATGCTACTGTGCCAGATACTTTATAATAGTTTATTATAAATAATATTAGGAAGAATTTTATGTGTACAACTTGGCATGTTTATCCAATTACTTTTTTTGGGTGAATTTCTAGGAATTTTCAAGTTTGGGGGTTTTTTGGGGTATAATTTATTTTCTGTGGTTTTTTTTTGACTAAGTATTTGTTTATGAAATATGTATTCCTAATTTTGGAACATGTATATATTTGGTGGATTGTGTAAAGTAAGTCAGATGGGTATGTATTATTTGTAAGTTAACAGGTTACCATTGTTTGATAGATACATCTTTAGTAGATTCTCTTCACCAGGTAGGAAACCAAAAGCATTAGCTTGGAAACTTTCATAGAAGGGTGCCTTCTCTCTAAGGGTTTGTACACTTTTAAGACTTTGCCAGTAGACCTAAGGTGTGATAGAAACTGTTATAGCTCTTAATAATACCTTCTGAATGCATGGTCATGATTAATACCATTTTCTTTAATTACTTTTTTACAGGTGATTCATGGCAGGGGACGTGGAAGGTTTCTGTTCCTCCATCCATGACACCAGTGTCTCTGCTGGGTTCAGAGCACTGTATGAGGAGGGATTGCTTCTCGATGTCACTCTGGTTATTGAAGACCATCAGTTCCAGGCCCATAAAGCACTATTGGCCACCCAGAGTGATTACTTCAGAATTATGTTCACAGCAGACATGAGGGAACGAGATCAGGACAAAATTCACCTGAAAGGTCTAACAGCTACCGGTTTCAGCCACGTTCTTCAGTTTATGTATTATGGAACTATAGAACTGAGTATGAATACCGTTCATGAAATCCTTCAGGCGGCTATGTATGTTCAGCTTATAGAAGTGGTGAAGTTCTGCTGCTCTTTTCTTTTAGCTAAAATCTGCTTAGAAAATTGTGCAGAAATTATGAGACTCTTAGATGATTTTGGTGTTAACATCGAGGGAGTCAGGGAGAAGCTGGATGCCTTTCTGCTAGACAACTTTGTGCCACTCATGTCCAGGCCTGACTTCCTGTCCTATTTGAGCTTTGAGAAGCTCATGTCTTACCTGGATAATGATCATCTGAGCAGGTTTCCAGAAATAGAGCTGTACGAGGCTGTGCAGTCTTGGCTGCGACATGATAGACGACGATGGAGACATACAGATACCATCATTCAGAACATCAGGTTTTGTTTGATGACTCCATCCAGCGTTTTTGAGAAGGTTGGTGCATTTGAAAGCAGTAGACAGGATTCCTCATTTAGTTAAAGATGTCATGGATAAGATTTCCAGAGTTGTTCAGGAGTCAATAAAGGAGTTTATAAGAATATTTTATATATGAGAAGCCTACTTTGTTATATATTTTGCATTTAGATGTTTTTAAAATACATTTTGTGGGTGAAGGGTAAACCAGGTAGGTAGTAGAATAGTTCCACTTTTAAAGTACTTTTAAGGTTGGATTATAATGTGATGCAAATATTACATATTTGCCATATTTGCTTTAACTTTTCCCTTTTTTTCTTTTTCTTTCTTTCTTTCTTTCTTTCTTTCTTTCTTTCTTTCTTTCTTTCTTTCTTTCTTTCTTTCTCTCTCTCTCTCTCTCTCTCTCTCTCTCTCTCTCTGTCTTTCTCTCTTTCTTTCTTTTTTTTTTTATTAGTTTTTCGAGACAGGGTTTCTCTGTGTAGCTTTGGAGCCTGTTCTGGATCTCGCTCTGTAGACCAGGCTGGCCTCAAACTCACAGAGATCCGCCTGCCTCTGCCTCTCGAGTACTGGGATTAAAGGCGTACGCCACCACTGCCCGGCCACTTTAGCTTTTCTTAATTTGAACTGGGTTAGATTATTTTTAAAAGTTAATTTAAGTAATCCATGCTAGAATTGGCATTGGAGATTTTTACAATTCTACATGGTACATATACATTAAATGCATTTTATTTAAAATGCAGTAAGGGCACATACAATAGCTCTTGATGACCACAGAGTGATTGTCTTCCATACTCTTGTTTATTTCTGTTCCCCATTTCACTGTGAATACTAACTAAATTTATCCATGAAACAAGATATATGTTTAAAAACATTTTGACATTTCCAAACTAGTAAACCATAAATCCTCTATGTACATTCATCAAGCATCCCTGTGTACATTTTACCATGTAAATAGTTCTATTTTAAAATGCTTTCTCTAAAACAGCCTTTGCCTTTTTGCAAGCATCTTCGTTTTTATATCAGAGTCTCACTTGTGATCCATTCTTGCCCAAAGGAGAGAGAGCAGCTTCAGTAATTGCTTAACTTAATTGGTTTCTAATCACATGGTTACCTCTGGGGCTCTGTTTACCTCTTGCATCTTCCTTCTTTCTAGAAAGCACACAAAACTTGGTCGACAGACACCCTTCATGTTAAAACAGTCAGCTTTAGCTAACAGATAGTGTAAAAGAAGTATAATCTCTGAAAAGGAGGTTTGTTTATGCCATTTGAAAAATAAACAAATTTGTGCCTTTGAATAACACTCAGCAGCCTGGCATGTTTTTCTTTTTTCTCCCTCTTCTGAACTGCTATGAAATGTCATTATCTTTAAAAGAGAATTTTATGGAATTTTACCTTTATTTTCAGAATGTATTAATATGACAGAAATGATTGAAACTAAAGAATATACTTGTTTTTGTTCAGTATGAACCAGCCCCACATCAACTATGTAAACCATTTGCTGCTTATGTTTTGATTTTTTTCTACCTTTACTATTGTTTTTATTGCTCTCTTTCCCTTGGGATTCATGTTTTGTCTTTATACATTAAATGAGGATGCTTTCTCACTGCTAAAACAGAGCCTCCTGCCCCCCAGTTTCAACCTAGATTGAAGTAGAAAGTATTTGTGAAATAGAAAATAAAATTTCCTCTCTTGTGGGACAGTATAGTGGTTAACTGATAGCAGTTAATGATTTGTAAATGCTGAGCTGTTATGCTAGTCTACATTTCAATTTTCATTTTCAAGGTAGGCAGTTGTTATAGTGGCTAAAAGGTAATGCTGTTGGATAGTTGTTTAACAGTTGAACTTGCTGATTTCCTTCTGCACCTATGACATAACAGTGGTTATCACCAATGGCTAAGTGTGTGGTTTTATCAGGATATAAATGTTACTAAGGCTTCTTTCTGCAGTTACTTTCTTAGGAAAACTTTGGACCCAGTTGAGAAGAAATTTTTTTGTAATATAAATCTTTCACTTCTACTTGAGTAATACTAGTAAACTTGCCTTAATAGTGTGTGAGATTTAAGTTTATCAAGGCAATCTGTGGTTTTAAAAATGTTGAGATGCACTTAAATTATGCATATTAGAGGCCTTATCTCTAGAAATATAACTTCAGAAACCAAAATAATGTGGGGAATTTGGTTGGCAAATGCATATTTAGATATGGCTTGGCATGGTGGCATACACCTTTGATCCCAGCACTTAGGCAGAGGCCAGATGTAGAGAGACCCTGTCTCACAGAATTTAGACATCATATGTTTTATATTTCAAGCTCCTTGAAAATAGTATCCATATATTTTTCTTGTATTCAGAACATTGCAAGTCCCAAACAAGGCCATTTTTTAAAAACATTAAGCCTGGTCTCTGGTCCTAAAGTGGGCATAAAAGTGTAAAGCTAAATCCATGCTGGTCCTTTTTTAGTAAGTCTCTAGGGGCAAGGGAGTATAACTGTTTTTGATTTGTGGTTTTTATCCCATTTGCTGAAATTTATAAAAATTGATTTTTTTTCTTCAAACAAGGCTTTTATTCTATACCAGGCTGGGCTTAAACATGTTATAGAGCCCAGGCTGGCCTCACACTCAGGTTAATCTTCCTTCTTAAGTGCAGGGATCATATGCACATGCCACATCTGGCAGGGAATGTTAATATGGTCTTATTTTTAGCTTTTATGTGTTTTAAATTTTCGGTTATAAATTTACTTAAACATACAAAAAAAGCTGAAAAAATAGTGATCACTTCAAAACAAACATATCATGTAAGATAATAGTTGTTAACATATTTGCTACATAGGTAGAGATTGTATAGTTTTTAGTATGTGTTTTTTTTCCTCCCTGAACTGATTCAAAGAATGTTGTAGAGCCAGGCAGTGGTAGTCCATGCCTTTAATCCCAACACGTGGGACACAGAGACAAACAGGTCTCTTGAGTTCGAGGCCAGCCTACCAGGGCTACACAGGGAAAACCCTGTTTCAAAAAAATAAAACAAAAGAATGTTGTAGATATTGTGACCATTCATTTATAACTGCTTCATCTATCATTTCCCAAGATTAAGGATATCATCCTACATAACCAAAATACCGTTGTTGTACCCAAGAGAATTAACGATATTTCTTTAGCATCATGTAATATCTAGGCCATTTTCTGTTAGTTCAAAGGTGTCTTTTTTGGTTGCTTTTCATGAACTAAAATTTAATCAAGGTTTGCATAGTACATTTGGTTGTCTTTGTTTTAATTTTGAATTGCCTCCCCCTTTCCTCATTTGTTATAAGGATGTTCAAACACATGAAAAGTTGAATGAATAGTGTAATGAACATTTGTATAGTATATAGCTGTTGCCTAGATTCAAGAACTGTTACATTTGCCACATTTGTTTTCTAGCCTTTGAAAATAAGTTGTTAACATCACAATACCTCACTCTTAAATACTTAACTGTATTTCTCCTGTGAATAAGGATTTTTCTTACTAAAATACAGTACTATTTTTACCTTAGGAGTAGTAACACTAAAAACCACCATCAAATTGCTGATTTTGCAGTTGCTTCCAAATCCACTAGATCCAGTGTTTATGCATTGCTTTTTGGCCATCATGCATATCTAAGCTTTCTTAATCTGCAGCAGCCTCCACATTTATTTTTATTTTTTGAGAAAAACTAGACTGCCCATTCATTGTCTCAATGTGTTTCACATTCTAGATGTATTCTAGATATATCTGATTATTTCCTTGTGTTATTAATTTAGTTTCTTTATACTCATTGTTTCCTATTAACACATCTACATTTTAGCATCATGTTTTTTTCATGAATAATTACAGGAAAATACTGTAATATCAGAGAAAAAACTTGGAAAACCATTTAGCTACTCTGATTAGACTTAGAAATCACCATTCTTTTTGTATTATGACTCCACGCAGCTCATTTCTGTGAGTAAAACCAAAAATTTTATCCACTCTGTTCTGTGTTAAGTTTCTTTTAGAGTAATAAAATTTTCTTCCTTTAAAGAAAAAGTAGAATACTTCAGTTTAATGGAGTTAAAAACTATATGAAGGGTTAAAATTAAAAGATTTCTTCTTAATAAAAAAATGAGCCTGAGACTTCAGTCTGTAGTACAAGCTTAGCATGCACTATATTCAATCTCCAGCACTACCCAAATCAGTGAGCTCCATTGTTCAAAGATTAAGACAACAAAAAGTGGGGCTGGAGAAATGGCCCAGCAGTTAGGAGTACTGGGTGCTCTTCTAGAGGACCTGGGTTCAATTCTCAGCACCACATGGTGCTCACAACTGTCTGTAACTCCAGACATTCATTCAGGCAAAATACCCATACACATAAACAAACAAACAAACAAATCTTTTTAAAAGGTAACAGAAAGCATGTTTCTTATATCAAATTTACTTTGGAACTAAGAATTAAACCTAGGACCTTAGTGGATGCTAGCTAGATGCTCTACTACTGAACTACATCCCCAGACTTAAATAATTTTGAGATTGATTACATGTTGAAATTGCACTTTGGATATATTGAGTTAAATATGACAAAAGAAAATTTCACCATTTGTGCTTTTTCAAATGTGGATAGTAAGGCATGTAAAATTGCATCTTTTGGCTTGCATTTGTCATTTGGATTATATTTTTATGGCAGAATACTACTTTAAAGTTAAGGAAGTGAGTTTTCATTAGCAACTCTGAATATGCATATAGTAAACTGATTTTTTCTCACATATTTAGCCCCCTCTCCTTAATTCTCACCCTTTGGTTATGGTTATATAAAGTTAGTGTTAAAGAACTCCCGGACCTAAAGATTCATAGTGTGGTCGATGATTAGCTGTTAATAAGGATAGCATCTCTTTTTGTCAGGATCCTTTTTCTGTCTTCAGGAAAATAACCTATACAAAGCTTTGGGAAGAAACTTCTTCCTGTAGCAGTAGCTGTCAGATCTGAGCGATGGCATCTTAGAAGGAAAAGAAATACTCTTTCTCGGTGAAGAAGAGCTCCACTCAATCCGATCTCAGGAATCTGAATAAGGCCTTCTAGCTGTGTTGAAATCACTAGGATCACTAGGTTTATTCTATGCATTATCGTTCCCTGTAATCCCTTCTTGAATTTCTCTCAGCTCAACACACTGCCTCAATTTATACTGAGTGCTCTGAAGCTACCACAGGCCAAGGCTTCCACATTTCCTGAGTTCCTCGAAGGCATCTGTATTGTTTATTAGAACACTGAGAAACATGCGCGCGCGCGTGCGCGCGCGCGTGCGCACACACACACACACACACACGGTGTTTTGTGTGTGCATATACATATGTGTGTTTGCTAGGTTGTGTCCACTAAGTGCTTTCCACATAGTTTAGAGTCCAAATGTTATCCTCATTTTATAGGTAAGAAAACAGGTTCAGAAAGGTTATGAATCTTATTCTAGAACAAGTGGCACTGTCCAGGCTGGAATCCAGATCTGCCTGTGTCTCATGTCAGGACCGTTCTTAAAGCTGCTAGACTAATGGGAACCCCTGGAGGTACATAGTGCATGCTGTGTACTTGTGATTCACCTTTGGTCATTTAACTTGAACAACAGCAACAAACCTAAGAAATTCATAACCCTGAAAGAATATAAGGTATGAAAGCACATTTTTGTTGTTAGTGTCTAATCAAATCAGACAATTTCAGAGTCTTTTTTTTAATTTAAATTTTTTTGATGCTTGGTGGGGTTGAACCCAGGTCTTCACTTATTTTAAGGAAACACACCACCACTGAACTACATTCCAAGTTAAATCTTGTCTTTTTGAAACATAGTTGTTTAAATTATGATTTGTTTTTGTCTATGGAAGATTCATAGTTTTGAAACTAAACTATAATTTTAATTTTTACTTAAGCAGGTATCTTTGGCTTGTATTGGCTAGCTTTGATGGCCTTTGCATCTGTTAACAAAGATAAGGCCTGTTATCACAATGAATTTTTTCAGTAAAGAGTTAAATCATTTAAACTATGCTCTTTGTTTTATTTTTATTCTGTGACAGGGTCTCATTGGTAACCCAGGCTTGGCTGGAACTCACTATATAACCTAGACTAGATTTGGATTTGAGACAATTCTCCCACCTTAGCTTCCTGAGTGCTACCACTACAGTTGTGAGCCATTGTACCTGACTAGTCTTGTGGTTTTGTTTTGGCAGGGTTTCTCTGTGTAACAGCCCTGGCTGTCCTGGAACTCGCTCTGTAGACCAGGCTGACCTCAAACTCACTTGCCTCCAAGTGCTGAGATTAAAGGCGTTTGCCACTACTGTCTGCCTTAAGAAACAAGAAAGGATATGGGCCTGTCAGATGGCTGAGCAGGTAAAGGTACTTGCCACCAAGCCTGACAACCTGAGACCTCAATGGTGGAAGTAGAGAACTGACTTCCAAGGTTGTCCTTTGACCTTCACACATACCATGGATGCGCATGACCACACATATATAAATAGATATAATATTCAGTAAATGCATTATTTGGCAAAATTATATTTTACACAAAAGACCTTATTTGTAACAAGATTGTTAAGTTATTGATTGGAGCGTCTTTATTGATTTCTTTAATACAGTGGCATAGCAGGAATGGCGGCCCACTCCCATGATTCTGGTACTTGGAAGGCTGACGTAGGAGGATTGCCCTGAGTTTGAGGCCAGGCCAGCATGAGCTACATTGTAGGATCTTGTCTCAAAAAAAAAAACACCCAGGAAATAAATAATAAAGTATAGTTTACTGGCATCATAACATTTTTTATTTTGGTGGGGCTAGGGGTGAGCCAGAGCCTCATTCATGCTAGGCAAATGTTTTTTTCACTTGGCTACTATTTTAACATTTTTGAACCTGGAACATCTTCATAAATCATAAATATACATAAGGTAAAACTCAGCATGCTGCTGACCCTCTAGATATTGTATTAATATGAATTAACTTCAAAATTATTAAGTCCTATGAGGATAGAAAAACAGATTAGTTCAGCTCTGTATTTAGGGTTTTATGGTTTATTTGATTGCCTGTTTATTAAGGAAGCAGACTATATAGATGTATTCTGCTTTAAGTAAACCCATCATGCTTATTCCAGACACATTTTATGAACTACCTCATGATATTCAGACTCCATAGTATGCTTTTTATCCCTTATTGGTTAAGCATAATTCACTGTTTTACCTCAAAATTGGATTTATATAAAAATTAAATTTTTTTCTGGTTAGAATACCCAAGGGCATGTATTCTACCACTGGGCTATATGATGAGTCCCTACAGGTTTTTGAAGTGCAAAGCTAATGTTGCAAGGAGAAAAGACCATAATGTGTATCTGTTGTGTGTACAGAATTTAGAATAGTACTTTTCTATCACTGAGAATATATTTGGACTTAATAAATATTTATTTTAGGGCTATTTACTTCTTTGGGCTGGCAAGATGGTTCTTGCTGCCAATCCTGATGACCTGAGTTCAATCCCTGTGTCCTACATGGTGGAAGGAGAGTGTTGTCCTCTGCCCTTAATCTATACACAATGGCATGCACGTACCCATATACATGTAATAGAATATTTGCTACTTTGACAATTTTTATAGCTTAAAATATGTCTTTATTAGTGAAAATTATTTCAAGAGTCAGTGAAAAGAATGCTTTAAAAAAGCTTTCTAAGACTTTGATCTTTTAAGACAGGATCTCATCTAGCCCAGGATGGCTTAACTCGTGGCAGTCCTCTTGCCTCAGCTTTCTGAATGTTGGGATTCCATGCCTGTGTTGTTATAATGTTCACCTAGAGTTCATGGTTTTAAAAATACAAATTGAGCCGGTTGTGGTGGCACACACCTTTTATCCCAGCACTCAGGCAGAGGCAGGCAGATCCTGAGTTTGAGGCCAACTTGGTCTATATAGTTTCAGGACAGCTGGAGCTACAAAGTAAGACCCTGTCTCAAAAGCAACAGCAACAATCCCCAAACAAATAAACAAACAAACAAACAAAAAATCAACCTGCAGTGGTGGCACATTCCTTTAATCCCAGCACTAGGGAGGCTCACTAGAGATCCACTCAGGTGGATATTTGAGCCTGGTGTATAGAGTGAGTTCCAGGACAGCCAGGGATACACAGAGAAACCCTGTCTAGAAACAACAACTAAAAAACAAAACAAAAAACCAGACAGAACAAACAACATTCCCCCGCCCCCCAAAAACCCCCTACATTTTGGTGTTTGGGGAAAGTGCTTGCTATGCAAGCGTGAAGACCCAAGTTGGATTCCCAAAACTCATGCAGGAAGAAAAAAGTCTGCATGATGTGGCAGATTTAGAATCTCAGCACAGAGGAGGCAGAATCCTGGTGGTCAGCCTAGCCTAATCTACCAATCTCAGGCCACGAGGAATCCTGTCTGGAAGACAGGTGAATAAAACCAGAAGAATGACATCCAAAATTGACCTCTGGCCATCACGTGCACATAAGCATAAACACCGAAAAATCAAAGCTACATTTTAAAACAAGCCTGAAGCATCCTGAAGTCACCTAGAAACTGGTGGAATTCAAGGGTAAGGGTTTGAGTATCTAAAGTATGCTTTAGAATACAGTAGCTCTTAGTGTTCTTCACAAAACACTAATCCCCAACATATCTTTTCCATCAGCATTCACAGTTGGACTGTTAACACAGTTACTGTTCTTAATCTCATGCTTGTGGTATGATATTCTCATTAATTGAAGTATAGCCCATGTGATAAAGTGTAGATGCTGTTATTATGGATCTCTGGAATCCCTTCATGTATGTTTTTGGAACATGCTGACTGATCTGGTACTTGCTTGAAGAAAAACTTAAATCCAGCAGTCAACTGTTATGTGTAATTTTAGCACTGTTTAGTCAAAACTTCTTGAAAAGATTTGTTTATATCTAATGACTTCAGTTAGAGCTAGAATAAGTGGAAATTTCCCTTTAACCCTCCCAATTTTAGAAGTATATGAGAAACAGTGCTGTATTTTTTTTGTATGTGTATTGGATGTGCACATGTGTATTGTTTGTGTATGTATGTAGGGTGCCTGTTTACATGCACATAGAGGCTAGAGAGTGTTGGAAGTCTTCCCCTGTCACTTTCCACTTTTCAGTTTTTGAGACAGTCTCTCAATAAATGTAAAGCTTGCTATTTTAGTGAGGCTGGCTGGCCCTATGGAATGTGCTTTTCTCACACCCCCAATTCTTGCCATGCTGAGCCTTTACATGGGTGCTGGGGATTTGAATTCAGGTCCCCCTGCTTTCATAGCAAGTATTCTTACCCAGCCATCTACCCAGCCCTGTAAAAAATTTTTTTAAATTTTTTTTCTTGATTTTTCAAGATAGGGTTTCTCTGTGTAACAGTCCTAGCTGTCCTGGAACTCGCTCTGTAGACCGGGCTAGCCTTGAACTCACAGAGATCTGCCTGCCTCTGCCTCCCGAGTGCTGGGATTAAAGGCGCGAGCCACAGCTGCCCGGCCAAAAATATTTTTAAAGAAAGAAAATTAGACATTTGACCAGATTTTCTGATAAGCTTGAGTTGTGCTTGAGAAAGTTTAAAATCCTCTTCAGATATAAAATAGTATTTATGCAGCTAGCCCTTTAAATTACGTAAATGAACAGTTAGCTCATTTGGTGCTTAAAGTGAAAACCAAAATGGTGGGTTTTCTTTTGGGAACTAGGCCAGTGTTAAACATGCTCTCAGTTACTTCAGTTTCCTTTTTGCTCCATAGACTAAGATGCTTAGAATTAACATATATGCAGGGTTTTTTTTTTTTTTTTGGTTTTTCGAGACAGGGTTTCTCTGTGTAGCTTTGTGCCTCTCCTGGAACTCACTTGGTAGCCCAGGCTGGCCTACAACTCACAGAGATCCACCTGGCTCTGCCTCCCGAGTGCTGGGATTAAAGGCGTGTGCCACCACCGCCCGGCGTTTTTTTAGGTTTTTGAAGTCAGCTGTGTATACACAGTGCTTTTTCCCTACCTCTGACTTGGAATCAGTTCAGGCTCATAGTTTCTTCAAGAATGTCAGAAGCCTGGATGTTGACTGCTGTTAGAGCCCTGAGAAAGGCAGTATGTTAGGGGGTAGTTAGTAGACAGGAACCTATTGAAAACAGGAATTTGAAAGTTCAATCTTGGGCCAGGCATAATGGTGCACACCTTTAATCCCAGCACTCAGGAGGCAGAGGCAGTCGGATCTCTGTGGGTGCTAGGCCAGCCAGGCAAACATGGTTAGAACATGTTTTCAAAGAAAAAAGAAAATTCAATGTTCCCCTTTTTAATAAGAAAGATGAAACAAAATCAAGGGAATTTGGGCCTTTTGGTTGATGTGTAAGAGAAATAACCCTTTTTAATAAGTTGGGAGAGATGATAGAAAAACAGAAAATTAAAAGGATTGAAGGGAGCTGAAGGTGTAAAGAGCTTGCTCTGTGTGTATTCATCTCCATTGCTTTGAAAGAAAAAAGACTGAATGTCAGCAGGACAGTGGTGGCGCACACCTTTAATCCCAGCACTTAGGAAGCAGAGGTGGCAGATCTTTGTGAGTTTGAGGCCAGCCTGATCTACAGAGTGAGTTCCAGGACAGTCAGGGCTGTTACACAGAGAAACTCTCAGAAACAAAACCAAAACCATCAAATGTCAAAATGACTGGAGAAAAGGTTAGGAGAAAGGAACAAAGGGGCTGTTTAGATTTTAGGCCTTGAATAATAA
This sequence comes from Peromyscus leucopus, assembly GCF_004664715.2. Taxonomy (NCBI): domain Eukaryota; kingdom Metazoa; phylum Chordata; class Mammalia; order Rodentia; family Cricetidae; genus Peromyscus; species Peromyscus leucopus. The sequence goes on from NC_051083.1 coordinate 54,341,842, forward strand.
TATTATTATCATTATTGGATTTTCAAGAGAGGGTTTCTCTGTGTAACCCTGGCCATTCTGGAACTCACTCTGTAGACCAGGCTGGCCTCGAACTCAGGTTCATTTGCCTCTGTCTCCTGAGTTCTTGGTTTAAAGATATGCACCACCACCCCCTGGCTTGAAGTCTTGATTTTTCAACTTATTACACATTTTCTTAAGTAAACACTACTCCATGACTTATTGAGAAGTTAGTTTTAGACTTAGACCTTTTATTTGGCTTTCTTGCTTTACTATATTTATAAATAAAATATTTATATAGTAGAGTATATTTCTGTAAATAGGAAAAGATCAATCAAAAATTGTGAATTCTAGAACTTGTGCTATTTAAATATTAGTATAATTACAGTAAAAACTATTAACTTTTTTTAACTTTCACATCATTTTATCTTTAATAGTCTAACAGTTATTCAAATATTAACTATTTTTAAAAATAATTTCCTACCTTTATGCACCGTTCTGTCAGTGCTCTGTCATACTAAAGTTGTTAGGAAATTAAACTTTCTAAGCACATTTAGTTCTAATTTTTTATGAGTAATCTAGAGGTGGTTTAAAGCATGCTGGAACATGTGTGCCCACTAAATGTTAACCCTGTATCATTTTAAATAAGAGATTGGAGCATCAGCATAAAATCCTGGAACCAATAAGTAAACCAAATAATAAATCAGTATATGCTTTAGTTCTGATCATGAATATTTTCTGCTTCTGAGGGTGAAGCTCAGAGCCTTATGAATACTAGGCTAAGACTTTACCACTGAACCACACCCTTATCCCCTCGAGCATGATTCCATAAAGACTTTGACCTGGTAGTTGTCAAATACAACAGATAAAAGCCCCACATTTTACTGACAATCAAAACTTTTATCAAATGAGCTCCATGTGCTGCCATTTCCTAGCACCTGGGAAGCTGAGGCAGGAGGATTTTTCACAAATTGAAGACCAGCCTAAGCTACATAGTTGAGTCCCAGGCCAGCCAAGAGTACATAGTATGACCTGTCATATCTCCAACCACTACCACCACCAAAACCCCAAAATTAAGTGAAATGCAGTTGTGGTTTCTAAAAGATAAGATTTGTTTTTAGCACAAGCCCCGTGGTAGTACTTTGTTTTTAGATTTTTTTTCTTGAGAAGATTAGATCATGGCAGAGAAGTAGGGATGAAACTTAAAATCAAGATTCAAGCTTGCACATGAAACTTTTTGTACCCACGGTCTGAGATTTTCAGTTAGCATTTTTGGATGTAGGGAGAGTCAGAAGTATCTGTTCATGTAGATAATGTTTCTTATAAGGAAGAAAAGAGCTAAAGGAATGTGGTTCAGAATCTGACACTGAAGGAAATATTAATACAGAAGATTTTCTTTGGTTTAGTGGAAATATATTAGACATTAAAAAATTATTTCATGGCTGGGGATATAGTTTAGTAGAAGGGAACTTGCCTAGCACATGTGGCTTTGAGTTTGATCACTAGGACTATTCAAAAAGTTAAACAGCTTATAGCATCTTAGATTTGTTGCTTAAAAATCTAATTTTTAGACTAGCTAGTTTAGTTGATACTTAAAATTATAGATTTTGAGTTAAACCTAGTAAATTGTAGGAAAATGCCTGTTAATATTACAACTTCATTTTACTTTTCAAAATTACAGGTAATATAAAAACTTAAAATTTGCTTATTTAAGTTTGATGGTGGTGGTATGCACCTTTAATACCAGCACTTGGGAGGCAAAGGCAAGCAGATCTCTGAGTTTGAGACCAGCCTGGTCTGTAGTAAATTCCAGGGCAGCCAAGGCTATACAGTGAAACCCTGTCTCAAAAAAACAAAAAATTTAATTAATTTAATTTAATAAATGAATTGATTGCATAATATTTTGAGAAACAGAAGTTTGTTCTGGTTTTGAAGGTACATTAAACTAGTGATTCTAGTAGCTGGCTGTTTTAACATCTTTAAGGAGCCACAGTTAGAATGAATCCTGTGTCATATTTCTTTCTTCCCTAACTGTATGCATATATGTGTGCACACAATTAAATTGAAAAGTTTTGAGGAGGAAATGGCCAACTAAGAATTCAGACCACTCTTTTTAAGAGATGATATGTATGTCCTAGGATTTTATTTTAAAACAAAATTCACTTTTATAATACAATTCTTTTTTTTTTTTTTTGGGTTTTTCGAGACAGGGTTTTTCTGTGTAGCTTTGCGCCTTTCCTGGGACTCACTTGGTAGTCCAGGCTGGCCTCGAACTCACAGGGATCTGCCTGCCTCTGCCTCCTTCCCAGTGCTGGGATTAAAGGCGTGCGCCACCACCGCCCGGCTTACAATTCTTAATGTATGAAAGCAGGAAAAGTGATAATCTTTCCAAGTGTTAAAACAAGACAGCTTTTATGTTTATGAAAGGAGAAGGAAAGTAATTCAAAACATGAAAGATGTGTCATTCTTTCTATATTTATCTTTTGAGAACACCTGATATACAGATGGCTAAGCTGTTACATGAGGAATGAATGATGCGAGAAATGCCTTTCTTATGAAAAGATGAGTCCCCTTTGTTTTTGGGGTAGCTCTCTTCATGAATACACTTTCAAGGATTTCTTTCATGTGGCTTCACTGCTATGTGTTTTCAAAGTAGAATGTATGTGTGTGTATAAAATGACTTGGGCCAAGATTTAGTAGAAGTATTAGTTCTACTGCCACAATGAAAGAAGAAATTGGTTGTGCTTGTTGATACTGAGTAATTTTGGAAAAAGCACAGCAGTAAGAAGCTTTGGGAAAAGAGCAAAACAGATCTAGAACTTGCCTTAGCTGAAAGAAATTGGAAGTAAATATCTTTGGTTGGAATATCTTCGAATTAGCTGTTTCAAAAGGCACGAATTCCATTGTTGGAGGCTTAGAGGTAGAACAGTCTGATTGGACTTGAACGTAGAATTGAAGTGAATCTTGTAAGCTCTTTAGAACCCAGATTTCAGAGGAGCACAATAGAATGAATGGGGAAGAGGACAAAGAAACTAGAAGATTGGGTATAAAATGAAAGATTGGAAATAATTCCCAAAGCAGGTAAGCTGGGCCAGTTCAATGAGCTCTATAAGAGCCAGGGTTAGAATGTGGAAGGGATATCAGGTCATCTAGCCTAGCCTTCTGAGACACTGGAATCCCTATCTACTGTTGCTGCTGGCACTCACAGCTGAACTGCTCCAGTGGCAGAGGGCTTGTTGACTCCAGAGATCCAGTTGTCTTGCTTTGGGGCAAATAGGTCTTTTTTTTTTTTTTTTTTTTTTTTTTTTTTTTTTTTTACTGATTATTACAAAAAAAAAAAAAAAAAAAAGGCTGACCGTTGTAACAATGCTTATTCTGACCCATATAAGAATCAAAATGGGGTAGATCCCAGGAACTTTGTGGTAGTTGTGTGTGTGTTGAACACATATGCAGACCCCCTCCCATATGTGCTTCCAACTATAAAACAGCTGATTTTTATTCTTTGAGAATATATGTACTGTTCTTTGGTTTTCCTCTTTTAACATTTTGAACTTCTGCCACTACATTTTGGGTTCATTTCATATGCCATATACAATCATTAAAAATAATGATATACACCATAGTTCATGCAACTAATTTTTTTTCTTTGAGATAGGGTCTCTGGTTGACCTGGAACTTGTTATGTATATCTGTAACTCACAGAGATCCATCTAACTCTGCCTCCCACATGCTTGAATTAAAGGCTTGTGCCACCTGAGGCTTTTCCTCTTTGTTGTTTGTTAATACATTAAGTAGTTCATGGGCGGATTTCACTTTTTTTTTTTTTACTTTTTACTTTAACCTCTAAGTTGCTTTTTGTTTAATATCTGGCACTTTGTAAGGTTTCAGCATTTTACTCCCTCCCCCGCCCAGACAGGGTTTCTCTGTGTAGTTTTGGTGCCTGTCCTGGATCTCACTCTGTAGAACAGGCTGGCCTCGAACTCACAGAGATCTGCCTGGCTCTGCCTCCCAAGTGCTGGGACTAGAGGTGTGCACCATCACCGCCCAGCTTTTACTGTATTCTTACAGTTTCATTCCACGCTTCATAATACTTGCTTTATGAGCTTGTTTTTTCACAACTGGATTCCAGATAACTCTGTGTGCCACACCAGGTTACTTTCTTTTTTTTCTCCTCAGTGTTTTGCAATTTAAGGAGTTAGCATTAGACTTCAGAGAACCTTCAAGTCTTCCTAAGCTTCCTTGCAAAGTTTCTGATTTTTTCTTGAAAAACTTGAAAGCTGCCTGTCTAGGATGTGACTTTCTCCTTTCTCAAAGGCTGCTTTCTGTAAAGTACTATTCTATTAGACTAACCAATCATGTTTCTAGTAAAGGGTTAGGCCCCAAATAGGCTCCTCTCATTTCTGCCTTACTCTACAGACTAACTTTTAATGTAACAAACAGCTGATGACTTTTATACATGGGCACATGACAGACACCAAACTAAATCCTTTGCTCATGAGCTATCTCAAGTTAAGAAGTTACCCCAATAATAACAGATGAGGAAACAAAGTCCAAGGTTGGGGCTGGAGAGATGGCTCAGTGGTTAAGAGCACTGGCTGCTCTTCCAGAGGACTCAGGTTCCATTCTCAGCACTTATATGGCAGCTCACAACTGTCTGTAACTCCAGTTCCAGGGGACCCGACACCCTCACACAAGCATACATGCAGGCCAAACACCAATGCACATTAAAAACAAAAAAGGCCCAAGTTTGTACAGCTAATGTGTTCCCAAATCAGAAAATTTCTAAATTGAATTCTTAATCTCCATACTGGGTTGCCTGACAAGATGTTTAAATACTATGCTGGACAGAATTCTATGATTTGGGAATTTGTGTGACACCCAGACCACTGGTTGTGTTAGACACTCAAATATGTAATTTGAGGTTTGTGGTAGGGACCTCAATGTAGTTTGATTTTTTTCTCTCTCCCCTTCCTCTTTCCCTCCTTTTTCTTTCTTTCTCTCTTTCAAGATAGGGTTTCATGTAGCTTAGACTGGTATCTGTCTTCCTATGTAGCTGAAGATGACCTTAACCTCCTGATCTTTTTGACTGGTAGGATTATAGCTTGCACCACCATGATTAATTCTTGTTAATCTTACATTAATGCTTGTTAGTCTATACTTACAAAGTATGGACTTTTAATTACAACAAATCAAAAAGAAAGTGATAAAAAAAAGCACACTGTTAGGTAATTCATAGAAAAAGTAAATAGAAAAGGAAAGTAGAAAAACTCATTTTTATTTATGAAATTTTGAACTACTATGTCTGCCCCCCAAAACAAAACAGAATAAAATTGCACTAGGTAATCCAGGCTGGCTTCTTTCTACTCAGCCTACTGTGGACTGGATTCCAGGCATGTGCCCCCATGACTGGCTTGAAGTAGAGTTTTGATTGTTGCAATTTCTTTTTTCAGGGTCCTGGGAATCAAACCCAGAGCTTACATGTGCTAGGCAAGTGCTCTTACCGTTGACACCCATTTTTAAAATGGAAATAACTCCTTTTTTATTTATAAATATGATACATGATAAAAAGAACCAAAAACTATTTGTGAAATCCCAGAGAGAATCACTAGTAACATAAGTAAGCTTATATAAAAATGTATTTAATTGGTATAGTGCCAGGATACTGTTGTTCTTCAGACAGTGAACAGAACATACTGTGAAGGTTTGGGATATAGCGCAGTTGGTAGGATGCTTGCCTGGCATTCAAGACCTGAGTTCAATCAGTACCAATAAAATAACTGACTGATCCCAGCAGTCAGGAGGCAGAGTCAGGTGGATCTCTGAGTTCAAGGCCAGCCTGATCTACAGAGTGAGTTCCAGGATAGCCAGTGCTAAACAGGGAAACCCTGTCTTGAAAAAAAAAACAAACAAAAATAATAAAATTAAATAACTGAATATTCTGTGAGCACCTTTCCGTGTTAATAAATATAATCAATGATGTTATCCTTAGTTGCTAAGCCACTATCCCATTATTTCTCATAAGAGATTGAAGATTTTTGTTTGTTTGTTTGTTTTTGAGATAGGGTTTCTCTATGTAACTGTCCTGGCTGTCTTGGAATTCACACTTTTGACCAGGCTGGCCTTGAACTCACAGAGATCCGCCTGCCTCTGCCTCTGCCTCTGCCTCTGCCTCTGCCTCTCTGCCTCTCTGCCTCTCTGCCTCTCTGCCTCTGCCTCCCGAGTGCTGGGATTAAAGGCATGCACTACCTACCATGCCTGGTGGAGATTGAAGCTTTTTAAATATGTGAACTACAATAGTAAAGGATTGAATCTTTTTCATATTCTTCTTTGTTGCAATAATTTGTTTACAGTTTTTATTTGCTGAATTCTTCTACACTTGTTTTACTAGAAAGAATTGAGCTGAATATGTAATCATTGTCATCCCAATAACTGATTTTTTTATTTTTGAGACAGATTTTCATGCAGCCCAGGCTGGCTTCAAATTTGCTATGTAGTCAAAGATGGTCTTACAGTTCTGATCCCCCTGTCTCTGCCTCCCAAGTAAAATTACAAGCATGCACCAACCCACCAAGCATGACTGATAGTTTTTGTTAAGGACAGTTTTCTTTTCTTTGAGAAGAACCATTAGGTCCAATCTCTTGCTAGGGTTTTTATCTTTCTGGTTTTTTGAGACAGGGTTTCTTTGTGTAGCTTTGGCTGTTGTGGAACTCACTCTGTAGACCAGGCTGGTCTCAAACTCAAACAGAGATCCACCTGCCTCTGCCTCCCGAGTACTAGGATTAAAGGGGTTCACCACCACTGCCTGGCTAGCTAGGTTTTTTATTAATGCACATATTACTTAAAGATTTTTCTAAAGCAGAATGGAAGCTGTATTCCCAACATACTGGAAACTATATGACTTTCGAGTAAAATTGTCTTCAGATTCTGGATCTACCAGTTTTAGTTCTGTAAATAACTTGAGCAAGAATGTTACTTAATATCCTAAGCCTCAGTTTTCTTAGCAGGAAATCAGGGGTTGTTACTGTTCTCTCACAGGTGGAATAATTTTAACAAGATCTCCACAGGTGAAGTGCCCAACACAGCTAGTGTTTCCGTCTTCTGGGTTAGACAAGATGTTCTGCCTTTGCTAGTCTAGTGAAGCCCAGGGAGAGAACCTCCATATTAAAATGATGGTCTTATTTGCATAAATGAAATGCCTGGAATTACAAAGGCAGTCAGTTCTATTGAATACAGTTAAGAAAACATTTAACTTTGATAGCTTATTATATCTGATATCTTTTGGGACTTATCTGGGAGAATTAATGACAGGGTGGATTAATGAAAGAAACCTAAGAAGGGAGGAGAGAAAGCTCATATACCTGCTTTTGATTGTTTCTTGAGCTATCATTTCAGATTTCCAACAGGCTCCTAGAAGTTTCCTCCTTCAGCACCCTGGCAGCAATTTTCCCTCCAGGGACTTAAGTACCTCTCCCAAAGCCTAGCTGCCTTTCTCATATTGATAATCCACCACTCGTGTGATGCCTCAAGTTTAAATCCACAAATCACATTAAAGTTCTCACTTTTCTACCCTGTTCAGTGTCAAATTAGTCACAGTCATCTGTAGAATTGTTTCCAGTGCTGTAGAAGGTCCCCAGGGCCTTGCCACAAAGTAGGCAAGTACTCTACTACTTAGCTACATCTCTAGCCCTCATCCTAGAGATTTTCTCTCTCCATACTGTTTTAGTTTTCCTGTCCAGATTTAAGATCCTCTTACTGCATCCTTACTATTAAAAACAGAGTTTTTTCCCTGCTGATTTCCAGCATCTTTGCGAAGTATTTCTTGGGTATTTTAGGTTGGTTTGATATGTTCTTACACCTATATCTAAAGTGCTACTATACAGAGATGTGCTGTACTATTTTATACCTGTCAACTGATTCTCTTGGCCCATTTATGCATGCTTTCATTTTTCTAAATATATCCTAAATTCTTGGAGGAAATATGCCACTTCTTACACTTACCTTTCTATCTCCCAATAGTGCTTAGTACTTAAAAGTGCTTCCTAAGATCTTCATAGTAGTCATCTTAAGGTAGTTGTACTTTCAAAAACAGAAAGGAAAAGTTGACCTATTGCCTGCTGAATTGTTACTTATAGGAGTTGTTGATGTCATACTAAGTCTGTGTCAAAAACCTACTAGGAATTGTGTATGTATCTAAAGTTTTCACTAACTCACTACCATAACTCTCCAAATGATTCAGTTGAGTTTGTTTTATGGTATATATTATTGGCTAAGAAAACTGCAGCTGGGCAGTGGTGGCACACACCTTTAGTCCCAGCACTTGGGAGGCAGAGCCAGGCAGATCTCTGTGAGTGCCAGGCCAGCCTGGTTTACAGAGCAAGATCCAGGACAGGCACCAAAACTACACAGAGAAACCCTGTCTCAAAAAAACTTAAAAAGAAAGAAAGAAAACTGCAGATCTGCAGATGTGGTCTTTTTCTACTATGAAGCCCTGTTTTTTTTTTTTTTTTTTTTTTTTTTTTTAATCTTGATCCCCACTTGTAGCCTAGGGCCTAATATAATACTGTCTTATGAGAGACTTTTTCATAAATCCTGTTCTGTTTAAAAATTATACCTTAAAAAGAGATTGTTATCTTTTAAAGGCTTGGGAGCATATGTATGTGATTATAAATGCAAGTTACAAAAAGAAACACAATGAAAAAGCTTTGTAGAAAACAAAGGAAATACTTTTGTCAGGAAAAGCAGTTTTAGCAGAGGAGTCTTAAGATAATATCTTGATCATCTTAGTAGGCATTGATAGTTTGTTTTACATTTATGGTTCATCTTTTGGTTAAATTCTTTTACTTGTCTTCCTAGGTTAAAACATCAGAATTTTATAGATACTCTCGACAGCTGCGCTATGAAGTTGACCAAGCATTGAATTACTTCCAGAATGTCCACCAGCAGCCCTTGCTAGACATGAAATCAAGCCGTATTCGTTCTGCCAAACCTCAAACTACAGTATTCCGAGGAATGATTGGACATAGCATGGTTAATAGTAAAATACTTCTTCTAAAGAAACCAAGAGTCTGGTGGGAACTGGAGGGACCCCAAGTACCTCTAAGGCCCGACTGCCTTGCTATTGTCAATAATTTTGTATTCCTGTTAGGTGGAGAAGAACTGGGCCCAGATGGTGAATTCCATGCCTCTTCGAAAGTGTTCAGGTATGATCCAAGACAAAATTCTTGGCTGCGCATGGCAGACATGTCTGTACCCCGTTCAGAATTTGCTGTTGGTGTTATTGGGAAGTTTATTTATGCTGTGGCAGGCAGAACAAGAGATGAGACTTTCTACTCAACAGAGAGATATGATATCACTAATGATAAATGGGAATTTGTAGATCCTTATCCAGTTAACAAATACGGACATGAGGGGACTGTGCTCAATAACAAGTTGTTTATCACTGGGGGAATCACTTCATCTTCCACATCTAAACAAGTATGTGTGTTTGACCCCAGTAAAGAAGGGACCATAGAACAGCGGACCAGGAGAACTCAAGTAGTCACCAACTGCTGGGAGAATAAGAGCAAGATGAATTATGCCAGATGCTTTCACAAGATGATATCTTACAATGGCAAGCTTTATGTCTTCGGTGGTGTCTGCGTGATCTTGAGGGCCTCGTTTGAATCTCAGGGCTGCCCTTCCACAGAGGTGTACAATCCAGATACTGATCAGTGGACCATCTTGGCATCCATGCCAATTGGCAGAAGTGGCCATGGTGTGACTGTGCTGGACAAACAGATAATGGTCCTTGGAGGCCTTTGCTATAATGGTCATTATAGTGATTCCATTCTCACCTTTGACCCAGATGAAAATAAGTGGAAGGAAGATGAATACCCTCGGATGCCCTGCAAGCTGGATGGCTTACAAGTGTGCAACCTACACTTCCCGGACTATGTACTGGATGAGGTTAGGCGTTGCAACTGACGATATCTTTCTCCCCTAAAAAAACAAGGCAAATAAAGCATTTGTGATAAAGTAGTTTAAAACATAAAGAAAAACCTCACCAGTTTTACTATCAAAGCCATTGGTCTAATATTGTAAGTTTTCATTCTGTGCTAGCATCTTTCTTTTCCTTTCAGTGGCCTCAGACTCATGCAATAAGTTCATTTAAAGCGCTAGCTCTTGAAACTACTTCCAGAAGCAGTTTAGTCACTGCTCCGCTTACCTGGGAAGTTGATTTTCTGCTTTAAACATTTCTTTCAGATGTTAGTGTAGGATTTGTGCATCTTCCAAGAGAAGACCCAGTAAGTGTCACTGGATGTGATTTCAGTCCCTCTCTATCTGAACTCTTTTGGACATTATTTTAGTCCGCTATATGTTTTGGTTTATTAGTTAAAAGTTTAAAACTCTTGACCTTTTTGCATGGCTTTTTGCTGAAAATGCAAAAATTTAAATTTTCTACAAAAGTTTTTTATATCAGAACACTATTTCTAAGCTGCCTTCTCTTATCTGCATTGTGTTAGTGAAAGCATATCCATACTCACATACATCCTATAAATATATAAGACACATCCCTTTTATGCGTGGTTAGGATTCTATATTTTTAAGCTAGTGCACTTGCACACACAGTTCGCCATACTTGTTGAGATTTAGATGTAATGTCTTTAATGTATTAATGTTTTTAGAAAGTTAAAATAACTGGAGTCCTCATTCAGTATCAAAGTAGTCTATCTTCAGTCCATACTGGTTCAGTAAAATTTAACTTAATATTTCTGAAACATGTATGGATTTAAAAAAACTAGTGTTTTACATTTTGTTTTCAAACTAAAGATTAATATTTCATATCAATGGATGTTTTTTCTTGTTTGAAAATATTTTTCTTTGCAGTCTGCTTAATGTTGGTTACCCTGTTTTAGTGAGAATCAGAGTGGCCTGTGTCAAGCTCTGACCCTGCAGCATGCAAGCACTTTTAAAGAAAAGTTAAGTAATACCAGACTCCTAAGTAAAAGCCCCTTAAAAGTAAGTGCAACTCCTCTTGTTTCTATTCAGTAAGACTGCTGCAGGTGATGAATGCGGAGCAGCAGCTCTTACAAGTTGAAACTCAGTTCTGACTGAGATGAGAAATTAGTTATAATGTTATATCTGCTTGATCAGTTTGTACAAAATATTCAGTGGCACTAGAAAGATAGATCAACCCTCAGCGTCTTTTTTAGTTTCTGGAAGCTACTAGCATGAAGGATAGTCACCAGAAAGTTTGGAATGATTCTTGAATAGCTGTTTTAAAGGCATTTATAATAAATAGTTTAGGATCAACTGCACATTTCAACTCTTCAAATGCGAAGGAAAGAAATATAGCTGACAAAATTAAGAGTGATCTGTGAGTGGATCATTCAAACTGATGCCATTTTCTCATGAGCAGTCTGTAGCTGATTAAATCGTACACTGGCATAGCTTGCCAGATCTGTGGATTTTGGTGCAATATTGCAATGCCTTTTATATGGCTGCTGTTGTGTAAATTTTTGTAGTTACTTTGTTTTGTTTTATTTTTGCTGCTGGCACCATTGAACATAAAATGGAAGTGTGAAGTCATGGAAATGTGAAGATTTTGATTTCTTCTCCCTCTTTCCTCCCATGCCGCAGTTCATAGTGTGAATAAGGCCTGATTTTTCAAAACTAAAAGCAGAGGTTTTAGAGTTTTAGAAAGTGTCAGGTATACTTTCTAAAGAAACCTTTTTTTTTTTCCTTTCAGGAATCAAAATAGTGGCTTCTTTTGTATGTGATTCTTCCATTTTCATTAGGTGGCCTTTCATTTATTTCTGATTCCTGAAAATAAAATTTGATATTATTTGAGTTTCCCTTAGAATGTGGGTAAAGGTTTTTTTATTTTAAAAATAAGTTTAATTATTTTGCTTTTGGAAAGTATAAATTAGGTTATCCATCAAATTTTTTTCTAATATACTTAGAATTTTATATGTGTTTCTTTAAAGAAAATAATGTCTTCATTATTTTTCTTGATATCTTTTGTTGGCAATGACCGAGAAAAGGATATCAGACAGGGTACCCGTAATCAAAGGCTTTACACTCCAGTGGCAGTTCTCTTTAATTGCTTTGATCAACTTCATAGTCCTGTGTAGGTTAACATCTGCATAAACAATTGACTATTCTTGGTCTTCCATTTTGAAGATACAAGGCCAAGGTCAACGATTGTTTCAGAAAATTCATGAAATCTTAACTTGAACTAATTCTGGGTTCAGCATCACGTAAGTCATGTCTGACTATAATCTTAGCAGTAATCAGTTTTGAGCTTTAAGACTAATTGATATTGCTTGGGTTCTGAATGTATGAGGAAACTGTAGTTCTAATTTAGATTATAAATCAACAAATAACTTACATTCCCTTTTAAAATTATGGTTTAATAGCTGCAAGAGATTTATTTTTGTTATACTAAACTATGAAAATTTTTCATAGAGTTTTTTCAAGCTTTTCTGTGCTTCATTTGGAACCACTTTGTCTATATGCATTGTATATGAACAAGACAGTTATTTTGAAAAAACTCAGTAAGTGGTTTGAAACTATATGGTTTAACTGTTAGGATCTTGAAATGTGTTATCTTCCACTTTACATTTTAAATACTAGACTTCACAAAAAAGCCAGTTTTCTTTAATTGCATTTTAGTTGGCACCACTTATTTTCTTACATGTCTTTGACCTTCTAAGTTTTGATGTTAAAGAAAATCCTTGCACTACAGCCTTTTCATAAAATACAAGATTCTCATGTTGAAGGTTTTGTATTGGAAGAAATGCTACTGGTTTCTAAAAGGCAAAGCATTATAGAATGATTAACTTTCTTTGATAGCTTTTTCTGTGTCCTCCTCATTGCCCTACCTTGTGTGAGTGTTACTCTAATTGTGAAATACTTACTGAGCCCTTCTCATATCTTTTTTAAAGCAGCACCTTTGGACACCTCATTCTGGGAAGCTCGCTTGAGTCACAGTAAAGGACACACACACTTGTGTGGGGAAGAAGTGGTAAAATGGAGAGTTTTGTCTTAATTACATGAAACTAAGCTTTAAAATATTTTATAACAAATTATTTGAGCTGCATAAAAACATGTCAAACGTTTTGTGGGACTATTTTTATATATGTATATGTGGGTGTAGGTCATAACATTTCAGTTTATAATATAAATCGTTATTTCAGTTTATAAGCTATCTCTCGAAAGAGACTAGCTCTTTGGAGAATACATAATTTAAAAGTTTTAGACTGAAGTAAAACAACATAGACAATAGTGTAAATTAGAAATAATTGAGGGCTCTATGGCAGTGAAACTGCTAGTGCCAGTTTTCTTGTTTGCCTACCACGTTTTCTTTTTCTTTTTCTTTTTTCTTTTGGTATTCTGAACATTTTTGAGAGACCATACATTTGTTTAATTACATTTAGAGTCGGTTTGGGAATAAATATCTTCTAAAAAGAGATTTATCTTAAAATTAAAGTCCTGAAAAATTAGTTTATTGAGAGTTTATTACTTCAAATACCCCATAGGCATGGACTGGAATAGATAATTCATGGAAATCCTATCCTTTCACTATATCAGTATAACTCCCAATATTACGTGAGTAACATTGAGAATGCCATCAGCTTTGTTCCCTCTTAGAATTCTTGGGTTTCTTTTGACTTCTTTGGGAACAACTGCATTGAAAGTTACTAATCAGTATATCAGTAAGGATTGGGTGTTTGCTTTTTGAAGGGTTGTTCCTAAGAGGTGATCAGAAAGGTTCTTTTCTACCTAATTTGCATATGCCCTGTACTCTTGGGCATACTTTGTCTATAGAAAAATATTTCGACCTTTAGGTACCTTTGGGGCCAGTAGTCAAATAATCCTAGGGCCGATATTAAAATCTTAGAATAATTTAAAGTTTGCCTTTTATACCTGTTTTGAAAGCCTTTACATTTTTTGTCAGGTAATTTTTCCCAAGCCGTGGATATAATCTATTCAACATGTTTATGCTATCCATTCTGTTTTTAAATTGAAAAAAAGTTAAAAGTGTTTATGAAGAAAAGTTTAAATAAAATATTTTTAATCTTTAAAACTATGTCTTTATCAGATTATTTAGTCTTTTATTTAATCTTTCACATTTAAGTCACTAATAACTTAATAAACAGTATACTTTATTATCCTTCAACATGCCAAAAAAAGTGTGATTTCTACCAATGTTTTCAGCAGAAGAGCATCAAGTGAGAGCATTAGAGTGAAATTATTTATATTCTTCTATTCAATGCAAATGATATAATAAAGCCAAGTAATTAAAGATTCACTAACACGATTTTTTTCAGTTTTACAATAGAAATACTAGAACCGAGAAAAGGCACATACAGCCCTCAACTGCAGTTGGTAAGCTTTATTTAGGTTTTCTCTGGTATTTCCTTCATTGTTCTTAAAGGTATTCCTTAACTTAGAGAATAGGCAGAAGTCTTGGGTACGTGTCCATGCACACACACGCCTTCTTTCACATGAAGTCCTAAGAAACCTCCGCAGGATCCTAAAGGACCTGACACAGACCATTTTCCAGCGTTTCCCTCCATCACTTCCTGCACTCTGTTCCTATATCCTTGCTACATTCTGTTGTTATCTTTCAATGTATTCATCTCCAGCCTCAAATTGTTTTTCCCTTTCCCTGTCAGCCCACTTAATTTATGAAGCCCAACTCAGATGCTCCTGTGATGCTTGAAGGAGATGTCTCCCGATAATCTCGGGCATCTGAATACCTGGTCCCAAGGGTCCGTGTTCTGGTTGGAGAAAGTATGTCAGGGGTGGCAGCTTTGAGATTTCAAAAGACTTGCCATTTTGAGTGAGCTTTCTGTTTCTTGCTTGTAGATAGAGATGGAAGCCCTCAGCTCTCAGCTTCTGCTCCACCCATATGCCTGCTACTTCTGCTTTGCCATCATGGACTCTAATCCTCTGGGACTGTAAGCTCAAAACATTCCTATAGTTTTCTTCAGTCATGGTATTTTGTCTCAGCAATAGAAAAATAACACTCCTCCCTCCCCCTTGAAACTTGTATTTCCACCCAGTGAATTAGTTGCCTCTTTTACACTCCACTCATTTGTATCTCTTGATTTCATTCATTTTGCACAATAGTGTAGAACAGAATTCTTTCTCTGTGGCTATATCATAGTCTCCTTGCATATAAACACCTTCTCTTACCGCCTCGAATGAAAAGACCCTCAGGGCTAGCCTGTTAGTATGTTCACAGTAAACCCTGAGCTTAGTGTTCACTGCGGCATGACAGGTTCCATTGTAGGTGACAGACAAGTGCTGTAAGGAGTTAGAGGAGTGAGAGGTGACAGTTCCTGGGATTTTAGCTCTGCTTTCTTTATCTACACACTTCCTATACACCTACAGCTTCCCTTCAGACTTTAGTTCTGTTGTCTGGCAAATCCACATTTCTCAACTCGGGGTTCTAGCCAACTCCTGAACACTCCTCATGTCTTTCAGTGGCATAGCAAACAGAACACGTTTATCTCCTGTATTAGTTACTTTTTTCATTGCTGTGATCAAATACTATGACCAAAGGCAACTTAAGGAAGTTACTTTGGCTTATGGTTCCAGAAGTATGAGAGTCCATGATAGCAAAGGGCCATGGCAGCAAGCATGGTCATAGTGGTAGGGGTAGGAAGCTGAGAGTTCGCCTCTTCAAATGCAAGCGTGAAGTAGAACAGCTTAGAGGAGCACAGGCTTTTTACTTTTAGAGCCCACCCCAAGAACAGAAGAATTCCTCCAGCAAGGCCACACCTCCTAAACTTCCCCAGACAGCACTACCAACTGAGAACCAAGGATTCAAATGCCTGGGACTGGGGGACATTTATTTTTCAAAGTACTGCATTCCTTCTCACATCTGGCCCACAGTTTTGCCTGGATTATGAATGTAGCTCTGCCATTACCTGTGGTAGTTCAAGGCAGAAATCTGCATTGTCCTCACCCAACATGTGCATTCTCTCACCCATCTCCAGGTCTGTTTGTTTTTGTTTTTGAGACGGTCTCACTATGTGTCCTAGGCTGGCCTTGAATTCTGGATGATCCTACCTCAGCCTTCCTAGTATGGGGAATACAGGTCTGCCATCACACTGGTTTTGGGCCCCGTTTCAACTCTCAGCCATCTTCTTAAGCCCTACTTGTCTAGTTCAAGCCCTCATGGTTCCTACTAGACTTCCTGAATTGTGTTTCTGATCAGCTTCCATATTCTCTTTTATATACTGCTGCCAAAGAGAGCTCTCTAAAGCGAAATCTGATCCTGAGATTGAGCATTCTTTAATAATTGCCCTTCATCTTGAGCGTAAGGTCCCAACTCACTAGTGTGCCATGTAAAACCAAGAGGGGACTGTGTGTGTGTGGGGTGTGGGTAGAAAGGCAATGAGGCTGGAGAAAACATGGCAAGCCACAGCCTTCCGAATAGGCCATGTTTTCTCCAGCCTCATTGCCTTTCTACCCACACCCCCCCCACACACAGTCCCCTCTTGGCTCACCCTTTCTTGGCTTTCATAAACCATCTTGGTAACAAACATTTTCTCATCATTTAAAAACTTCTACCCTTCAGTCTTAAAATGGCACCTTGTGGATACCTACACCTCACCTTTTCTGTATGTGATGATAACTGCCTTCTGCATTATACCCTTAACTGTGCACTAAGGACAGATACTGTCTTTTTTGTCTTCCAAGAATCTGACAATATCTGGCACATAGTAAGTTCTCAATACAAATAGAACCCAGAAAATTGGAGGAGTACCAGAAAAATACGCTCTTTGAGAAGGGAGAGCTGTCTTAGAGAGCATGTCTGCCAAGAGTGACTTCCTGAGGACTTCCTCCATCCATCCCTACTACCACTGCCCTTGTGTCTGGAAGGCTATCCCAGTTATCAGCAGATACTTCCCTTGCCATCTCAGTATTCATGATTCAGGCCCAAATACCAAGTCAAACAGACCAAAACATGCTTGGTAGAACATGTCTCGTGAAATGTGGGGTAAGAAAGTGTTCACTGGTCTCAATAATATTGGGACACAATGCATACCATTCCGCTTCCTTAAAGAAATACCTTATCAGACTTACCATTTTAATGACTGAAGGCTCTGAGAACTTTACTTGACTCATTCTGATTTTTGTTTATATCCATATAAACTAAACGTTGGATCACAGAATACTCTTAAAAAGTCTAGCTAAGGGCTTGGAGTCTTGGCTCAGTGCTTAAGAGCACTTGTTCTTACAGAGGAGCCAGATTCGATCCCCAGCACCACATGGTGGCTCACAATCATCCATAGCCACAGTTCTGGGTTACACATGATACACAGATATAGATGCAAGAAAAATATACACATAAATCCTTAATTTTTTTTTTTTTTGGTTTTTTGAGACAGGATTTCTCTGTATAGCTTTGGAGCCTTTCCTGGGACTCACTTGCTAGCCCAGGCTGGCCTCAAACTCACAGAGATCTGCCTGCCTCTGCCTCCTGAGTGCTGGGATTAAAGGTGTGCAACACCACTACCTGGCTTCTTAAAAAACATTTAAACTTGGCTACAGAAATATAAACAAAATGAGAATAATCTCTAGTATAGGCACTCTGGTTTACATAGTAGGACTACCCCCGGCAGGTCCAGGCAGATTCTAGGTTGTGACACCAATATTTGGCCAAGATGACACCATGTTGAGATGTTCACTTCACAAGGAGGGTCCCACGTTCTCCCTCTAGGGGAAGAATTTGTTTTCTTTTTTTTTTTTTAAATAAATTCCCCCCCCCTTTTTTTAAGATTTATTTATTTATTATGTATACAGAAAAGGGCACCAGATCTCATCACAGATGGTTGTGAGCCACCATGTGGTTGCTGGGAATTGAACTCAGGACCTCTGGAAGAACAGTCGGTGCTCTTAACCGCTGAGCCATCTCTCCAGCCCTCTAGGGGAAGAATTTGTATAATTAATTTGTACAACTTACAAGGAGTAGGACTTCCAGACTGGCCAAACAAGAAGCTCAGCTAATCCTACCCCCAAAAGCTGCTACAGTGGATGTGTCAAAGATTTAAATCCCCCCACATAAAATTTTATTAGAAACAATTTCCTAAGCCTTTAAATTTCTTTGAAAATATTTTTAGTGATTGGTTGATGTTCTGAAATCTATAGCAGAATTCATCTGACCCTGTCCCCAGTAATACACACTACACTTTAAAGTTCTTTGTTTCAAGGCTGGTAAGATGGCTCAGCTAGAAAACGCTTGCTGCCCCAAGTCTGACAACCTGAGGTTGATCCCTGGGTCCCACATGGTGGAAAGAACCAATACAAGTTGTCCTTTGATCTTCACAGGTGTATGATGATATGTGTGCCATGACACATGCACACCCCCACACGGACGTCACAAATTGACAGTTCTTTGCATTTGTGTCTATACTTACCGCGTCCAAACTTCTGAGTATTTCCCTAAAGTAGTTTCTGAACATGGAATTTAGAGCACACTACTCTATTTTCTTATTTTTGCAGTGCTAGCAATCAAACTCAGGGCCTTATGCGTAGCAAATAAGAGTTCTGTCACTGAGCCATATTTTCATGACTCAGTCCCCCCCAGTGACTCAGTCCCTTACAAATATTGATGGATTTGGCTCCAGAAAATTGTAGAGTATTATACCCATATTACTACTGGCTATGACTTGACTGCTGTACCCTCACTGGTACTGAGTGCTATACCTAAAAAAGAAATAATCGGATACCAACTAGATGAAATTTATATTTTAATTCTAATTCTGGTTCCACTCCCCTCCTCTCCTTCCCTACCTCCATCAGTCTCTTGAGAAAGGGTCTATGTAGACCTGGATGGCCTCAAATAATAGAGATCCGCCTGCCTCTGTGTCCTGAGTGCTGGGATTAAAGAGTTACATCAGGTTCAGGGATAGGGCAACTGTGGAGATCTCGGGCCTGTGATCTCAGTTACTTGACATGCTGAGGCAGGAGGACTGCATGTTCAAGGCCTGCCTGGGCAACTTAGTGAGCGCCTGTCTCAAAATGTAAAAAGGGCTGCGGATGTAGCTCAGTGGTAAAGCACTTGCCTAGCATGAGCAAGGACTTAGGTTCAGTCCCCATTAAAACACCTGCCACCATAGCCCAAGATCCACTTTGCTAATGAGGGACTGTAAGCAACAACAGAAAATCATTGAAAATAGAAAGTGCTAGAAGAAAAAGCAGCCTGTTGTGGGAGCTCAAGGGTTGTAATTGCCATTGAGGAAGAACTCTATACTTGGTCATGCATGACTGACTTTTCACTAGGTCATGCAGATTAAATAGGATTTCTCAACAGGAAAGATATGGGGAAAAAAGGCTGTCAAGGGAAGAAAGACAAAAAATGCATTGGGAGGTCATACAAGGCAGGATGCTCTGACTGAGGCATGCACCCCGGCCCTAGCCTGCTTGGTGAACATTTCAAACTTTGACTCTGCTGTATTCTACTGCTGGCAGCAATAGCATGCGACAGTGCCTAGCAAAATTCATTCTGAATGAAAAGAAATACCTAGGCTCATTTTAACACAAGTGTTTAAGAATTTAAAAACAAATGACAATGGAAAATAGTACAGAGTTGGTAAAAATCAACACGGTAAAACTGGCAATGCAAGGACATAGCCAAGATACATTGTAAATGTATAAAAATTTCAAATAATAAAAGTTAAAATAGTGGCAAAAACTATACAGTTGCATTTCTAATCTAAGTTTGGACTCCCTTGAAAAGAATTACAGTATGATTAATTGGAGGGACCATTCCAGGAAGTGAAGGTTGGAGGGTGGGACAGGAAATGCAATAGGAGGTGCTTGGAGAGATGGCTCCACAGTTAGGGAAGCTTGCTTCACAGTCATGAGGACAGGAATATGGATCCGAGAACTCACGTAACAACCTAAGCATTCCATGCATTCCTGTAAACTCAACTCTGACAGAGAGACAGGAGGATCTCTGGGCCTTACTAGTTTCCAGCCTAGCCTAGAAGTGTAAGCCCTAAATTTAGGGAGAAACTCCACCTTAGTAAACGGTTAGATCACATTCCTAAAGCTAGCCCCCTAGGTCTATTCCCTTATCTGGCCACTGACTCATTCCTGAGACAAAACACCAAGGTCCAATAAATCAAAATTCATTGTTTATCTACCATGTCCAATCAGGATTCACCAACTCACCCTAGCAGAGACTTCCCCATCTCTTTTCTCTTTAAAACCCACTTCTGTAAAGACACCTGCTTGCTGCTTGTACCTCTGGGGTAATAAATCTCCTTTGTGCTGAGAACTTGGTGTCTGGGTGTGTCCCATGCCCACTCCAAGTGGGCCACCCTCCCTTACAGCTATGGTAGCACCATTACTGCCTGCTCCATTTTGTCATGAGTCACTCACATCTTGACAAAACTTAGGCTGACAAGATTTTTCAAATACAGAAAATTAGAGACAGCAAACTAGCTCACATAAGAAGTTTAACATTTAGTTAAAAATAAAATATCCAAATGTGGCGGCTCACACCTTTAATCCCAGCACTCTGGCAGCAGTGGCAGATTTCTGTGAGTTCATGGTCAGCATGGTCTACATAGAAAGTTTTAAGCTAGTCACGACAACAGAGTGAGACCTTGTCTCAAAAAAAAAAAAAAAATGAAATCAGTGTCCTCAGACTTAAAACAAGGTGGTATAGCGGACACATCCTGTTCTTGAATTGCTGAAGGCCAAACATGAAGAGGATTTGTGCCAAAGGGAATTTCATGGGTAAATGTGAGTGCAGAAACATATGGATTGCTTTGGGAATGATGAATTCTTCACCAAAGAACTATGGGAACAGATGTCCAACAACAACAACACGTATTCATGGATATTCCATGGAGCTACAGATGACTTTGTTAAAAGAGGAGATGAGGGAAATTGGATTTTACAGCCCCCAGTAAAACACTTAATAACTTTCCCTAAACTATTCCATAGAAACCCATCAAAAGCGTGAGAGTGACGGAAAACAGTGTGAAATTGGGAGCAGCCTTCCCGTGAACCTGAAGGCAACTGGAGTGAGCGAGACGGGAAGAAATCCGTACTTCCCGTATGGAATAGGACATGAAAGGGAAGAGCAGAGGGAAAGCTTTGTAAGGTGTGCCATTCTTACTCCAGCAACAGTGTTGTTGTTTGAGACTCGGTCTTCCCCGGGCAGAGGCCAGAGCAGTTAGAGCCTCAGCATTTAGACCGAACAGTCCAGGAACCACACCATGAGATTCGTCTCTTACTGTAGCTAGACCCGTTTCTCTCTCTTTTTCTTAGTTTTTTTTTTTTTTTTTTTTTGGTTGGATTTTATTCATTTTATGTGTGAGTGTTTTCTCTACACAGATGTGTGTGCTAGGTGCCTGAAGAGGTCAGAAAGGGGCATTGGATGCCCTGGAACTGGACTTACAGATGGTTGTGAGCCACCATGTGGATGCTGGGACTTGAACCCAGAGTTCTCTGCAAGAGCAGCCAGTGCTCCTAACTGATGAGCCGTTTATCCAGCACTACCCACTATCTTTTAGATGGAAATAGAATAATCCCAATGGTGAGCTAGGCGGGAAGTGAGAGTCTAGACGGCAGCATAAAGTAGACTCTCTCCTAACTCACTGAGACGTGCAGAAGGCTGTTCCACCACTGACCTGGAGAAGAAGAGGAGAAGAGTTACGATGAAGGGGAAGTACATTAGCAGCAAAAATGTGGGCTGCAAGTGGTGCCTGTCAACATGGAAGACTCAGAAAATATTCCTGAACAGTATTTTACTTTTCAAGCCAGAAAAAAAGTCAAAACTACTTAGTATTAGAAGATTGCTGGGGATGGGCATGGTAGTGCACACCTTTAATCCCAGCACTAGAGAGGAAGAGGCAAGTGAATCTGTGAGTTTAAGGCCAGCCTGGGCTACAGAGCCAGTTGCAGGGCTACAGAGTGAAATCCTATCTTTAAAGAAAGATTGCTGGGACTGAGAGTGTACCTCAGCTGCTGGAGTATTTGCCGAGCATGCACGTAGCCCTGGCTTTGATCCCCGTCACCACATAAACCATGCCTATAATCCTAGCACTCAGAAGGGTGAGGCAGGGGAATCAGAAGTTCAAGGTTATACTCAGCTACATAGGTGTTTTAGTTTGGGTCTGGAATATTCTCCAAAAGTAAAGTTTGCTTCACAGCTTGGGGCCCTTGGGAGGTGGTGGACCCTTTCAAAGGTGGGACCTAGTGAGAGAAGGTTAGGTTATTGGGGGGGCTCACCTCAGCAAGACTTGTGGGATCCTGCTCTCTTCCCCCTTTTCCCTTGTTTACTTCCTGGCTGCAAGCTGCTTCCTGGCATGGTGGACTGTCTTCCCCACAGGCCCCAAAGCAGCAGAACTACATGGTCCTAGACAGGTGCCTCTGAAGCCATGAAGCAACATAAACTTTTTCTAAGTAGATTATCCAAGTGTTTGTGACAGGAACGGAAAGGGGACAACATAGTGGACAGAACAGTGTATCACATCTCCCCATTACCCACCATGCTGCAAATGATTCCACCACCCCCCACCCCCCCCCACCCACCCCCCGCTGTAAAAATAGTGCCCTCCTAGGTCACACAGTTGTGGCACACGCCTTTAATCCCAGCACTCGGGAGGCGAAGGCAGGTGGATCTCTGACTTCGAGGCCAGCCTGGTCTACAGAGCGAGTTTCAGGATAGCTAGGGCTACACAAAGAAACCTTGTCTCGAAAAAAAAATGACAACAAAAAAAATAGTACTCTCCTAAAAAGAAAGGGCTCATTTCTTAGTCCAAACTGAGTGTTCAGTTCACATCTGCTAAGTGGGAATCTTGGAGCCTGCCTCAGGGGATCACGGTGGGTCTAAGATGAGATCTGTCAGAGCGGTGCTTCACAATGAGCAGTGTTGGTCATGAATGCTTTCTTCTTGTTGGGGAATATTGTCCCCATACTGGAGACAAAAGGTAGCCCAGGGTTAGCCAGTAAGAACAAAGTGACTTGTACCTTCAATCCGGGAAGCTATTCAAATCTATGGTTCTCATGTATAGAACAAACAGAAGCCACTCAGAGCTGTAGCAAGTGTGGGAATCCTTATGAATGTGAGGCAAGCCCGGGATGGTAGGTACTCAAAGAGAGGTAAAGTTCCAATCAAGTCTGAATTGTGCGTACAAGACGGTGCCTGGCAACTGAGCAGTTTTTGATAGTGCCGCTATGTTAGGGGGAATTTCACATGAAAATCAAGGGAGAGAGCAGTCCATGATCAGGTCTGCCGAGGGAGGCACTTGGAGATTTTACCATGAGATAACTGGCTGGGTAGAAAAACAAGGATTAAGAACAGAAAGTCAAGCGGAGCCTGTACTCTGGAGCAGATCATCGCACACTTCGATGCTCACACAGTCACGGGCCGCAGTAAACATGCTTCTTTGAACACAGAGGGTCCAGGTCTGGGCCTGAGGGGGCGCCTGGCCTTGTAGCCAGCTCTCACAGAGAGGCCCCAGATTGCTGCTGCTCTGAGCAGCAGGGCATTCTGGGATCCTGCCGAGTTTGACTTCTCTCCCACCCCACCAAGCATGGAGCCTTGTCACTGGTGAGTCACACATTGCACTTACCTGCCAGCAGCTGCTGCTACAGAGACAATGAAGGCCAGGAAAAGGCCAGAACCCCTTCCCTCAGGTGGCCTGGGGCGACTTACCTTCCTCCCTGGTGCCACAGAGACCCAGGAATGCTGGGCCCAGCACAATGAGTCCACCACCCTATTATTAATACTTTTGCCCAAGGCCAAGCCGGGAGGGGCTGCAGCCCTCAGCGGTAGAGACGATTATGAAAGAGATGAGCGATAGGGAGAACAGAGAGCGGCACCAGCCTAGATAGGGGCACTCACTGTTCCAGCTGAGAGCGGGAATGACAATGGCAGTTTACAAAGAAGAGGGCCTGAGCTTCAGAAGATGGTGTCTCCAGGACTCGGCACTCCAGGGAGACCTGACTGCCCACATGCAGCGACATTTCGCTACCATTTAAAAAAATTTTTTTTTAAATTGATCAGTAGACTTTATTGCTTAGGCTCCTAGTTTAGCTTCCAGAAAAATTGCATGGAAAATATAAAACCTTCCCTTATGCTCACTACCCCCTGCCTCCCCAGTTTTCTCCGTTTTCACCATTTAAATTTTTTTAAATTGGGCTAGTGAGATGGCTCAGTGCTTGCCATCAAGCCTGCCAACTTGAGTTCAATCCCCAGGACACACGAGGCAGAAGTGACTCCTGCAAGTTGTCCTCCGGCCTACACACATGTACCCCCTTTGAAATTTTATTTCTGTATGGATGTGCATAGATGCACAGACCATGGCACACATGTGGAGGTCCAAGGACAACTTGGGGAAGCTGCTTCTCACCTTTTACTGTGTGGGACCCAGGGATGACAGTCATGACGAGAGAGGATGAACAGCTGCTCTAATGTCATATGGCTAGTGGGTCAGGGAGCTAGCATGTAAATGCAAGGCAGGTGGGCTCCAGCACAGCAAATACTCTGCTCGCAGGACTCAGACACCATCGCTTTCCCATACTTCTCTGCAGCGGAAGCTCCCAGAAGAAAATGGAGTCGCATCTTTTGGGAGAAAGCTGTTGTCTGATTTGCAAGGTCTGTCAAATTATCTTCCACAGTTTCATAATAGCTAGCCTGTTTTAGACATGTGACAGGCATGGCTGGTAAGTGCTGGTCCATGTACTGCGTCATCCACCCTCAACTTAGAGCCCTAGCAGACAGGAATCCTTACTATCCATGGCCTACTGACGAGAAGCCAAAGGTCAGGGAGATGTCGTGACTAACTTATCTCAGAGTCTCAGAGTCTCGAGGGAGCTTAGACAGCCCGACCCTCTGAGCCCTCTGCTTGTCTCTGTTGCCAGGGTTAAAAAACAACATTTGGTTCACATGTCTTGAAAAGAATCCAGCAAAAATATGCTACAACAATGAAAGATCAAAAAAAAATGTTCAAAACTTGGGAAAGTCATGTGAAAACTACAAAGGCACTTTTAAGAGTCCAAATAATTCATCCATATCTAAATCTAAAACTTTATTAACGAAGAGGGTGGGAAGAAAGTATGAACTCAACTTGGCTGAACAGCAAAGAACCAAAGGGTACTATTTCATTTTTAAAATGCTGACAAACAGGCAATATAGGCTGGGATGCTTTTTAAAATTTAATTATTGTTGCTACGAGGCTGGGGTATAGCTCTATGGTAGAATTTGTGCTTCAGCATGTGAGGCCCTAGGTTCAATTGCCAGCATCAAAAAGTGTTGTTGTTCTGATTAAATATTTTATTTAGCGGTGCCATAAATGTCTCTAAAAGAAAACGATGGAGTTGTTTTTTTTTTTTTAAAGTAAACAATAAAAAGGTTCCTTTTTTGGTAATATTATCAACTCACAGATTCCAACTTGGTTGTGTCTTGGCCCACTCCAATTATGTACACTAATGTTCCTGTCACTGCAGTTATAGCTTCTGGAAACTTCTTTGTGTGGGCTCCTGAGATATTTGGCCATGATCTGGTAGGTTTTTATAGCCTTTTTGCTATCAAAGTACTTTAATTGGGAGCGGTGTCACGTCTCTCTAATCCCAGCGCTGAAGGAGGCTGAGGCAGAAGGATTACCACATAAAGGGAAATTTGGACTACACAGCAATGCTGTTCTAAAAAAACCAACCAAGGAGCTGTAGAGGTGCCTTTATGGCTACGAAAGTGTAAGGACCTGAATTCAAATCCCCAGAACCCACATAAAGCCAGATGCAGATGTGGTGACAAACAAGAGATCCTGTCTCTGTAGAAGCTGTTCGGCTTGTTCTCCTCTCTATGGACATAGGTCTCTTCTGCAGACATGCTACTCTAGACTATCAGTTGGGTTGGGCCAAGAAGCGTCCAAGCTTCCCCTCTGTGTATTTGTTGGAGCTGGAGGTAGTGGAGCAGCACGTTATGTGGCATTGTTCAATCCACGTGTCAGTTGGGATAGGAAGAATAAGAGCCTTGGAACAAACTGGGATCCTCATGAGCAGTGTAAGTTCTGCTTGGCGAATGTAGACCATAGCAAACTGATGAAGGTCCCAACTGCCAAACCACAGAGTTCACCACTAACCTGCTTGTAATTAAGGGTCTTTCAGACGCTACTTAACCAAGAAATAATTCTCATCCGCATGTAGGCTATCATGTTGATTCTTTGAGTTTATTCTATTGGTCAGTAAGTCTTTGAAAATTGGAGAGAGAGAGAGAGAGAGAGAGAGAGAGAGAGAGAGAGAGAGAGAGAGAGAGAGAGAGAGAGAGAGAGAAAGGCAGTGCAAGGAGTGCTTCTGTAAAATAAAGTGGGAGGTGGGGATTAACACCACACGGCGTCATCTTTTAGTCTCCACTCAAACCATGGCATATGCACACCTGCCTTTTTTTTTTACATTTTATAAAATCTTTATTGACAAATAATTCACATAGTATACAATTTGCCTGTTTGCACAATTTGATAGACTTTAGTCCAGCATCCTCATCAGCCCATGACACCATCACCACTTTCTATTTTAGAACATGGCTGTCTTCAATTTCATACACACATATAATGTGTGGTGATTACATTCCACCTTATTTTTTAAATGAACATAATATTTACAATTGTAATCATTTTTAAGTTCACAATTCAGTGGCATGAATTACTTTCAAGACATTAATTATACTCATGATATTTATTAATTACACTCATGATATTAATTACATTTATGATATTCATTGATTACATTTGCAGTATTCATTCAATAACTATATTTATGATATGATTTATTACATTCATCATATTATGTCTGCACACCTACCTTTACACACAAGAATACACACACACACACACACACACACACACACACACACTCTGTAAATCTTGTATATGTTCTTCCCAGACTCAGAAGGCTTAAAGAACATACTAACTCCAAAAGGAATTATCTATGGCCTCCTGAGTAATGAAGATGATTGATGAAAACAAAGAAAAAACTCTAAGAGAAAAAAAAATCCTTCAAACAAAAGAGTAGGTAATCATTTAAAGTAGCAAAGGGATAAAACATAGTGAACTCGATGTAGCAGTTTTGATGATAAATATAAATGCAATTTATATTAAAATAAATTTAATGTATTTAAAAATAAAACCCTACAGATTACATTAGAAAAGTCAATTTTTGTGGTATTTGAAAGAATCACACTGTTACACAAAGGTCAATGTAAGAGAATGGGAAAATATACAAAACAGATGCAAATTATACGAAACCAAAGGTCAAAATATTTAAACTGGTAGAATTCAAGACCAAAACAACCTGAATAAAATGGCATTGAAATGTAGAAAGGCAATGTATGATGGGGGTTCAGCTAATAATATGGTTCTTCTGTCTTATTTAATAGCGTCCTTGAAAAAAACATCTAGCAGACAATATGCCTTTTTTCCTGGTGGCCACACAGCATTTACAGAAACTAAATGGAGTTGCTCCAGCAGTGATGCTTAAATAGGCTTCAGGGCAGGGGGTGCAGCTTGGAGGCAGTTTGTGCTTAGCATACACAAGAGTTCAATCCTTGCACCAGAAAGTCAGAATGATCTTTCCCCTAAATCCCACGTTTACAACCCCTCAAATATCTACACAAAGAAAGGGCACATTATGGTAAGAAAGTCAGGCTAGGCATCATAACAGACAACTCCCAGCAGGGTGTCGGGAGAGGCCAGATGCTGACTTTTCCCAGGCTTGTGATCTGTAAAGGCCAGGCCAGATGTCTCCTGGATTAGGACCCGCTGATGTGTGGAGAGCATCCTTTGGAAGTGGAAGATTCAAATGAAGGCTTGGCTGAGGTTGTTTCTGTGTTGCCGTGGAACCAGGAGATCTCCATCTCTGAGGAAGGAGAGGCAAGTTGGGGGGCAAGTGTAGGGGGACAGCGATTCAAGCCCAGGTGCACCTCTTCAAACTCATTGTTATCAATAAATAATGCTGACTAGCTGGGTCGGACTGCCCTGAAACTCTCTGGACTCCTGCTTACACAGAGACACTATTAATCAATACACTTCAGGCTGATGCTGTGATCAACCCTTACAGCACAAGATACAACACTGGTATCTCAATCAGTTCCCAAAGGCTGAAATTACTTCCCTTTTTGAATCATAACCAAAAGAGAAAACACCTTGAATAAATATGATGAATAAAGAGTAATAAAAATGCAAATGAAAGCAAGGTCCTTTTGTCTCCTCACAATATAAGACTGATGAAGAAAAATAAGAGTAGTAATCCCCCGTGTCAAGAAGCATGTGGGGGAACTGTTTTGTTCTATTCACTGCTCTTAGGAAAATAACTCTATAGAACCTCTCTCAGGTACATCTTTGTAATCTCTATCAAAATCCTTTTTAAAAAACACAGTTGCCATGCCAGAAATGACATAGTTAGCATCTCAACCTGCAGAAACACTATCATTAGGACTGTGAACGGACGAGGATTTCACTACTGTACAGTAGAGGAAAGAGCCCTGCTGTCCAGGAATATGGGGCTCTTTGAGTGTTACGTCTGGGTGTCGTTATTCAAAATAGTTTTGGAGAAGTCAGCGCTGGAGCAGAGCGCTGTTCATGACATATTGCACATCCTTCCCTATTTTCTACACCAACAGAATTCAGAGATTGTTGTTCAAGGCAACAGTTTTCACTGCCCCAGGCACAAAATGATGGCAATGTCAATTCCATTTTCCCAGCTTCCCTTGCAGCCAAGAGTGGCCACAGGGTCCTGTTCTAGTCAAGGAGACATATGAAGTCTACCGGAGGCTTTCTGTGTTCTTTTTTAATAAGTGGGAGCCTTTTGCTTATCATTATTAGATTTATTTGCTTTGATTTAGTCTCTGTGTGTGTGTTTGCACATATGCTTAAGCGTGTGTGTGTGTGTGTGTGTGTGTGTGTGTGTGTGTGTGTGTGTGTGTGTGTGTAGGTCAGAGGACAATTTCTGGAGTCAGGTTTTTTTTTTTTCCTTTCACCACACAGGGCCTGGGGATTGTACTCAGGTTGTCAGCCTTGGTGGCAGGCATGTTTACATACTCAGCCATACCTAGCCAGAGAAAGCATTTTTATTTTCCTGATAGAAAAAAAAGGGGGTGGAACCAAATGTGCTCTCTCTCTCTCTCTCTCTCTCTCTCTCTCTCTCTCTCTCTCTCTCTCTGTTTTAAACAACATTAATGGAGCTGGGAGGAATGGCTCAGTGGTTAAGAACACTTGTTATTCTTCCAGAGAACCCAGGTTTGAATCCCAACACCCACATGGCAGCTCACAACCATCTGGGACTCAAGTTCCAGGGGAGCTAATGTCCTATTCTGGTCTCCTCAGGCAATAGGCACACACATGGTGCACAGACATGCATACAGGTAAAACACACATACATGTAAAATAAAAATAAGCCTACAATATTTGAAAATTACACTTATTTAGTGCATATGTGCATGTATACATGTGTGCACACGTATGTGCTTGTGCGTGAGTCAGAGGCGAGCTTCCAGGCGTTGGTTTTCTCTTTCTACTGTGTGGATGCCGGAGGTCAGACTTCAATTGCCAGGCTTAGTTGAAAGTTCTTTTACGGACTGAGCGTTGTCATGGGTCCAGGACAGATACAGCAGTGATCATCTGCTACAGATCTTATATTAAGTGAGGAAAAGCGGACTATAGGTTAAGTCCAACTTGATGGGCTTTTGTAATGTTTGAAGCCCAAAGTGCCCTGTCATCCCAGCACAAATGTGGTGTTCATTGCTTCAGATTTTGCCCTTGTGATGCTCCCCATACTAATAAATTAACAAGACTTTTCTCCCCTCCCCTTGCTAATCAACACTCATATTAACTGGGTTTTGGGGTATAGCCAAAGTGCTCCCATAGTAACTCAAGGGGACAAAAGGAAGCCCCATCCCATCACACATGGAGGCGGGAAACACAAAACACATCCTCAGGAAGTTAGCTAACGAAAGCCCATGCCCAAGAAGAGTCAAGAACTTGCCCTCTCCCATGGGTGTGGACAGATGGAAACCTCAGTCTCGGAGGATCAACATAACCCTGTGCCAAAACCAGTGTGGCCCTACAGAAAACCACCAGACTGGAAACCAAGTCTTTGTAGATACAGATTCTATTGACTTGAAGGAATCACCATAAAGTAAATAGTGATTCCAGTGCTGGGAGGTGGAGACAGGAGATCAGGAGTGTGCGGGTGGGGGAATGTCATTGTTGGGTACAAAGTGAGTTCCAGGCTAGTTTGGGCTACATGAGATTTTTTTTTTCTTAAAAAAAATTCAGAAAAACAAGAGTTAAAAAAAAGGCAACAAAACTGAACACTAGCTATCATCACACCCTCTTAGAAGACCAGAGGTTCTGGGGGAAATGCAGAGAAGAGGGACCCTCTTGCACACTACTGGAGATAATAGAAATTTCCACAGCTGTTATAGAAAACAGTGTGGGTGCCTAAAAAATGAACAGATTGAGCTACCATATGATAGCACCATCCCACTTCTGAGTGTGTATCTATGGGAAATGAATTCAGTATGTTGAAGAGGCCTCTGCACTGCTGTGTTTATTGTAGTATTATCCACAATGGGCAGTAAATGGAAAGAAGCCAGAGGTCCATTTTTTTAAATATATGTCTTAACCGTTTGAATAACAAATGGATAAATGCTTTATGCACATAATGTTTCAGGGGTAGTAAGAAGGATGAAATCCTGCCATTTGCAACATGGTTGGATATGGAAGTCATTATGCCAAGTGAAATAAGCTAGGCACAGAGATATACACCATATGATCACACTCATCCATAACTCTAGTTCCAGGGGATCTAGTGCCCTCTTCTAGATTCTGAGGGCACTTACACACCTAAGGCATATGTGCATGCACACACATATGAAAAAAAAAACCAAGTCTTTAAAATTGTAATTTAAATTAGAAACTCACAATAATACTATAAGCACCAAAGAGAAAACTTGGAGAATTAGAATATAGTTTAAAAATATCAACAGAAGACAAAAGACAGAATGATAGGAAATATGAATCAGAGGTTAAGAGAAATGAGCATGGTGTGAGAAGTCCAGTTTGTGTTCCAATTGGAGTTCTAGGAGGAAGTGATAGTAATAATAGAGGAAAAGACAGTATATACAAAGAAAAAGAGTTTCAGAAATTATAGAAAACCTTAGTCTTTGGTTATCTTTACATTTGTGTGTGTGTGTGTGTGCGTGCGTGCGTGCGTGCGTGCGCGCGCGCACCTGAAAACTTGTGCGCATGGAGGCCAGAGGCCCATGTCCAGCAGCATGTGCTAAGGCACATGATGGAGGTCAGAGAACAACTTATGGATGCCAGTTCTCTCTTCTACCATGTGGGTGCCAGGAGACAGACCTCAGGCTGCCAGCCCAAGACACTTCGTACGCAGAAACCAAAGAAGTCTGAAGTATGATAAAATTAATTCATAGTCAGAGTGATAAAACTTCAGAACATCGAAGACAAGTCAATGATAATGACAGCTGGAAGACAATGAAACAGGATTCTTGAAGCAATAAAAGAAAGAACTGTTGGCCTAGCCTTTTATAGCCATAAAGTAAACTTTTATGAAGGATTGCATAATAAAGATCTTTTCAGTCGTAAACAGATATCATTAAAAGAACTTTGATACATTTATTTAATTAGTGTGTGTGTGTGTGTGTGTGTGTGTGTGTGCGCGCGTGCACATGAAAACTTGTGCGCGTGGAGGCCAGAGGCCCATGTCCGGTATCTCCCTCAGTGGTTCATCACCTTAGTTTATGAGACACGTGAAGCTCACTGATTCAGGTAGACTGGCTGGCTGCTAACCCCCAAGGATCCACCTGTCTCTGCCTCCCAGTTCTGAAGTCCCAGGCACATGCTACCTCACCCAGCTTTTTATGTGGGGGCCAGGGATGCAGATGAGGCTCTCATCCTTACATAGCAAGCACTGTAGCAATTCAGCCCCTAGAAGAGCTTTCCAAAAACACATCCCAGAAGGACAAAAGTCATTCTAGAAGGAGCCTCTTGTGTAAGAAGGAAGTGATTAATAGCCCACACAGGAAGTCCTTGCCTAGAAAATGACAAGATATATAATCAGAAAGAAGAAAGGACCCCATTTCTATAGGCAGACAGTCACTGTAGAGACACCTAAAAAGGTGTCTTCAAAAAAGACTACTAGAACCAGTATATGGGTTTAATCAAGTCACCAGTTATGAGGTCAATACATACAAATCAATTGTATTTGTATACAATAGCAACAAACCATTGGAAATTGAATTTTAAAACAGTAACATTTGCATTAGCACTAGAAATACCAAATCCTTAGACACAATTCTTAGAAAGAGTGTAGAATGTTTGGAGGCTAAAGACCGCCGAACTTCAGTGAAAAACATCAAAGATGGCCAGAGTAAATATGACGTGTTCCTAAACTGAAGTCTCATTTGGAGATCTTGGTGACAGCCTACAATATGGCCTCCAGTGACCTTGCCTTCCGGCCACTCGCGTCCTTAGACAACCCCTCTCTTGAAGGGTGCACTGGATGTAGTCAAGTGCTTGCAGTAAACAGAAGGCAGCAAGGATGGAGTGTCACCTCCTAGACAGGCTTTCACAGAGGCGGTGGCTTTGTTGAGCGCTCACCGTCACACTCTGGCTCTTAGGTGAGCTGGCTGTCATGTTGTGAGCAAGCAGTTCTACAGAGAGGCTCAAGGGACTATGAGCTTCCTCCAGCCAACAGCGAGCAAGGAATAACATCTTTAAACATACATTTTTGGTTTATTTCTTTTATTTTACATGGAATGTTATCCCTGAATGTATGTATGTATACCACATGCCCGCCTAATGCCTGAGGAGGCCAAAGGAGGGTATCAGATCCCTCGAAGCTGGAGTTACAGAGAGTTGTGAGCTGCCATGTGCTTCCAGAGAATCTGGGAAGAGAACCCAGGTCCTCCGAAAGAGCATTCCGTTTTCTTGACTGCTGGACTGGTTAGTTTTTTTTGTCAGTGTGACAAGCTGGTGTCGTCCTGGAAGAGGGAACCTCACTTGAGAAAATGACCCCATCAGCTTGTCCTGTCAGCAGTTCTGTGAGGATATTTTGGTGACCAGTGGTTGGCGTGGGAGGACCCAGATGGGACTGGGTTGTGTGAAAAAGCACATCATGGATCGAGCCAATAAGCAGCATTCCTTCATGGCTTTTTCTGTTTCAGTTCCTGCTTCCAGGTTCCTGCTCTGCTTGACCGCCTGCCCTGGCTTCCTGGCTTCCCTCGGTGGTAGAGTGTATGTGGAACTGTAAACTGAAATAAACCATTTCCTCCTCAAGTTGGGTTTGGTCATGGTGATTATCATAGGGTAGAAAGCAAACTAGGCCATCTCCAGGACTCTCCAAATCTACAGCATGCATGGTGTTAGGGTGTGTGCAGTGCCCTCAGAGGCCATCGGATCCCCTGGAGCTGGAGCAACAGGGAGTTGTGACCTACCTGATGTGGGTGCCGGAACCAAACTCAAATTCTCTGCAAGAGCAACATGTGCTCGCTCCTCTCTCTCTCTCTCTCTCTCTCTCTCTCTCTCTCTCTCTCTCTCTCTCTCTCTCTCTCTCTCACACACACACACACACACACACACACACACACAGTGTTTCTCTGTATAAACAGCCCTGGCTGTCCTGGATCTCATTGCAGACCGGGCTGGCCTCAAACTCGGAGATCTGCCTGCCTCTGCTCCGCCCCCCCCTCGAGTGCAACACGTGCTTTTAACCACCAGCAAGGATAATCTTGCTCTAAGAGTATGGAATCCCCCCAGCTGAGCCTTTACTCAGCTCTGGATGACAACTTGATCGCAGCCTTGTGAGCCAAAGATCTTGAGGTAGGAGGGCCCTGAACTCTACCCAGATTCCCGAACCACAGGATTTGTGAGGTAATAAATTGGTGATGTTACAGGCTACTAAATTTTGAGCTATTTTGTAGTGTGGTAATAGACAATAAAATGTCATTTCTCCCAAAATTTATGAAAAGATTGCCAGCAGCCCCAACCCCAACCCCAGAAAGGGTTTTTGTAGAAATTTTCAAATGAGCTCTAAAATTTCTTTGATAAAGCAAAGGAATTGTAATAGTCAGAAGAAGTTCGAAAAAGCACAAAGTTGGAGAACTCAGTAACTGATTTCAGAAGAAGTAAGACAGTGAGATCTTGGCAAAAGAAAAGAACCAAATGATCCACGGACTAGGGCTGAGAGAGAGGTCGGAGTAGACCACATGAAAGTGGCCAATTGGTTCGTTTTTTGACAAAACTACAGAGGTGGATTTATTTTTTTCATTTGAAAAATGTGTTACATTTTAATGTGTGTGTTTGCGTGTGGGCGTGCATGCCATGGTATGCACCTGTAGGTCAGAGGACAATTTGCTGGAGTCAGATCTCTCCTGCCGTGTGGGTCCCGGAGATTCCACTCCTGTTGACAGACTTGGTAGCATATCTTTTCCACTGAGTCATCTTGCTGGCCCCAAAGACATTTTTTTTTTTAAAGATAATCTCTTTAAGGAATGTTTCTGGGGCTACTGAATATTCTTATCTAGCAAACCAAAGAGCTTTGTTGCCTACAAACACAAGCAAAATACGTCAACAAAATTTTAGATGCTCGACTAAGTGTGACAAATGCCTTAATGGACCCGGGAGGTAAATGTAGATATTTTTCAATTTTCATAACTAATTTAAATAGTACACTTTATTTGGTTTTTGAGACAGGGTTTCTCTGTATAACCCTGGCTGTCCTGGAACTTGCTGTATAGCTCAGTCTGGCCTTGAACCCACAGGGATCTGCCTGTTTCTGCCTCCTAAGTACTGGGATTAAAGGCATGTGCTACCACTGCCCGGCCCTAAATAGTATATTTTCAAATATGCAAATGAAGATTAGAAATTGATTACACTAAACTTAATAGAAAAGAAAATAGGAAGCACTCTTGAACGCATTGGCACCGGAGACCATTTCCTAAATAAAACACCAACAGCACAGACCCTGAGCACAACAATTAATAAATGGGACCTCTCGAAACTGAGACGCTTTTGCAGGGCAAAAGACACAGTCAATAAGACAAAAAGACAGCCAACAGAATGGGAAAAGATCTTCACCAACCCCACATCTGACAGAGGATTGATCTCCACAGTATATAAAGAACCCAAGAAACTAGACATCAAAATACTGAACAGTCCAATTAAAAAATGGGCTAAAGAGCTAAACAGAGAATTCACAAAACAAGAATCACAAATGGCTGAAAGACATTTAAAGAAATGCTCAACATCTTTAATCATCAGAGAAATGCAAATCAAAACGTCTCTGAGATACCACCTTACACCTGTTAGAATGGCTACGATCAAAAACACCAATGACAGTCAATGTTGGAGAGGATGTGGAACAAAGGGAACACTCCTCCACTGTTGGTAGGAATGTAAGCTTATACAGCCACTGTGAAAATCAGTATGGTGGTTTCTCAGAAAATTAGGAATCGAACTACCTCAAGACCCAGCCATCCCACTCTTGGGCATATACCCAAGGAATGCTGATTCATACCATAAAGATAACATGCTCAGCTATGTTCATAGCAGCACTATTTGTAATAGCCAGAACCTGGAAACAACCTAGATGCCCGTCAACAGAAGAATGGATGGAAAAAATGTGGTACATATACACAATGGAGTACTACTCAGCAGAGAAAAACAATGAAAGCATGAAATTTGCAGGCAAATGGATGGAACTAGAAAAAATCATCCTGAGTGAGGTAACCCAAACCCAGAAAGACAGTTATGGTATGTACTCACTCATAAGTGGATTCTAGATATAAAATGAAGAACAATCAGACCACAACCCATAGAACCATGGAGGCTATATATATAGCATGGAGGTCCCTAGGACGACTGTGGCTTATAATAAATTTCGGTTTTACTCAATTACTGAGCAAGCCTCAATGAAACATCTCACTATTAAGATAAGAATACATACTCTATCAAGATGATAATAGAAAAATAAATAAATTTTAAACAATAAAAAAATTAAAAAATTTATTTTTAAACAGCATTAAGACACTGCATAATTGCACAATTTACATAAGCAGCTATTAGAATATACATGTGTTCGGAAAAAAAAAGATTAGAAGTTGAGCAAAATAATAGTGTATAAACGGTCACTAGAGGGGAAAAGATAGAGAGCACTGAAAACCGGATTATCATAGTAAAAGAAAAAGATGGAAAAGGAAATGAAATGTCATGAACACACAGGAGACACAGAACATGGGGGAAAAAGATTACATGAAACAGTAAGTTGTCACAATAAAATAAAGGGCTAAAATTTCTTGGGGTTGGAGAGATGGCTTATTGGTTAAAAGTGCTTGCTGCTCTCCCAGTTTCCCAGCACCCATGTTGGGTAACTCATGCAGGCCTGTAACTCCAGCCCCAGGGGAGCTGATGCCCTCTCCTGGGCACATGCACTCAACATGCACATAGCTCCACACAGATACACACAGACAAAATTCTCGAAATCTTTTAAAAATGGGTAAAATGACCGGGCAGTGGTGGTGCATGCCTTTAATCCCAGCACTCGGGAGGCAGAGCCAGGCAGATCTCTGTGAGTTCGAGGCCAGCCTGGTCTACAGGGTGAGATCTAGGACAGGCACCAAAACTACACAGAGAAACCCTGTCTCGAACAGCGCCCCCCCCCAAAAAAAAGGGTAAAATGTCCTTTCTTCTTTTATATTTTTTGAGATGGAGTCTCAATGTGTAGTCCAAGCTGCCTTCAGACTTCCGGACTTCCTGCCTCAACCTCCCAATGCTGGGCTTTTAGGTGTGCCACCACCCTGCTTTAAGTTTCTTTCTTAAACAATGCCAGATTCTTCATTTGTGGAAAACATACAGTTATTTGTCCTCTATCAAATGCACACACAAAAGACTAGACATGGTGGCACATGCCTGTGTTCCCAGCACTTAGGAAGTGGAGGCAGGAGGGTCAGTAGTTCAAGGTCATCCTTGGCCATATAGGAAGTTGGAGGTCAGCTTAGGCTACATGAGAGTGTGCCTCAAAAGAAAGAAAGAAAGAAAGAAAGAAAGAAAGGAAGGAAGGAAGGAAGGAAGGAAGGAAGGAAGGAAGGAAGGAAGGAAGGAAGAAAGGAAGAAAGAGGGAGGGAGGGAGGGAAGGAGAGAGAAGGAAGAAAAGGACACACATAAATAACAAGCAAAGGGTACAAATAAAATTTGGGAAGCTATACTAAGCAGATTCTGGGAAAAGAAAGCATTATGGAAATTTTTTATAATAGACAAATAGAATTCAAAACAGCAAACATTTAATAAGACAAAGAACGGTATTTTATCATCATATAATGTATAATTCATGAACCTTTATGTACCCTCAACAGAAGCAAAACAAAGACAGAGGATTAGATTGAACCAGAGCGAGGAGACAGTCAGCAAACGTCCTGTCAGAGCATTTCCAGTCCACTGCTCTCAAGCTCCTCTCGCTCATTCAAGCTCCAAGGCACTGTCTTAAGGCTTCTACAGTGACAGGTAATTTACATTTGTCCGGAAATGTATGCACATCGATATGTTTACTGTTCTATGCTATATATATATATATACACACACACACATATATAATCATATATATAATTTCTTTTCCTTTGCTGGGCATGGAAACCAGGGTCTCACGCATGCTAAGCAAATGCTCTACCACTGAGCTACATCCTTTGCCTAACAAGTTTATATTTGAAGTACTTACAGCATTTTTAAGTGTAATCTAAAGATTCTCTAATAATTAAAGAGCTTTTATGCTTTTTATCTCTCTCACTATAATGACAAACTCACAGAATTATAATTTTCTTTCCTTTGAAAGAAATCTTACAGGAAGTGTCACAAATACTGCAAGTTATCCTATGTGCCATAGTGTAATATAAAATACCAGGAAATTGAGCATGACTGTAAACGGTTAATTACTGATCATTGTACTATAGATATTCAGTTTTCACTATTGTTTTACCTGGTTTCAACAAACAGGGTTCCATGTGGCCCAGGCAGGCCTTAAACTCGATATGTAGCCAAGGCTTGTTTTCAACTCCTGATCCTCCTGCCTCAACCTCCAGAGTGTAGGGATAATAGGCATGTGCCACCATATTTGGCTTAGTTTTCACCATTTAAACCTGCATTTGTTTGTGTGGGTTTGAGAGTACATTTTATCATGTGTGTAGATTTATGTACTGATCATCACAATCAAGACACAGACATATTCCATCATCACTAAGGAATACTGTCTCAGAATTTTGCATTTGCATGTAGTTCTCATTCTGGCCTCCTGTTCTTGTTGCCTGGCAACCACTAATTTGTTCTTCTCCTCTACGGTTTTGTTATTCCGAGCATATTATATGGATGGAATCATACAGTGTATAACCTTTTGAGGTTAACTTTTTTCACTGTGAATAATGAGCTTGGGAATAATGAGCTTGAGGTCCATGCAAGTTGTTGCTAAAATATCAATAATTCATTCCTGTTGATTGCAAAACACTATTCCATTCTACAGATGTACCGAAGTTTGTCCAATAATTCACCCACTGAGATAGATTTAGGATGTGTCTAGAATTTTGCTATTACAAGTAAAGCTGCTGTGAGCATTCATACACTGTTTTTTCTGGACAAAGTTTTCTTTGGGGTAAATGTTTACCAGTGGGAATGTTCAGTCACATGGTTAATGCATATTTTAGTTTTGACTGTTTCCCAGAGTGGCTGGACCACTTTACATTTCTTTTTTTTTTTTATTCTCTTCTTGTATTTGCTTTATATCTCGCTTACAAAGTTATGAAGTTCACAGCTTTTATACCAAAATGTAAGAAGGCTGTTTAGAAATAATTTTGCAGTCAAATGTCACCTGACATTTCTTCTGATCCATATTTAGTATTGAAATACAGTAAGAAACCACGGTGCTGGGCAGCTCTGGGCATCTACTCCCCCCACAGCCTTTCCTTCGCCACCCTCCGCCAGCACTGGGCTGCTTCTGGGCTGGCCTGGGCCATGTCCTTGGGGTTGGAGGTGAAGACACGGTTGTTGTATGGTAAATGGTAGGTTAATTTACACAAGGTTTCACACATATCTGCATATGGAAGTGTGACCCAACACACCCCCACCACAGCCTCCTCCTTTCCTGCCTATCAGGCCACCTCCCTGAAACCCAAGGTTCTCAGTGACAGGACAGAGATGAAGCCACCACTTAAGTATGCCAAGTACAGCCATACAGTAATTCTAGCACTCTCCTTCAAGCAACAGGAACAAATTCGCTAAGTAAGCATATGCAAATCGCAGCTATTTAACCAAACCACAAGGTAGGTGTTGTTCAAACCCTACTTCACAATATTCTTCAATTTCCTTCCCAATGAATTCTCTTCCATAAAATAATACTGTGTCATTCTCGTAAGTGTGACCTACACCCAGCAACTCAGCCACATGCCCACACTTTACATTTCTACTAGCAAGTGACCCAGTCCTCCATACCCTTACCAGTATTTGATATTATTTTATTTATTAAGTTTTTTCTTTTTTAAAAAAATTTTTTCTATCTATCTATCTATCTATCTATCTATCTATCTATCTATCTATCTATCTTTTTTTGTGTGTGTGTGTGCCTGCCACATGTGTAGGTACCCCCAGGAAGCCAGAAGAGGGTGTTGGATTCCCCTGAAGATAGAGTTACAGGCAATGGTAAGCTACCATGTGGATGCGGGACTCAAACCCCAGTCCTCTGAAAAGTAGCAAATGCTCTTAAGAACTGAACTATCTCTGCAGGTCCTAAGAAGTTTTTCTCATACAATATATTTGATCATAATTTCCCTTCTCCAGCTCCTCCCAGGTCCTCCCCACTTATTTACCCACCCACCTTCATGTTCTCTCTCTCTTCCTCTCCCTCAAGAAAACAAGCAACACCCCCAAACAAAAACCAAAAATTCAGACAAACAAAAAACCCAGTAAGACAAAAATGTTATAAATAAACAAAAAGCACCCCCCCCACACACACACACAAAATAAAACCCCATGGAGTCTGTTTTGTGTTGGCCAACTACTCGTGGGCATGGGGCCTGTCCTGGAGTATGGTTGCTAACGTCCAGTGACACTCCAGTGGCAAACACTGACTTTCCCTTTGCCAGCAGACATCAATTGCAAATGGATTCTTGGTTAGAAGTGGGGCCACATGTCCACTTCCCCCTCTCCTGCTGGGACGTTGTCTGGCTGCCACCTACCCAGGTCTTGTGAAGGCTGCCACAGTCTCTGTGAGTTCAGGGCAGCAGTCTTGTATTGGGAAGACATTTTCCTAGAGTCGCCCACTACCTCCGGTGCTTAGAGTCTTTCAGCCTCCTCTTCTGCTCAGACCCCTGAGCCCTGAGGGGAGGGTCTCAGGAAGATAGCCCACTTAGGACTGAGTGCTCCGGCTCATTCACTGCATGTTGTCCCATCTGCTGCAAGAAGAAGCTTGTCTCATAAAGGTTGGGTGATGCACTGATCTGTGGGTATAACAATATGCCATTAGAAGTCATTTTGTTGCTATTTTCCTTTAGCAGAATTATAGTACTAGGCTTTCCCTTAAGCCCATGACATATCTAGTCTCAGGTTGTTGGCCACTTTAGCAGTGTCAGGTATGCGTTCTATCTCATAGATTGGGCCTTAAATCCAATAAGAAAGTGGCTGGTTACTCCCATGATATTTGTGCTACTATTGTACCAGTGTATCTTGCAGGCATGTAGCTGTTTTAGTATGTAGCTTGTATTTCCATCCTTTTAGCTGGGTCTTTCATTGTCCAAAAGCTAATTTTCCAAAAGTCCAATTTATTGACTTCTATGGATTATCCTTTTGGTGTCTTGTCTAAGAAACCACTATAATTCTACTTCTTGATTTTCTCTTGAACTTTCCTCTAAAAGATTTAAGTTTATGTCTTATATTAAAATTCGCAATCTAAAAAAAATTCATGATCTATTTTTTAAATTTCTTTTTTGTATACTTTTCAGTGTAACCTTTTTGTGTATTCATTTTGCTTATGGCTGTCCAATCAGCTAAGTGACATTCGCTGGAAAGACTACACCTTCTCTGTGGAGTTGCCTTTGCACCTTTGAGCGCTCGTTTTGGCTCATTTACAGATTCTACATTGCTCCGTGGATCTTTGTGCTTCTTCTTCCCTGGGGCTGTACCCTAGATTCCCGGGGCTCCAGAGAACGTTGATATCCTAACTCATTCCTCTTCGTTGTTCTCAATTCATTCCTATTTTTCTACAATTGTTTTCTTTTGTCTTTTTCACATACCTTTTAGAATAAGCTTGTTTGAGTCGACCCAAAAAGTCCTGCTGGATCTCCGGAAGGACTTGTGTTAAATCTATGTATTAACTTGGGCAGAATTGGTGTGCTTACAGGGTCTCGCATTTCTCAATTGCATTCTTTTCATCAACATTTAAAGTTTCACTACACAGAACTTATGTATGTCTTGTTAGATTTATATCTAGGTAACTTTTTGAAACGTAAAAATTTTGAGACAGGATTCTCACTATGTAGTCTTGGCTTATCTGGAACTCTCTAGGTAGATCAGGCTGGCTTTGAACTCACAGAGATCTGTTTGCCTCTGCCTCCCGAGTGCTGGGGCTAATGGCATACGCTACCACACACACGTGGCTTAAACTGTAGTTTTAAATGGCATTGTGTTTTTTATTTCTATTATTATTTTTCTTCTTCTTTTTTTTTTTTTTGAGACAGGGTCTCATCCAGCACAGGTGGCCCTTAAACTCATTATGTAGCTGACCTTGACCCGCTGACCCTCCTGCCTTCCTCTCCCATGTACTCTAGCACACCCAGCTCCCAGCTGTGTTTTTAAATTTTACAATGAAATTTTCATAAACTGGCTGTGGTGGCGCACACCTTTAATCCCAGCACGTAGGCAGCAGAGGCAGGCCGATGTCTGTGAGTTCGAGGCCAGCCTGGTCTACAAAGAGAGTTTCAGGAGAGCCAGGACTGCACAGAGAGACCCTGTCTGGAGAAAAAAGTAAGGGAAAAGGAAAAAAATCTTGCTGAACTCATTATTTTACAAGCTTTTTTCCCCCTCCAGTAAATTCCTGAGAGTTTTCTATGGAGACAATCCTCTCACCTACAAATAGGGATGGATGGTTTCTTGTTTCCAATCTATATGTTTTTGATTCCCATCTCTTGATTTATTGCAACCTTTAGAACTCTTTCAGTACTATGTTGAGTAAGAGTGATTACTAGAGTAACCTTAGAGGAAAGCATCAGTCTTCACCATTGAGTATGATGTTCACTATAGGATTTATGAAGTTATCCAAGTTTCCCTAATTTACAAAGTGTTTATCATGCATGGGTGTTCAAAATTTTCAAGTAATTTTTCTGAATCAATTACTTTAGCCTATTGATATGGTTAAAGGATTACATTGGGTTTTTTTTTATTTTTTAGATTTAAAAAAATTTATGTGTATGTTTGGACTGCATGTATGTGTGTGTAGCATGTGCCGGGTACCCATGGAGGTCTGAAGAGGGTGACAGATTGCCCTAGAACTGAGTTACAGATGGTGGTGAGCTGCCATGTGGGTGTTGGGAATCCCAACCAGACCCGGTATGGAGCATCTAGTACTGTTAAGTAGCTGAGCCATCTCTCTAGTCCCAACTGACTTCTGAATAGCAAACACATTCTGAAATATTCTGAAATACATCTCCAACTGATCGTGGTGCATGCAGTTCTTTTTCTATATTTCTGAGTTTAATTTGTAACCTTTTCAAAGAATCTCTTGTGTCCAAGTTCATGAACAAGCTTGTCCTGAAAGGTGGTTTTTCTTTTCTTCTTCTTCTTTTTTTTAATGACCTTTGTCTGCTTTTGCTGTTAGGATGACATTGTCTTCATAAAATAAATTGGGAAATATTTCTTCCTCTTCAATTT
The DNA here is from genome assembly GCF_004664715.2 of Peromyscus leucopus. Lineage (NCBI taxonomy): Eukaryota > Metazoa > Chordata > Mammalia > Rodentia > Cricetidae > Peromyscus > Peromyscus leucopus. The sequence goes on from NC_051083.1 coordinate 54,384,774, forward strand.
TAGGGGCAGTTTCTGTAGAGATGGGGATGAAATTCACAGAATTTTAAAGCTGAATAACACCCTTGAAATCACTGACTGGAACCTGTGTTTGACTAGAGCGACTCCAGAGACCCAATTTTTTCTCTCCAGGTTGCCAGAACCAATTGTAGATTTGTTTATCTTGAGGGATTAGCTGAGGAATAAAATGACTGTTTTTTTAACACAGAGTACAAAGACGACAGATCCAGAAGTAGCCGGAAAGCCATTTTCTAACACAATTGACATTTGCTCTGCTCACTGCGCTGTAAGCCCAGGAAATGACAAACTCAAATGCAGTGCAAAGAACAAAGCCTCCCAGGCTGCTGAGCCTCGGGCTGGCAGAAGCAGAAACACAGTGCAGGCAAGGCAGGCTTCTGGCCCCGAGAAGGTGCAAAAGCACAACAAAAACAAAATATACCTTTGTAGGAAAATGAGGAAATCACCAGGGCAGGAAGTCGAGGCAAGGCAGCCAAGAGGGGAGGTGTGTTACGTCAGTAACCACTGTGGGGGCCTCAAACTCTACAGTGCTGGAAAGTTCTGAGAACCAGCATGAAGCCCACACACACTTCAGTCACCCCACAAGACAGAAGGAGCTGGGATGTCTCTCAGTCTCTGAGGGAGAGCAACTCAAGAGCCAAATTGACCTAACCTGGTTTTTGCATGCCTGAGTCCAGGGGCAGGGACTGCCCGAAACAAAGATACCTAGGGATTGGCAAACTGGAAGTCCAGCAGGCAGTAAGGCGAGGAGATCTAGGTAGCTCAGTTGCAGCATCTGCCACAGTAGGGTTGGAAGTTACGTTTTTGGACACAGTGAGAGAAATTAGCTCCCAGAGAAATATTTGCATGATATTAGAAGAAAATCATGAATATCATGATTTAATTTGTTGCCAAATTACTTGAACTATGGAAATGTATTCTACACAAGTGACTCTAAAATTTTTGTGAGAAATAATGTTCCTGCCAGGCAGAGTGGCACGTGCCTCAAGTCTTGGCTATTTGGGAGACTGGGACAGGAGAAGCATTGGAGTCTGAGAGTTGGGGGGCAGTCTGGGGACAGGAGCAGACAGGTCCCAAAACCATCCCTTAGGTGTTGTGCAAGCCTTCCTACATAGTTCGTGAAGGGAAAGAGAGAGTGGCCAGGTACTGTCATTGCACAGAGCATTTTAATTTCCCTGAAATGAATGCAAACTTAAATACTGCCACCTGACTTGATTCACTCTAGCATGCTAAAAGAATTGCATTTATATGTACAATGTGGCAAAGTACCCTGAATCAGAAATAAAACACACTAAGAATAACCTATGGATTAATATTTAAAGTTTCTGAAAAAAAGTGATGTCATAATAAAACTCTTCAGACAGAGAGTATAATGGTATTAGTCATAGATTTCCGGAAACGCTGATCCAATATCTTTTAACACTGAAAGCGTATTTATAGAAATCTGTAATAATTATTGATCCAAATATGCTTAGATTGTATTTGAGTCTTTAAAAAATTCCATGATGGAGTGGTATGAGGTTTTTTTTTAATTGTGGTCCATAACCATCATATCTTTTTATTTTCATTTTCAGAAGCTTCTCATATCTGTAAATGTTGGAGAACTGGGGAGGATGTAATTTGACAGGTTAATTTGAATGCCAAAGATTGTCATAATTTAATATCACCAGGGAGAAATGAATATTCACTTTCCCAAAATACAGAAGGAAATGATTTACTCTTCGAGAACTTTAAAAACGACACACTTGAATATTTTAAGCTTAATGTCATTTCTATGAATCACAGCTGAATATAATACTGTAAATTTATAGACTAGGCTCAGACAGTTTTGAATGTTGGGCCATATTCACTTTTTCTACATCTTTCCTGGTCAAAGATGTTGGGCTTCTCATGTTGCCTTTAAACAAAGATTTATTAGTATAATTGGAAATGTATTTTCCTCTTACTAAACCTGATTAATTTTGTATACTTACTATATTACAGTCACCAGTTTGATGTGAAAATAAGCCATGAGTTAATTTTAAATGAAAGGACATGTGAAATAACTTAACCAACTCTAGGTTACAAAATGGAAGCCTTGAAATTTGACTTTCTAGGTGGAGTTTTTCCTGTCCTGACTGCCCACTCCCTGTCCCAGGAGCTGCTTCCCAAATCACCACACAGAGACTTAATCTTATTTATAAATGATTGGCCAATAGCTCAGGCTGATTATTAATTAGCTCCTACAACTTAACCCATTTCTATTAATCCATGTATTGCCCTGAGGCTTGTGGCCATTGCCTCTATCCCATTTTGTGTATCCAACTCGTTCTCCGTCTGCCTGGCCTCTCCTCTGACTCCACTCTTCTCCCCAGCATTCTCAGTCTGACTCTCCTGCCTAACTTTATCCTGTTTAGCTATTGGCCAGGCAGCCTGGTTATTAAACCAATCGCAGCAACATCTTCACATAGTGTAAAGGAATATTCCACATGACTTGATGTGAATTAAAATTTCTTCCAGTTGTCAATAATATTCTAGAGACAATTAGCACTATTTAGGGGAATTGTGCTATTGGATCACCTTAGGAAGAGGGTATATAGGATATAACTCATTTATTCCATGTCCCTTTTTCACTAAGGTTGTGATTATTTAGAAATATTTATGATATTACTTCTTGTCTTCAACAATCCTTTATTACTTGATTACCAAAAATTGCTCCTTGGGCTGGGTGGTGATGGCACCTACCTTTAATCTGAGCACTCAGGAGGCAGAGGCAGGTGGATCTCTGTGAGTTCGAGGCCAGCATGGTCTACAGAGTGAATTCCAGGACAGCACCCCCCCAAAAAAATTGCTCCTTGGAAATTTGCAGTCATTATCAGTGGTGCTTGGTCAGTATATCATTAATGAACCCACCTTGACCAGCAGCTTCTACATAAATGCTCAACAGTTAATATTGTCTTTAGGAAGGCATTGTTATATTGATTGCCTCTATTCACTTATCAGGAGTGCCTTATCCCTTATGTATTTCACACAAAGTCTAACAATTTTCTTTTTCCTTTTTTGAAATAGAGACTCACTCTGTAGCCCATGATGTCCTGGAACTTACTCAATAACTCAGGCTGGCCTAGAATTTACAGTAACCCTCCAACCTTGGCCTAAGTATTGAGGCTACAGGTGTGGACCACTACATCTGGCTAGGCCTACTCTTTTCTGAGCTGTCTTCTGAGTTGAAGACCATTATGATTTGGAGATATTCCCCAAAGGGCCATATTGGTAAAGACTTGATCCTGAGCTGGTTATGGTACTGGAAGGTGGTAGAAGCATTAAGCGGTGGGGCTCAGTGGGAGGGGGAGGAAGCTGAACCACTGGGGGCATGGTATCAAAGGAGGGATATTGGAACCCTGGCGCCTGTCTCGTTACTATGAGGTAAACAGACCTTTTCTGTCACACAGTCCTGCCACAGTGCATTGTGCCACGAAGGCCCCAAAGGACAGTGCCAAACAACCCTGGCCTGAAACCTCTGTACCAAAATGACTCTTTCCTTCTTATAAGCTGACCAATTCTGGCATTTTGTCACAGTAATGGAAGATTGACTAATACAGAGACCAGGCTAAGGTTATAATGTGAACTGCATTTAATTTATTCCTAAACAAGTTGCTTGAAATGATGAAAACAGTTTAAAATTATTCCATAGCTTTATCCTTTTCAAATATGTAGTAATTATTGAATATATATATATATATATATATATATATATATGAATTAGTTTTAGTTTTTCAGGTTGTTTTCTTTCTTTTTTTTCTTTTTGTTTTTTTGAGACAGGGTTTCTTTGTGTAGTGCCGTCTGTCCTGGAACTCACTCTGTAGCCCAGGCTGCCCTCAAACTCACGCAGAGGTCTCCTTGCCTCTGCCTCCCCAGTGCTGGGATTAAAGGTGTGCAAGGCAGTTTTCATTGTTTTTAATAACAATGAGGGGCTGGAGAGATGGCTCAGTGGTTAACAGCACTTGCTGCTCTTGCAGAGGACCCAGTTTTGAGTTCCAGCATCCACATGGGAGTTCACAACTGCCTGTAACTCTAGCTCCAGGGGCATCTGATATCTCTGGTCTCTGTGACACCAGGCATGCATATGATCAGACAAAACACTCACAGGTAACACTTTAGCCACACTGTGGATATTCAATAAAAAAAAATACATATCCTAGCAGGGTATGGTGGTGTATACCTTTGATCCCAGCACTGGGGAGGCAGAGGCAGGTGGAATTCTGTGAGAGTGAGGCCAGCTTGATCTAAATAGTGAATTCCAGGACAACCACGGATATGCAGAGAGACCCTGTCTCAATTCCTCTCCCCAGATGCTGGGAGATGCAGCCAGTTAAATCAAGAAATTGTAAGGATGAAAAGGAGGTAAGCAGGCAGCGCCAGAGAGATGACCACTGGTTGAGAGCACTTGCTGCTCTTACAGATGGACTTGATCCCCAGTACCCACATGGCTTCTAACAACTGTGGTAACTCTAGTTCCTGGGGATCTGATGCCCTCTGCTGGCCTGTGCAGGTACTGCATGCACATAGTCTATGCCAGCAAATCACCCATACACATAAAAAATAAATAGTCTTCTATCCCCGGCCCATGAGAGGACTCCAGCAACACCTCCACACCAACCAGGAGCCAGCCCGGTGCTGTGCAATGTTGACCCTGCCCCTCACGGGCTGCAACGCTAGGGAGAACTAGTCCTCATTCCTCATTGGCTGTAGCACTAGGGAGAACTAGTCCTCGTCCCTCATTGGCTGTAACACTAGGGAGAACTAGTCCTCGTCCCTCACGGGCTGTAACGCTAGGGAGGACTAGTCCCGCCCCCACGGGCTGTAACACTAGGGAGAACTAGTCCCGCCCCTCACGGGCTGTAACGCTCGGGAGAACTAGTCCCGCCCCCACGGGCTGCAACGCTAGGGAGAACTAGTCCCGCCCTCATGGGCTGTAACACTGGGGAGAACTAGTCCCGCCCTCATGGGCTGTAACACTGGGGAGAACTAGTCCCGCCCTCATGGGCTGTAACACTGGGGAGAACTAGTCCCGCCCCCACGGGCTGCAACGCTAGGGAGAACTAGTCCCGCCCCCACGGGCTGTAACACTAGGGAGAACTAGTCCCGCCCTCATGGGCTGTAACACTGGGGAGAACTAGTCCCGCCCCTCACGGGCTGCAAGGGTGGGGAGAACTAGTCCCGCCCCCACGGGCTGTAACACTAGGGAGAACTAGTCCCGCCCTCACGGGCTGCAAGGCTGGGGAGAACTAGTCCCGCCCCTCACGGGCTGTAACACTAGGGAGAACTAGTCCCGCCCCCACGGGCTGTAACACTAGGGAGAACTAGTCCCGCCCCTCACGGGCTGTAACACTAGGGAGAACTAGTCCCGCCCTCACGGGCTGTAACACTGGGGAGAACTAGTCCTGCCCCCACGGGCTGTAACGCTGGGGAGAACTAGTCCCGCCCTCACGGGCTGTAACACTGGGGAGAACTAGTCCCGCCCTCACGGGCTGTAACGCTAGGGAGAACTAGTCCTGCCCTCATGGGCTGTAACACTGGGGAGAACTAGTCCCGCCCCTCACGGGCTGCAAGGGTGGGGAGAACTAGTCCCGCCCCCACGGGCTGTAACGCTAGGGAGAACTAGTCCCGCCCTCACGGGCTGTAACGCTAGGGAGAACTAGTCCCGCCCTCACGGGCTGTAACACTAGGGAGGACTAGTCCCGCCCCTCACGGGCTGTAACACTAGGGAGAACTAGTCCCGCCCCCACGGGCTGTAACACTAGGGAGAACTAGTCCCGCCCTCACGGGCTGCAGCACTAGGGAGGACTAGTCCCGCCCTCACGGGCTGTAACGCTAGGGAGAACTAGTCCCGCCCTCACGGGCTGCAGCACTGGGGAGGACTAGTCCCGCCCTCACGGGCTGTAACACTAGGGAGAACTAGTCCCGCCCTCACGGCTGCAGCACTAGGGAGAACTAGTCCCGCCCCCACGGGCTGCAGCATTCAGAAGAGAGAGTCCTGCACTTTACCAGGGCAGCCCCACAGAACTGACCCTGTTTGCAGGGGCATGGGCAAGCTGGTCCTGAGGGCAATGAAAATGGGAGAGCAGGTCGTGCCCCTCTGGTATGGCATGCGGTGGCCTGGGTGAGGGAAAGATGCCCGCCTCCCCTAGCCCTTTGCTCCCTGCCGCAGGTGGGGACCTGCCCCGAGCCCTCCCCAGCTGCAGCCCTTGGGAGACCCGCTCCTGCGCCTCGCCTGGGCAGCACAGTAGAGCTGACCCTGCAGTCTGGCGTGGGTGGGCCAGCCCCGAGTGAGTGAGAGGGGCAGAGCTGGTACCATCTCCCTCGTTTGTGATGTGGTGGTGGGGGTGAGGGACAGATGCTCCCCCTCTCCCCCCTACCACCTCCAGGTGGCGGTGGCGAGGGAGCTGACCTTCCCCTTCCCCAGCTGCAGCACTCAGGAAAGCAGGCCCTGAACCTCAGCTGGGCAGCGCAGTGGAGCGGTCCCACCCTGTTGGTGAAGGTGTGAGCCAGCCCAGAAGTTGAGAGCATGGGAGAGCTAGCTCCGTTACTCGTCTGCCTGTCACGTGGTAGCATGGGCAGAGGAGAAATGTCCTCCCCGCTCCACGTACCCCTCACCCCTTGTTGCCTGCACGAGGGAGCCAGCTCTCCATTGCCAGCTGCAGGACTCAGGCAAATGGGCCCTGCTCCTTACCTGGGCAGCACAGTAGAGCTGACCTTATTGGCAGAGGCATGGGTGAGCTGCCCCTGAGGATGTGAGAGTGGGAGAGCCGGCCACACCCTCCTTGTCTGCCATGTGGGTGGCAGTGAGGGTGAGGGAAAGATGCCCTCCCTCCTTGCTCCTGCCACCTATGGTGAGTGAGGGAGCTGACCCTCCCCCTTACCAGCTGCAGCACTCAGGAAAGTGAGCCTTGCACCCTGCCCGGGGAAGCATCCAGACCTGACTTTATTGACAGGGGTGTGGGTGAACCACCCTGAGAACGAGAGCATGAGACATCTGGCCCCACACCTCATCTGCCCGATGGTGGTGTGGTCAGGGGGAGGGGGAGGAGCCCTCCCTCCTCCAGGGCCTGGACACCTGTGGCAGGTGGGAGAGCTGGCCCTGAGGTCATAAGAGGTCACCAGCTGCAGCACTCTGGAGAGTGGCCCCTATACTTTTCCTGGGCAACACAGTAGAGCTGACCCTGAATGTCCAGGTGTAGGAGAGCCAAGCCTGAGGACATGAAATCAGAGCTAGCTCACCCCTTGCTCATTGCTTCAAGGGATTAATTAACTAGGCTGGGCAATGCTGGAGAGCTTACCCCGGTGGTGAAGACAGGGAAGAGGTGGCAGGCTGACCAACCCTGCAACTACCCAGGCCCAGAACCAGGGTTATGAGTTGGCCCACCCCCAACATTCACCCCATCTATGTATGATCTGCTGGAGCACATGAAGGGGCCGGTCCCGCAGATCCAAAGCTACAGGATTTCTACAACACAGGGCAACAACAGGATATCCAAGAGGAGTCCCAGTGAGGGCCCAGCATTGATGGTGTAGCAGAAACCAGAGGTCTCGAACCAGACCAAGGACTCTTTGCAACAAACACTTGCAAGTAAAGATATGTGGACAAAGAGGATTAATGTGTGACTCACTGTGTCACACCGCAGCTTCCATGATGGGATTTTTTCCCTTTTTTCCTGTTCATTGTGGAATAATCATTTTGTACACCGTGAAGATGTGTCTTTGCCAAGGCACATTCTTACTGGTTTAATAAAAAGCTAACTGGCCCTTAGCTAGGCAGGAGGTATAGGCTGGGAAGAAGAAAGGTGGGGTCACCAGGAGACACAGAAGGAGCAAGACATGCTGGAGGACAGGTAAAGCCATGAGCCACGTGACAGTTTGTAGATTAATAAAAATGGGTTAATTTAAGTTGTAAAAGCTGGTTAGTAACAAGCCTAAGTTATGGCCGATCTTTTATAATTAATAATAAGTGTTATTACTGGGGATCTGGCAGTCCTGATGAAAAGGTCCAAGTATACCCGTTTTCTCTCTTTTTTTTCTATTTTTCTCTTAAATTTTATTTTGTTTTGGGAGGGTTGCGGGGGCAGAGGGTGGATGCGAGGGGATGGGGAAATGAATGGGATTGGGATGCATGATGCGAAAGACACAAAGAATAAATAAAAAATGTTGAGAGAAAATAAAAGAAATCTTTTTCCCCCCATTGAACCATGGCTCAGTGGTTAAGAGCAGTTGCTTCTCTCCCAGAGGACCTGGATTTGCTTCCGAGCACCCAAATGGCAGCTCACTAGTGCCTCTAACCCCCGTTCCAGGGGAATGACTTCCTCTTCTGGCCTCCACAGGCACTACAGGCAAGTGCTGCTCACACATAAAATCAAAACAAAATCTTAAAAAACAAAAAGCTGGGCATGGTGGTGTAGGACTTCAATCCCAGCACGTGGGAGGTAGAGGCAAAACTGGATGCATGTGGATCTCTGAGTTCGAGGTCAACCTGTTCTACATAGTGACATTGGGGCCAGCCAGAGCTACACAGAGAAACCTTGTCTCAAAAAGAAAGTAGATGAACAATTGAATAAATGTAAACAACTTGTAAAAAGAGGTAGGCAGGGCACCTCTAGATGAAAAAGGAGTGAAGCCCGTATGAAAAGAAGGCGAACTGAAATGAGCATGTTTGTGGATGTCTGCTTAGGCGAGGACCCGGTAAAACACAGCGACGATTACCATAAAAGGAAGGAGTGTGCTCACTCTTAGTAGAGGTGAGGAGAAGGGTAGGTGGCTGCTGGCCTGCTCAGTCCTCTGACGCTGTGCTATTTGTAGAGGTGTCTTCTCTAGGGGCCTGCTGCTGCCTCAAGGGTAAGAGGGGATGACCTCTGGACATTCAGGTCGCCTGATGGAGCCTCTGAGGTGAAGCGGAAGTGGAACATGAGCCCTGGAGGAGGAAGGTCAGAGAGAAAGCCCAACGCGACACAGTGTCGCCCAGACCTTTACTCCACAGGACTTGTGGCTATGGAGGGCAAGTATGAAGCTGTCCCTGGGGCTGCTACTGCCTGTTAAAATATCTTCTTCCCTGAAGAAGCACCGCGGCCACCGTACACAAGGCAGCGAACAAATGAAGTCCTGAAAATCAAACTAAGCAAAGAAATTCACGAGAGAATGGGTTTCAAAGCAGAGGGTTGTTAGATCATTTAAAAGATATCTTTAACCCTTTCTCAAAAACAAAACAAAACAAAACCCTGTCTCAAAAAAAAAAAAAGATTTCTTTAAACTGTACATTTAGATAGTTTTCTACAGATGTATTTGTCTCCTTTTTTTTTTTTTGGTTTTTCAAGACAGGGTTTCTCTGTGTAGTTTTGCGCCTTTCCCGGAACTCACTTGGTAGCCCAGGCTGGCCTCGAACTCACCGAGATCCGCCTGCCTCTGCCTCCCGAGTGCTGGGATTAAAGGCGTGCGCCACCACCGCCCGGCTTGTCTCCTTTTTTTGACACAGCGTTTCTCTGTGTAGCCCTGGTTGTCCTGGAACTCACTCTGTAGACCAGGCTGGCCTCGAACTCACAGAGATCCTCTAGCCTCTGCCTCCCAAGTGCTGGGATTAAAGGCATGGGCTACCATCGCCAGGCTCTTGAGTTTTTTTAAATTTAGTTTTTAAAATCAAATGCCTACATATGCAGAAGTGGTGTGTGTGTGTGTGTGTGTGTGTGTGTGTGTGTGTGTGTGTGTGTGTGTGTGTCCCGCACACACACCACGGCACATATATGGAGGTCAGAGGACAACTTTTGGGAGTTGGTTTTCTCCTTCCATCATGGAGTCCTGGGAGTCCAAGTCAGGTTGTCAGGTTTTTCGCTTCAAGTACTTTTCTTCTGCTGCCCCATCTTGCTGGTCCAGCGTACAGCCTTTTGAAAATCAAATTCTTCTGAGCCAGTGAGACGACTCTGTGGTTACGGGTGCTTGCTGCCAAGCCTGATGACCTAAGTTCAATCTCCAGAACCCACATGAGGAATGACTCCCACAAGTTGTTCTCTGACTTTCTCATGTGCCTCTTGGTAAGAGCACACACACGATAAAATAAATAAGTGTAAAACAATCAAATCCTTACACAATGATGTCATAAAATTCATGAGAGTGTGTTCTTCTTTCCTCCACTTTCTGATCTTCAGAAGCAATAATTTCAAATAAGGGTTTACATGGAGGAAGAAGAAAACTGACTGGCTCTGACCTCTGTTTCCATACAGTGGCATGTGTGCCTGTGCACGAGTGTGCACACGTGCGCACGCGCGCGCGCGCGCGCGCGCACACACACACACACACACACACACACACACATACAATGTCATTTTTTTTTTTTTTTTGAGAAAAGGGACTCCGGGGAGAGACCATGTACCCCATTCTGGTATGTGAGGACCCAGAGAAAAGCCCTTTTTCAGTGACAGGTACCCAGTAGTTACCGACTACCACTAGGGGCGGTGCTTCTGGGTAAAGCACAGACAACCGCCCCTACACAGAGATCCTCCTCCCAGACGCCGAGGCTGCTGGCTGGCGCTTTGATCTCTGACTTTGCCAGCTCCAGAATTGCAAGAAATAAACTGCTGCTGCTTGTAAGCCACCTGGTTTCTGGTATTCTGTGACAGCAATCCAAGCAAACCGAGCTAAGTGTCACCCGAGTTTTCCCACTGCGGGGGACAGGCTCAAACTCTCTTTCCTCATCTACCTCCACAACTGTACATGTACACACTTCCCATCCCTCCCGGCTTCCCATGAGGTCAGACTATAATTTCTGGTAGAGCAGTGTGTGTTATTTCATGCTCAAATATGCGCTATCATTATTCTTCTTTTCCCTGAAACCTTTTCATTTTTTTCTGAAGTTACTAATTGTCCCATTTTTCCATGAGTCTGGTTTCTGGAGCATGGATCCTTTGACTTTTGGTTAGGGAAACTTTTCATAATTGAGACTCCTTAGGTTCATGCTTTTTACTTCCTAAGAAGTTTCTGGAGCCATCTGATTGGCCCAATCATGATCCCCCCCCCCAGGTCGGCCCCACTGCTCCTATTTCAAGGTTTCTTCCACTATCTCAAGGATTTCTTTCGCTTCTCTTGTGTTAGATACTCTGTTTCTTGGATCCCAAGTTCACCTTTCTTTCTCTGCGCTCTGCTCTAGGTGAAACCATATCCTCCAAGGTTGTTCAAGAAAAGCAAATGGGAGGTAAAATTGCTCTAATCTTGCATGACTGGAGAAAACTGCCCAGCTCTATCTCCCCTGAAGTGAGAATCCGGCTTGCTTTGGAAATCTAGGTGAAATTCTTTACCTCAGGATTTTCAAGGTCTCACTTCATTGTCCCATAGCTTCCAGGGTTACTGGTGAAAAGTCTGCCCCAGAGCCTTTGTGTGGGTGTAGTTTCTTCTTCCTGCAAATTTAGGAGACTGCTATTTGTGTTTTAGTCGTAGTATCCTAAAATATTACAATGAAACTTCCTAGTTGTTTTTTTTTAAATCCAGTTCTTGCCAGGTGGTGGTGGCACACACCTTTAATCTCAGCACTCGGGAAGCAGAGGCAGGTGGATCTCTGTGAGTTCGAGGCCAACCTGGTCTACAAAGTGAGTTCCAGGACAGCCAAGGATACATAGAGAAACCCTGTCTCAAAAAAAAAAAAACAAAAACAAACAAAAAAAAAAACAAAATAAATAAATAAATAAATGTGAAATATAAATAAATAAATACAACCTAGGTCTCACTTGGTAACTTACATTAAACTCAAACTTGCAATCCTCCTGCCTCAGTCTCCCAAGTGCTAGCTAGGCTTGCAGGCTTGAGCCACCACTGCTTCACTTGAAATTTTGTAGTTCCTATTGCTCCTGATGGAGTTCTTTTTGATGAAAAGATTTTATTACATCAAGAATGTATTTTGTGTGCATGTTTGTTGGCATGTGCACACCACAGCTCATGTATGGAGGTCAAAGGACAACTCGTGGGAATTCTTGCCTTCCACCATGTGGATCCTGGGGTTCCAACGTCCTTCCATTGCGCTCTCAATCAGCTCTACCAATCAGCTCCTCTTGGTAGAGTTCTTTAACTTAAAATTTAATCCTTTAAATCCAAAGTGCCCACTCATAAATATGTATATAATTATACTGCTCTTGGCCCATAATTCAGTCTTTTTTTAAAAAAAAAATCTCTCATTGGTTATCTTTTCTTTTGTCCCTTCCTTCCTTCCTTCCTTCCTTCCTTCCTTCCTTCCTTCCTTCCTTCCTTCCTTCCTCCCTCCCTCCCTCCCTCCCTCCCTCCCTTCCTCCCTCCCTCCTTCCTTCCTTTCTGTCTTTATTTTTTGTTGTTTTGTTTTTTTGAGACAGGGTTTCTCTGTGTAGCCCTGGCTGTCCTGGAACTCACTCTGTAGACCAGGCTGGCCTCGAACTCACAGAGATCCACCTAGCTCTGTCTCCCAGTGCTGGGATTTAAAGCGTGCGCCACCACTGCCCTGCAGTTATATTTTTCTTAAAGGTTTCTGTATTCAGGGGATCTATTCAAACTTTATTCCCCTCTGCTTGTCATCCTTGCTAGATGTTCAATGCCCATAGGCTGAATGTGGCTCAGGATAGCTATGAGGTGGCCCAACACTAAATTGTAAATTTATTAATATCAGGAGTTCATTTGTGGTTTGTACTTGTAATTTGGCCATGTGGTCTTGAGTGTGAACTCTGTAGATTATGCAAAAATATCAGGCGCTAGAAGCTTTCTTCGTCTTCAGCTGTCCAGTGATGCCCAGTCCTTGTGCTTAGTTAAGAACCAGGTACTAGAAAACCAGAGCCGAGGCTCTGTGTAGAGCAGAACTCACTGCTGCAGCCTCCCTGGCTGATTGAGCCAATACGTGTAGGACCCTCTTCCCCCATACCAGTATTTTGAAGTCTTTCTTCTTGGTCAGACTTTCCAGAAAAGTCTCTTCTAAACTTCCTGGAGGGTGCACTTCTAACTACCAGATTCATGAGTGTCTGGTCAGAGCAGAGCGCAGGGTTTTTCAATGTTCCGTGAGCAAACACATGTTCCATCCCTGTCTGATCTGGTCACCTTACTTCGGTTGTAGCTTGTTTCCCAGCTCAGAAAACTTCTCTTCAGCACTCTGCAGCCAAAAAGTCTATCCTTGTGCCCACAGGCAGGAGGGCCAGTTCCCTGACTCAGGATAAGTATACTAGTTCCCCAGAGAGGATGTGACTGAGTACTCCAAACTAGGTGGTTTGGAATAAAGAAATGAGTCAGGCACGCTTTTGCCTGTTTAAAATCCCAGTACCGGGAAGCTGAGGCAGGAAGATTGTGAGTTCACGGCCAGCCTGGGTTATCCCTCGAGAGACCCTGTCTCAAACAACAACAACAACAACAAACAGCAGGAACACCAACAACCCCTTAACAAAACAAAACAGCAACAACAATCAAAACACAAAACACAAAAAACAAGAATAATCCGGATCGCTCCGGAGGCTAGAAATGGTTCTAGTGCTCCCTCTGGTGGTTTGCTGACGATGTGCGAGAATTCAACTGCGGCTAGTGGAGAAGGGATTTGGTATTCCTCCTCCTCCTCTTCCTCCTCCTGCTGGGCTCCTCCTCCTCTTCTCTGCTGCGGAGAATAAAGCCACGGGCTGCTAGCAATACTCTAGTACTGAGATACAGCCCCAGCTCTGTTACTCACTCTTTCTTTTCTTTCTTCCTCCCTCCCTCCCTCCCTCCCTCCTCCCTCTCCCTCTCCCTCTCCCTCTCTCTCTCCCTCTCCCTCTCCCTCTCCCTCTCCTCTCCCTCTCCCTCTCCCTCTCCCTCTCCCTCTCCCTCTCCCTCTCCCTCTTCCCCCCCCCTCTCTTTTGAGACAGGATCTCGCTCTATAGCCCAGGCTGGCCTCGAACTCATAGAGATTCACCTGTCTCTGCCTCCCAAGTGCTGGGATTAATGGTATACACCACTACACCAGGCTCTTTCTTTTTATGTATAAAATTAGAATTTTTGTTTTAGTTTTTAATGATTTTTTTTCACTCTTTTTGCCCCTTGTTTTCGAGACAGCGTTTCTCTTTTCTCTGTGTAGCCCTGGCTGTCCTGGAACTCATTTTGTAGACCAGACTAGCCGTGAATTCACCTCTGCCTCTGGTGTGCTGGGATTAAAGGCATGTGCCCCCACACCTGGCTGATTTATTTCTTTTTATCTTCTGTGTATGGGTATTTGTTTTGTATGCATGTGTGTCTGCATGGACACCAGCAGAGGTAACATACAGGTTTAAACTTTCCACTTAATATTATAGTTCATTTGCTGGGCAGTGGTGGCGCACGCCTTTAATCCCAGCACTCAGGAGGCAGAGGCAGGTGGATCTCTGTGAGTTCGAGACCAGACTGGTCTAACAGTGATAGGATAGCCCGAGCTACATAGAGAAACTCTGTCTCAAAAATATTATAGTTCATTTAATGAGTAATAATTTTAATGGTCACCTGATAGCTCATTAGGTCAATAAAATACAAATTGGCTTAGACATACCCAAATGATTGGATTTTTTAAAGATATAATTTCTTTTAATATATTTTTATTTATTCATTCATTCATTCATTCATTCATTCATTCATTTATTTATTTATTTATTTATTTATTTATTTATTTATTTATTTATTTATTTATTATGTATACACTCACCAGAAGAGGGCACCAGATCTCCTTATAGATGGTTTGTGAGCCACCCTGCTGCAGTTGCTGGGAATTGAACTTAGGTCCTCAGGAAGAGCTAGTGCTTTTAACTTCACAGCCATCTCTTCAGCCGGGATTTTTTTTTTTTTTTTTTTTTTTTTTTTTTTTTTTTTAAGCAAGATTCCTGCTTCAGCCCCTCCATGTGCTGGGGTTACAGATGTATGTCATCATGCCTAGCTTTCATTGGACAGTTTGAATTTGTTTGTGACAGACTCTCTGTCACACAGTCCGGCCTTAAACTCACTAGGTAGCCAAGGATGAACCCTTTAACTATCCCCCAGCCAACTGTCATCGCCTCCCAAGTGCTGAGATGACAGGCATGTGCCACCACACCTGGCCAAGGATACTTCGAGCTCCAAGTTTTCACGACTGTACGGAATCAATAGTACGACACTCATCTTTACCCAGTCTTCATTCCTTTAGTTATATATCACACGATGTCTGTTTGTAAACCTCCTCTGGGTGCATGGTGTATGTGAAGGGCTCCAGCAGGCCTGAGCGCGGCAAACAGGTTTTGCCTTTCACCCTGCTAAAACCCATTAGATTGCATTCCTGAAGCTAGCCCCCAGGGTCTATTCCCTTATTGGGCCATGCCCTCCTCCTGAGGCTGACTACCAAGGTCCAGCTATCAAAGTATTAAGTCCGGCAATCAAAATCCCTCTTTTGGGGCCCCCAGCTGGATTGGGCCCTCTGAATAGGTGAGACAGTTGATTGGCTTGATCTGTTTGGGAGACAACTAGGCAGTGGTACCAGGTCCTGTGCTCATTGCATGAGTTGGCTGTTTGAAACCTGGAGCTTATGCAGGGACGCTTGGCTCAGTCTGGGAGGAGGGGACCGGACCTGCCTGGACTGAGTCTACCAGGTTGATTGCAGTCCTCGGGGGAGGATTTGCCCTGGAGGAGGTGGGAATGGGGGGTAGGCTGGGGGTAAGGGGAGGGGTGGGAGGGGGGAGAATAGGGGAACCCATGGCTGATATGTAGAACTGAATGGTATTGTAAAATAAAATAAATTAAAAAAAAAATTCCTAAAATCAAAAAAAAAAAAATCCCTCCTTTGGCTGCCCTAGTTAACATGTCAAATCAAAATTAACCAACTCGTCACAACTCGGGGTTCCTCCTTTTCCCTTTATAAACTTCCATTTGAGAAACAGAGGAGAGGATGGGGTTGGGAGGGAAGAGGGGAGGAGGGGGAGGGACTGGAAGGGGAAGAAGGAGGGGGAACTGCGGTCAGGTTGTAAAAACAAAAAATTAAAAAATAGAACTAAAAATAAGTAAATCAACTGCCATTCACCTATGGGCCACATCTGTCTCCTCTGTCCTTTGTCCTTCTGGGGCAAATGTCCCTTTCCCCCGGTTTCCTTGTCCCTTTCCCCTCCTCCCTCGATCTCTGTCTCCTGTCTTAGTCTCTAATTTTCTGCTCTTTGTCGCTCTGGGGCAAATGTCCCTTTCCCCCGGTTTCCTTATCCCTTTCCCCTCCTCCTTCGTCCTCTATCTCCTGTCTTAGTCTCTAATTCTCTGCTCTTTGTCCCTCTGGGGCAAAGATATCCCCTTTGTGCTGAGGGCTTGGTCCTGGTGTGTTCTGTACTGACTCTGGTCCTTTCCGAATGCTTGCGGACATGCTCCTGTGACTGTATATGTGTGGGAGTGCACATGTGTGCCTGTGTGTGGAGGCCAGAGGTTGATGTCCGATGTCTTCCTCAATCACTCCCCACCTTATTTTTGGAGAGAGGGTCTCCTCACTCAACCTAGAGCTCACCATTTTGGCGGCACTGTCTGGCCAGAGAATTCCAGGCATCTGCCTGTCTCTGCCCTCCCTCCACCTACACACACGCACTGTGCTAGGCTTACAGAGATTCCCAACCATGCCTAAGGCTTTTATCCAGGCCCTGGATGGAAATCCAAACTTGGGTACTCAGGCTCACACAGCAAGCCATTTAGCCCACTGGGCTGTGGAATAATCCTCTTGTACACTGTAAAGATTTATCACTTCAACTCGTTTAATAAAATGCTGATTTTTTTTTTAAAGTAGCCAGGTAGGAAGTGTAGTTGGGGTGACAAAACTAAGGATTATGGGAAGGAGAAGGGCAGAGTCAGGAGTCAACAGCCAGGCACAGAGGGAGCAGGAAATAAACATACCATGCTGATAAAAGTACCACCACACGGCAGAGCATAAATAAGGAACACGGGTTAGCTTAAAATGTAAGAGCTAGTTAGTAATAAGCCCGAACTATTGGTCAAGCATTTATAATTCATGTAAGCTTCTGTGTGGTAATTTGGGAAGTGGCTGCCAGGCATTTTGGAGTTGCTGATGGGACAGAAACTTCTACCTACACCACGGAGTAATATCTCCACCCCCATATTTTTTAAATTTGTTTTTCTTGTATTTTGATTTAGGATTTTAAAATATTTTCTTTTTCTTATATATTAATTTCTAATTATTAATTAATAATTATATGATATAATAATAAAATAATTATTAATTTCTAATTAATAAATATAATATAATTAATAAATATAAATTAAATTTCCTTTAATTATGTGACTATATGTGGAGGAGTTGTGTGTGTGTGGGGCCGTGGGAATGTCTGACAGTAACAACCAGTGTTTAACAAGTTGACCCGATTCCCTGTTGGGGGCGCCCACTTGGCAAAGCCGTGGGGTCACTGACTGTGAATGACTGTTGGTTTCTGTCTGTGACTTTCTCAGGTGCCAGTGCTCTGCCTCCTTAATAAGAACAGCCCTTCGTTGGTGTGTTTCATACTTGGTGGGCACACATATAGCTGTGGATGATCAGGAAGATGATTTCTGTCTATATTTTACATTATTCTGACTGACAGAGCCCTCAGTCACAAAGACAGGGTTTCTCTGTGTAGTTTTTGGTGTCTGTCCTGGATCTCGCTCTGTAGACCAGGCTGGCCTCAAACTCACTGAGATCTGCCTGGCTCTCCCTCCCGAGTGCTGGGATTAAAGGCATGCCCCACCCGGCTACAAAGACAGCCTTTTACTTAGACAGCTAACTTTAGACTTCAGAGCAGATTCAAAGCAGGTTGGTTGCTCCTAGAGACAAACACATGAGGTCAATTTCCCAGGTGTTGTTTGTTGCTGATTCAGGTCAGGATAGAAACAACTTTATTAGACATAACTTTCTCAGTAATTGACTTTTTGCAATTACTCCCAGTCTCAGGTTCAAGGTTCAGCCAATTGTTTAATGTCTGGGATCCCTCACCAACTTAGAGCTACATGCACGGGTCAGTGTGACATTACTAGCCTAAGAGAAGCCATGTGACTTATTTTGTGTTATAACTATGGGTAGGACCCTGAAAATGTAACTTATAATTGTCCAGAGTTTGGCTCTGAGAGAGCAGTGGTGGTGTGGAGAGAGATGGCTGTGTAGAGCTATGTGAGAGAAGGCAGAATTGAAAACAAAGAAACCAACCCAAATGCTGGTGAGGCTGTGGAGGAAAAGGAGCCCTTATACACTGTTGGTGGATGGAAATGTAGTCGGCCACTATGGAAATCATCATGGAGGTTTTCCATGAAACTAAACGTAGAACTTGCATATAATCCCAGTATGCCACTTCTGGATATAATGCAAAGTATAAAAGTCAATCAATATACAGTAGTGATACCTGTAAAGCCTTGTATTGTCACAGCTCTATTCACAATAACAATGCTAAAGAACTGTCTAAAGCTGGATGGTGGTGGCATACACCTTTAATCCCAGCACTCGGGAGGCAGAGGCAGGCAGATCTCTGTGAGTTCGAGGCCACCCTGGTCTACAGAGCGAGATCCAGGACAGCCAGGGCTACACAGAAAAATCCTGTCTTGAAAAACAAAAACAAACAAACAAAAAGAACCTATCTAGATGCCCATCAATGGATAAAGAAATGTAGTATATACACACAATGAAGTTTTATTCCACTATAAAGAACAATGAAATTACGTTGTTTGCAGAAAAATGGATGGAACTAGAGATCATCATGTTAAATACAATAAACTAGACTTTAAATGATACATATCCCTTGTGTTTTCTCTCATATATAAAATTGAAAAAATACAAATAAAGCCATGAAAGTAGAAGGGGACCATCAGGAGAGGGGATAAGAAGGTAAGAGAGGGTGAATCTGCTCAAATATATATATGAAAATGTGATAATTAAGGCACTAATTTATACAATAAATACTAATGAAATTCAAGAGTATACACAAGCATTCACACGGATAGAAAGGCATCAGTAAGGGAAAGTGGCTGCCACAGAAACTGCACTATGTGCAGTTGTGCTTTGTAGAGAATTCTCTATGATGTGGCTGCAATGGTTAGCATGGGCTCTGAAAAGGCAGAAATTACAGTTAATGAAAGAGGAGAAATGGGCTCTTTGAGACATAAAGACTGTGGCCTTCCTTTATACTGTTTCTCATCTTTTTATGCGACAGCTTCCTTAACTTGGCTGTTACATGTACTGTGGCTGGATTGAATCTCCTATGCATTTGATCAGATGAGAGACTACTTGCTAAATTAATGAATGAGACTATGTGTGATTTAGGACAAATATTTAATCAGTGTCAGGACAGATTCTAAAGAGAAGAGATTATGCTTCTTTTTATGGATATCAAATGAGGCTTTATTAATATTAAAACATGCATGTTTATGTTAAATACGTTCTAGTGGAAATCATATACATTTCCTCCAATATTTATAATTTGAGAGTATTTTAATAGAGAATGAGATCCTTGTCATGCCTGAGTAGCTTTAACAATCAACCTGTGCATTTTAAATCCCTAGCAAAATAAAACATTCCATTTTAAAAGTTCAATAAACAACTACATTTTGTTTAGCCATTGCAGTCTCTGGTAATATTTGATACGATTCAGTAGCCTGGATCACAGATGAAATCAATAATTTGCTCTTATCAGGAAGGTGAATTTGTCAATTCAAAATAAAATGGAGAAATATTACTCAAAACAGTCTTTATATTTGAAAACTGTCCAAAGCTGATGCTTCATTCTGTCCCAGGTGCTTACAGTGCTCAATAATGATAAAGTGTGCTGTGTCATGCCTACTGTCATGGCAGATCTATTATCATTTTATTATAATTGAGAATAGGCTGTTCCAAAGCCATTCCATAAAAACAACATGCAGCTAAGCAAAGGTAATGGAGGCCGACTCAAGAACAGCCCTTCATCCCGTGAATTCAATTTTTATGCTAAGCATGGCCTGTTCAAATATTTTTTAATAAAAAAAAATCAACATTGAATCAAATGCCTAGGGATTAATTTGCTTCTGATTTCTTGAAAAGAAATGTATATTGCTCGTTCCAGGACATCTAATGGAAGTAATCAATTCAGGTTAAAAACCATTCCCACCTACGGTAACACAAAAGGGCTTACAAATACATCCTGTATCTGATTAAGAAAGCATACCAAAGACGTCTTTCTACTCGGCTGCTTTTTATTTATCGACAGCAATATTGTTAAATAACTGTTGCTTTCTGTCAATTAGCGTTTCAAAACAATGAGGAATGTTTAACATATAGGTCTTGATACCAGGCAAATAATTCCCTTTCTTCTTTTGCCAGTTTGGTGTCTGATGGGGTTTCTTCAATTGCCAGAATTTCAAAAGATGGACAGTAGAATATGACCTTCTTCTTTACTCGTGATGTGTCTGCTTGTGCTCCCTACGTGCAATTACAAATAAAAACAGAGTGTTTCGTATTTGGCTTTTTTCTTTTGTGGTTTATTCAAGACAGGGTTTCTCTGTGTGTTTTGGTGCCTGTCCTGGATCTCACTCTGTAGACCAGGCTAGCCTGGAACTCATAGAGATCCACCTGCCTCTGCCTCCCAAGTGCTGGGATTAAAGGCATGTGCCACCACCACCCGGCTCAATGGTGCATGCTTTTAATCTCAGCTTTCAGGAAATAGAGGTAGGTGGATCTCTATGAGTTCGAAGTCAGCCTGGTTTGTACAGATGTCCAGGTCAGTCAGGGATACAGAGTGAAACAAACAAACACATACATAAATAAATAAAAGAAAATGGTTGTTACCAGAAAATAACTTCACACTGCCCAGGTATGTATGCCAAAGGTGTTTCAGCCTTGAACTCGCATTTCTTTGTGCAAATAAAGTTACTTATAGGTGAAAAGACTGGATGGCCAAGCCAGGGCCCTAACAGGCTCCCCTAGCAGCTCTGGCATGGACCAGGCCTTAGTTTTGGTTCACTAGAACGGGCTGGAGCTGAGCAAGCAGTTCTCAGGAAAACCACAACTTAGGAGCAACAATCAACAGGTGCCCCGCCCCCAGCCCCTTCTGCTGGCTCAGCAGGCCCCCCAGCCCCTTCTGCTGGCTCAGCAGATGTCCCCCCAGACTTCTGCTAGCTAAAGATAGCTTTTCCTACCCTCTTGTCAACAAACCCCTAGACACTAGACCCCTCCACCACTAACGGGGCCCTAACCATTACAGCCTCCCACCAATCAACTCCCAGACTACTCTTTCCTCCACCAATCAGCACCAGATTAATCCCTCCTCTCTGGAATTCCCCTAACTCTGCTTAAAAGGAGCGCCTGGCGGTGGTGGCGCACACCTTTAATCCCAGCACTCGGGAGGCAGAGGCAGGCAGATCTCTGTGAGTTCGAGTCCAGCCTGGTCTACAAAGTGAGTTCCAGGAAAGGCACAAAACTACACAGAGAAA
Organism: Peromyscus leucopus; assembly: GCF_004664715.2. Lineage (NCBI taxonomy): Eukaryota > Metazoa > Chordata > Mammalia > Rodentia > Cricetidae > Peromyscus > Peromyscus leucopus. The sequence goes on from NC_051083.1 coordinate 54,406,188, forward strand.
CCCTGTCTCGAACCCGCCCCCCCAAAAAGGAGCTTGAGAATCCCCCTTCGGGGTCGTTATTTGCCACCCCCATCATGTTGGAAATAAACGCTCCTGCTAAATTGCATACGTGACGTCAGTTGGTCTTTCTTGGGGGCTTCTCTCAGATTCTAAAAATAGGCAGTTTGAAAACTGTCCAAAATAACGAAGGAGTTCACTGCTAGTTAAACGAACAGTTACCTTGGAGGAAGCCTTTTCTTCTCTAGCTGCCATATAGGCTTGTTTCATCTTTTGAACCTTCTTTTGTGCTTGCTTGGATCGACGGCCCAAATGTTTCGTTTTACCTTGCTCTCCCCAAGGCTGGTAAAAAGGGCGGACAATTGGAAAGGATGGATACCTAGGAGACATTTGTATTAGAGACAGAAAAAAAAAATAAATAAAAGAACACAAAATAAGATTGGAATGTGAAGTCCATGCTAAACTGTAAGGTATTGTCTAGCATACTGAGAGACTTCAGTATGTGGAGCAACACGGCTTGTCAGCTTTTAGGTTAAAGTCATCATTTCTGGGACTTTACATAGCACTGTTCTTTTCTCTTTTCTTTCTTTTTTCCAAGACAGAGCTTCTCTGTGTAACAGCCATGGCTGTCCTGGAACTCACACTGTAGATCAGGTTGTCCTCCAGACAGAGATCTGCTTGCCTCTGCCTCCGGAGAGCTGAGATTAAAAGCATGTGCCACTACGGCCCGGCTGCATTTTCAGTTCTTAAACATCCAGGCATGGTAACACACACTTTCTAGGACTGAGGAGGCAGAGGCAGGAAGAGCATGAGTTCAAGGCAAGCTGGATTATATTAGTGAGCTCAAAGCCAACCAGAGCTGCTCAGCAAGACCATTTGGGGGCGGGGAGGCATAGCATTGTTCTTACCTGGAGCTTGTGGAGGTGTAAATGTGATGATGTTGACAACTACGATTACAAAAATGGCAAAAACCGGCTGTCATTCAAAATAAGCCTTCCTAGAAAACACTGTGGAGTGGCCATGTGGATGTTTTTTTTTTTTCTTTTTTTCTTTTCTTTTTTTAGACAGGGTCTCAATATGTTGCCCAGGCTGGCCTCAATCTTACGGAGGCAGCCTTCTGAATGCTGAGACTAAAGGCATCACCATACTCAGCATGAATTTTTAAAATATCATAACTAATGCCGGAATTTATATTTCATAACAGTTGAAAAAGCAAGCTTCTTTTAAAAATTAATTTTCAGGTTAGCATACGAAGTAATGGGTTTCATGATGAAGCTTATTTTTCTGTGTATGCATTTGTGTGGTGTGTGTATGTGGGCGTATGTTCACATGTATGTGGGCTCATGTGTGCAGGCGCTTGTGTATGTACGTGTTTGATTGTGTTGTGAAGACCCACAGCTGCTGTCAGGTGTCTTTGCCAATTGCTCTTGTATTTATTGAGGATAAGTAAGTCTCTTCTGGATATGGAGCTCACCATTTCTAGCTAGAGAGCTTGTCTGTGTCCTGAGTGCTGAGATTAGAAGCGGCTATCACACCTGCCTGGATTTTTACATGGGCTCTGGGGATCTGAACTCGGCTCTTCATGCTTGCGCAGCAGCACTTTTTCCGCTGAGCCTTCTCCCCAGCCTAGTGAAGCTATTTTATTTGACCAGTGTTGGGATCAGGCCAGCTGGTATCATGCCCTCATTCCCTTAGCTTTACTATCAAGGGCAGATCAGTTCAGTAGCCTCCTGCCAGCACTTGGATCATTCATCCTTAGAATCGTCCTTCAGAACAAGAGTCCATGTGTGGAGTAGGTTAAAAGAATCCAAGAATACTGCCCCTGCTGGCCAGCACTTAACCAATGGCCGTGGGGCATTAGTGTACCCAGTGGAATAACAGAGTTGCATGCTGTACAGTGACTCTAACATTCCCAGGAGGGATAAAGCTCCAGGTAGCTCCAGTGGTAAGTGGCTTGCTAACACACAGTCTGGGTTACTGCCCTACCCTCTCAGTAGTTTCTGGGATCACCTCCCAAATAAATTGTTCCAACTCAATTCCTAGTCTTGGGGTTTGCTTCTGGGAGATCCTAGACTAGGACTTTATCCAAAGATGCTCTTATGAAAATATTTTTCTTCTTCAGTTGATTTAAAAATTGGCTAGCTGTCTGACTCCTAAATGACTCATTCTTGGATAATCAGTAGCATGAATCCAAATAGCAGGGAGCACAAAGTTATATATGACAGTGAAGAAAATGACATCATTTATTTGACCTTGGTGGTAATAGGGTTAAGTTCTATATTCAATGCTCATATGTATGAGTTAGAGAAAGTCTATTTCATGATGACAGACTGTACCTTGAACCAGGCTATCTGTCTGGAAAGTCACAGCCTTGACTATAAAATAAAGGAGTTGAATTATGTTTCTGGCTCAACACCTTTCGTCTGCAGTCCTGAGACTCCCCAGTGTGTTTGCTTGCCAGGGTCTTCTTTGTGGTCTAAAGGAATATTTCTTATTGCAAGCATATGTGTGAAAATATATTACCAACAAGTCCTCTTCAGCCTTATCACCATTTCTTTTTCTTAAGAAAGCCAGATTAATTTATAAATAAGATGGGCTGGGTGACTCTTAGTAATGGAAATTAAAAGCAATCCTAATTGGAATAATAACATTCTGTCCCTGTCATTTCAGACCCTAAACCATATATTTTGCTACAACATGGTTATCCAAACTACGAATTGGTTTGATTGTTATTGGTAAAGAGAAGAGAATAATACCACTGTAATTTATATACAATTGATCCTAGGCAACGGGAGCCAGGGAAGAGAGAGAGAGAGAGAGAGAGAGAGAGAGAGAGAGAGAGAGAGAGAGAGAGAGAGAGAGAGAGAACAATTACAGCTTTCATCAGGAAGGACAAAGCCTTCAGCTCTGCGTGCATGGGCAATGGATGCTCTTTTGGCTGTATTTATAAAAACAAAAAATATTAACAGTTGCACGCAGGCGCCTCTTCCCAGAGAGGCACACTCAGCCTCTGACTCACCCTACTGTGCCCCACCACTTCCTGACTTAGGACAGCTCCAGGATTGCACTGCCTCTTATCTTCTCTGGAAGGGAAGCCATTAGCCCGAGGCTTCTCTTCTAGCAGGAGCATCTCTGTGTCTGCCTGCTCCAATGAGTCACCAGCACTTTTTTTTTTTTTAACCACTGTGCTGTTTTTTGCATTTGTCAGGGCAGCCTTTTGGCGTCCTGAGGTGCCTGCCTGGTGGTACAAGTCATCACCTCAGTACCAACTGACCTTTTTGCTAGTGTTCTGCTTACAAAGTTGCATACGTTTGGGTCAGTCTTCCCCAACTCAAGTCTCCCCGTGTGCCGATTATCTTTAGTGGACTGTGTATCAGAAAGGGAACATTTTCAGGAATGCTTTTAGTGTTGTAACCTCAAGAAAAATGGTCTTTTACCTAACTTTAGAAACAGTCTCTAGCTGGTGCTGACGCATCGCTTCTGTTTGTGGCTTCTGTGACAAATACTTCATTTCTTTTTGTAAACGGTCTGAGATTACTCCAGACTCTGCATAATCAACTATGTCATACATCATCATTGTTTTGGGAATGCTTCTGAGGGTTAATCTTCGCCAGTGGTTATTCCTGCCACCAGATGATGCAGGAGTCTTATCCATAAGACTGAGGTACTATATGGGGAAAAAAAAATGCAGAATGCTCAGTTGTTGGTCCTCATCTCCAAACTCTACTGAATCTCTCTCCCATGACTTTCATTCCAACTAGATGTTTCTGTTATCTACATTCATCTTAACTCCCTTACTGGAAGGCAGGACCCATGCCGCGCAGCTTCAGTTCACACAGTACCACACTCACTAAACGTTTATCTAATGCATAAACACTGGCACACACTGTTTTAGAAATGACGAGTTAATCTCTGGTGCTCAGGGGAGAATTTCCTTATCTTTATTTGTAGGAATCTTGCTTTACTTTTTTTTCCAATTTAAAACATTGCAATTTAAAAACACAATTTATGAGTTCAATTTAATATCATAAATGTGTGTTTGAGAGATAGGTATAGAGGATGGTGGGCTACAGTGCTAGGAATAGGCCTTTAGAGTCTGCTACATACTCTCAAACTTTCGTGTGCGCCCACTTTCACAGGCACGTGAACACACACATGCACACAAACATGCACGTGTACCCATGTGACATCATGCAGAAGTGGCAGTTGCCACCATTTTGTTTTGTGGTACCAGTCTCTCGACAAGAAGTGGCTGATTCCAATTCTCACAATATAATTGCAAACCTTTGCATAAAGCACCAACTCTGCGGCTAGATCTTCAATTAGTGACAAACGTGCAATCATATTGCGTGACAAGTCATGTCCTGTCTCTAAAAATTTGTCAGTGTTTGGTCACTGTGAATCCATTAATGAGTTCACATATAGACAGCAAATATGTAGTTCTGTGGCCTCTTTGTCTCTCAAGGATAAACCCACGCGACATTTTACAAAAATGGACCATCAAAAGAGGGAACTGGGGACTGACTGGGGAGATGGCTCAGCGGTTAAGAACATACACTGCTCTTGCAAAGGACCTGAGTTAGGTTCCCAGCACTCATGTCAGTGGGCTCACCACCCCCTGTAACTCCAGCTTCAGGGGCTCCAAAGCCCTCTTCTGGCCTCTTTGGACACCTGCACATATATGCACACAATCTTGCCCCAAACACATGATTAAAATAAAAAGAAAAATTTTTTTTCAAAGACAGACTTGGCCAGCAAAGAAACCGAATGTGGTATCCCTGGAAGTGAAACTGGAATCCGATGTACTATGAGTTGTAGAAGAAACAGGTGGCTGTAAGGAGCCGGCACCATTGAAGAACCTGCAAATGTTGAACAGTCAGAGGGATTTGGTGAAGGTGAACTTACCAACGTAAGCGGCTTTGACAAGAAGAACCAAGTGACCCTGGCAGAAAAAGCTTCACATGATGAGAAATCTAGTGTATTTTGCAACATATAATCAGTGGCTGATTCAAACTTAGGCATGTGACAACTGACAAAGCCACAGCAGAGACAGTGGTCCCCACTGTCACTTACGTGAGAACAAGAAGGCCAGCATCCTTCCAAGGGCTCTTTTGGGAGGGGATGGACTTGAGGGTGGAGCTCAGGGCTGTGTGCGTGCTAAGCTAGTGCTTGACCCCTCAGCCTTAAATCATTTTTGAAAGTTTGATACAGTCTTGCTAAGTTACTTAGGCTGGCCTTGCACTTGTTCTGTACCTCAGGCGGGCTTTGATCTTGTGACCCTTCTGCACCAGCTTCCTAAACATCTAGGATTATAGGCCTGAGCCACAGGCTTCACATTATCCTTGATTATGCTTTCTCCCCCATGGCTTTTCTTTGTTTTGACTGTGGTAGGGATCGAACTCAAGGCACGGTGCCATCGAGCTACACCCCCCAATCCGTTACACTCACAGCTTTATTGAGATTCACAATTCATATACTTCACCCACTTAACGTGTCCAATTCATTGGTTTTAGTGTTTTCACAGCTGATTAGTTTTTACAAAGAAATAAAACTTGCACTCTCAATGTTTCTAAATGTATTAAATAATACTGTACTAAATGTTTTGAGTCTTTCATTTCTGTTATAAGAGAGCTTTTAATGTTTGTTTTTATCTTGGTTTTGGGACTGGATCTTGCTTTGTAACTCAGGGTTGCTTTGGAGCTCACTATGTAGCCCAGGCTGGCCTCAAATTTGAAATCCTCTTTGCCTCAACTTTCTGAGTGCTGAGTTTACAGTCAAGCACCAGCACATCCTGCTGTTTTTAATGTGCCAACCAGTTTTCTCTATTGATTTTTAAATTTGCTTTGTATGAGGCTGGAGACATAGCTTAGGGGTAGAGTGCTTGCCTATCATGCAAGGGACCCTGGGTTCAAGCTCCTGTGCTGAAAACAAAATCAGACCCACACACATCGGAACGCAAACAGCAAGGAGCGGTGGCACAGGTCACTTGGAATGTGGTGAACGGAAGATTAGGAGTTCAAGGTCATCCTTTGGCTATATAGCCAATTTGAGGTCAGCCTGGGCTACATGACATCTTGTCTCAAAACAATAGAGAACGTGGGATGTGCTTTGTATAGTTTCAGCTTGTATCATCAGTTCCCTTAGTCCCACACTCCATGCAGTGAGAATGCCTGCAGACTTTATTTCCCAGGACTGCAGTAGTACAATCAGTAAATATCTCAGCCCTGTCAATGATCTACTCGGCCACTAATTCACTTTGGGACCTTGGGTGAGTTTTTGGACCTTGTTAAAGCTTTATTTTTCTCATCCATAAAGAGGGTCACTGGATTTACAAACTTAGAGATGAAAGGAAATGACATGCCTGTAAAGATCTTTAAAAATGCCATTCACCCCACGAGTAATCTTATCTCTCTTTTCCAGTGTAAACATTTGGGGCTCTCTTTCTGTGACCCCAATCCTTGACATATTCACAACCTGTGAGTTTGTGACTCATGTCATTAGCAAAGAGAGGTGGCATCCTTAGCTTCTTTTATTTTCTGGTCTAATTCCCTAGTCTCCTAGGTTAAGTCTCTAAAGGAAAGAAAACCCAGTCAAGAGTCTCTAAGGCTTTGCATAACTTCATATGTCAAAGTGAGGCACCCAAATGAAGAAGCTATGGTCACGTATATTATTATTATTATTACGATTACATTAGGAATCAGAATAGCGGTAATTTTTGTTTCGTCAATGCTTGTCTCTTTGGATTATTAGTAGAAAACTGGGAGGGAGTGTTACAAAAGCATTTATTATTGTTATTATTATTATAATATTATTATTATTCAGGTATGCTGCTTAAGTGCCCCAGTTCAGCATTGCTCTGTCCAGCTATGCAAATCAGAAATCCAAGAATCATGCCAGACATATTCCTTTAGTTTCTTTCCCTGTCTGTCCCCAAGGCCTACTGCCTCTCCTCTCTCTCTTGCATCTGTAGCCATACATCCTTAAACCGAGCAACCACCATTGCCCCTGGAATAGCGAGACCATTTGAATAGAACTTTGGCTGCTTTCTAATTCTTTCTGTATCCTGCAACCAGAGGTAGATCTTCACTCATTAGCTTAAAAAAATTACATTTTGTTCATTGTGTGTGTGTATGTGTGTGTGTGTGCGCGCGCGTGTATGCTCGAGCTTGTGTATACTGTACCCTCAGAGGTCAGAAGAGGGCCCTGGATCCTCTGAGGCTGGTGTTACTGCTGGTTGTGAACTGTGTGATGTGGATGCTGGGAACTGAACTCAAGTTCTCTGGAAGCGCACCAAGCACTCTTAATCTTTGAGCCATCTCTCTAGCCCTCTAAAGGCTATTTTTTTTAAAAAAAAAATATTTTATGTGCATTGGTGTGAGAGTGTCAGATCCCCTGGGACTGGAGTTATAGACAGCTGTGAGCTGCCATGTGGGTGCTGGGAATTGAACCTGGGTCCTCTGGAAGAGCAGCCAGTGCTCTTAACCACTGAGCCATCTCTCTAGCCCCCAAATGGTAAATTTTATGTTGTTTGCATTTTACCACAATTTAAAAAAAAAAAAGAGCTATGGGCTGGGCAGTGGCGGCCTATGCCTTTAATCCCAGCACTTGGAAGGCAAAGGCAGGCACATCTCTGAGTTTGAGGCCAGCCTGGTCTATAGAATGAGTTCCAGGATAGCCAGGACTGTTATACAGAGAAACCCCGTCTCAAAAAACAAAAACAAACAAACAAAAACCCCAACAAAACAAAACAAAACAAACAACAAACTAAAAATTAGGATTCTTTCTTGTTGGAGGATAGGGCCAGGAAAGCCTTTTTTGTTTGATTTTTCACCATCTACATCTAAATTCCTTACGTGCATATAATCTTGCACTGTGACAACATCCATAGGATCAGTTACTTTGAATTTCTGGAAAAAATGCTCATCTTCCATAACTTGTTGATAAAATAGCCTTTCTCCCATTATCTTGTAAGCATCAGCCACTGCCTATAAAGAAAGTAGATTTTAAAAATAATATATTTTTAGTCACTGGCACAGATGTTATCTATTTTCTGACAAATACAGCAAATAGTGTTCCTGTCTTTTGCAATCTTGCTATTAATAGAAAGGCTACATTTACAGAAAGGAAATGATATAGCTGTTTGGGGCGGGGAGGGGGGGGAAGGAGTTAAAACAAGGTTGAGCTCACTCTGTAGCCCAGGTTGGCCAAGCACTTACTAGTAAGGCTCTTGCCTCAGCTCCCTCAGTGCTGGGGCGACAGATATGAGCCACCATGCCCAGCTATATAGGGACTGGTTTTGAGACAGGGTCTCATGTAACCCAGGCTGGCCTTGAACTTGCTATGTAGTAAAGGATGGGCTTAAACTTCTCAAATGCTGGGACTATAGAGATGGACCTCCATGTCTGGCTTTTATAGGGATTTTAAAACCACTTGAAATTTGTCCCCATAGACACTGATGCACAGTTTTAAAATAAAACCACAGGTGTAGGTGAGTCTACAGTCCTCAAGGGAATATCGTTTTTTTTATTTTTTATTTTATTTTATTTTTTATTTCTTGGTTTTTTGAGACAGGGTTTCTCTGTGTAACTTTGGAGCCTGTCCTGGAACTCACTCTGTACCCCAGGCTGGCCTCGAACTCACAGAAATCCGCCTGCCTCTGCCTCCCGAGTGCTGGGATTAAAGACGTGCGCCATCACCGCCTGGCGTTTTTTATTTTTTAAAAAGGTTTTCATTTGGGGCTGGAGAGATAGTTCAGCAATTAAGAGCATTTGTTACTCTCCCAGAGCACTCACATGACAGCTAACAACCATTTGTTACTTCAATGCCAGGGGACTGTGATGCCCTCTTCGGGCCTCTGTGGGCACTGCACACATGTGGTGTACAGACTTACATGCAAACAACACACCAGCACAACATAAAAAATTGTTTTTACGTCTTAAAAAGATTTTATTTTTATATTTGATTATATGTATATGCATGTGAATCTGTGCGTGTGAATCTGGGTTCAAGAACAGTTTGTTTTGTTTTCTTCTGTTTGAGACAGGGTTTCTCTGTGTAGCCTTAGCTGTCCTGGAACTTGCTCACTCCCTAAGTAGACTAGCTGGCCTCGAACTCACAGAGATTTGCCTGCCTCTGCCTCCTGAGTGCTGGGATTAAAGGTGTGTGCCACTATCGCTCCGCTGAAAAGAACATTTTTTTTTTTTTTTTTTGTTTTTCGAGACAGGGTTTCTCTGTGTATGTAGCTTTGAGCCTTTCCTGGAACTCACTTGGTAGCCCAGGCTGGCCTCGAACTCACAGAGATCCGCCTGCCTCTGCCTCCCAAGTGCTGGGATTACAGGCGTGCGCCACCACCGCCTGGCTGAAAAGAACATTTTTTTTTTTTTTTTTGTTTTTCGAGACAGGGTTTCTCTGTGTAGCTTTGCGCCTTTCCTGGAGCTCACTTGGTAACCCAGGCTGGCCTCGAACTCACAGAGATCCGCCTGGCTCTGCCTCCCGAGTGCTGGGATTAAAGGCGTGCGCCACCAACGCCCGGCCGAAAAGAACATTTTTTAAAAGAAAAAAAAAAAACTTTAAAACTATGATCCAGGCTGGAGAGAAAGCTTAGTGGTTAAGAGCACATACCGTTCCTGTGAAAGATACTAGTTCAGTTCCCAGCATCCACATCAGGCAGCTTACAACTGACTGTAACTGCAACTACAGGAAATCTGATGCCCTCTTCTTGTCTCCTTAGGCATTTTCTGTTGCTGTGAAAAATACCATGATCAAAAGAAACTTCTGGAAGAGCTTATTTTGGCTTACAGCTCCAGAAAGTGAGTCCATAGTAACAGAGAGACACGGCAGCAGATGGCTGGATCAGGAAGCTAGGAGACCACATCTTTTTACTGGGTGTAGAGTAAAAGCCAAGGTGAGCCTGGCCTGCTCCCATTCCAGTCTCATCCTGGCTGGCCCCTCCCCCACACACTTGCTCCCCACACCACCTGCCTAACGCCTGCAGCTCTCTCAGCTCTGTGCTTCTGCTCAGACATTTTTCTCTGCTTGGTCGAGGTTTTGCCCAGGGACCAAGTATTCCAACATGGGAACGTTTTCATTTAAACAAGCACAGAGGTGTTTGGAAAAAAAAAAAATAAATAAAGAGCGCTGCCCGATAGTCAAGATGTTCTTGTCAGAAATCTGCCATACATAGTCAGTTGCTCATTCTTGCTGGAAATCCCCACTTAAGGAAGTAGTGATAAGTGGTACCCTTGCACTTGGTTTGAAATAATTCATTGTACGCTGTGTATATCGCTCTGTATAAATAAAATGATGACTGACCAATAGCCAGGCAGGAAGTATAGGCGGGACAAACAGACAAGAATTGTGGGAAGAGGAAGGTTGAGTCAAGAAATGCCAGCCCGCCGTCCAGGGAGCAGCACGTAACAGGCACACAGGTAAAGCCACGGAACACGTGGTAACATCTATATTAACAGAAATGGGCTGAGTTTAAGTGTAAGAGCTTGTCAGTGGTAGGCCTGAGCTAATGGCCAAGCAGTTTTAAATAATATTAGCCTGTTGTGTTTATTTATGCAAGGACGCAGGAGCCGGGCGGACACAGGAAAACTTCAACTACAATTGTATGCAGATGCAGAGTAAATAAAAGCTCACTAACTGCAGGGATTGCTTCAGCTTTAAAATGTACGCAGTATGGTAGAAACAGCTAAGCATTCAAATCTCAGTTATACATCTCCAAGTGTCTTCAAATGCTCGCTCTTTTGGGGGGTGGGGGCTGGGTTCAAGACAGAGTTTCTCTGGTTAGCTCTGGCTGTCCTGGAACTCACTCTGTAGCCCAGGCTGGCCTCAAACTCACAGAGATCCACCTGCCTCTGCCTCCCGAGTGCTGGGATTAAAGGCATGCGCCGCCACTGCCCGGCTTTATTTTATTCTTTAATTGTGTGTGCACGTGTGCACATGCATGCAGGTGCCCAAGGAGGCCAGAGAGGACACAAGATCCCTTGGAGCTAGAGTTACAGGTGGGTGTAAGCCACCTGATATGGGTGCTGAGGATCAAACTTGGCTCCTCAGCAAGAGTAGTGTACACTTTTGATTGCTCAGCCATCTCTCCAGTCTCAAGGTTCTGCATTTTAAAATGGTCCAGTGGATGCCAGTGTGGAAGGCTGCACATGCTTTGGGTAGCAAGGCTTTAGAAAATTCTCTGGTGGACCAACAATAATGACACCCTCTTGTAAATTACCAATGCTGAGAAAATAGATTGTCAAAGTGGAAAACGAAATGGGAGCATGCATGCGCGCGCGTGCGCGCGCGCGCGCGCACACACACACACACACACACACACACACACACTCACTCACTCACACAAACACACATACAAATCATTACTCTATTGTTCTACAACAGTGGTTCTCAGCCTGTGGGTTGTGATCCTTTGCGGAGTCGGGGACAGCCCCCCCCCCCCCCCCCCCCCCCCCCCCCCCCCCCCCCCCCCCCCCCCCCCCCCCCCGGCATTGAAAGACCCTTGAACTGAGGTTTCCTAAGACCACTGGAAAGCACATATTTACATTACGATTCATAACTATAACAAAATTGCAGTTATGAAGTAGCAACAAAAATAATTTGATGGTTGGGGGTCACCACACCATGAGGAACTGAATTAAAAGGCTTGCAGCATTAGGAAGGGTGAGAACCACTGTTCCTAATTTCCTTTTTTTCCCTCGCCTTTCACTTGCCTTTTGTTTTGGTGACTATATGAGAGATACAGCTGGAAAATGACAAGGAAATGCAACAAGAAATGGAAAGATGGAGGGGAATGATGGAGCAAAAATGTGGTCAATTCCTCTTCCTTTATAAGTGAAATTAGAGGGGCTGGAGAGATGGCTCAGCAGTTATGAGCACTGGCTGCTCCTCCAGGGGACCTGGGTTCAATTCCCATCACCCACCAGGAGGCTCATGACTGTCGGTAACTCCAGTTCCAGGGGATCTGATGCCTTTTCCTGGACTCCTCAGGCAGCAGGCATGCATGTGGTGCACAGACATGCAGGCAAAACATCCACACACATAAAAATAACAAAAATATTTTCAAAGATAAGTGAATTTAGACTAGACATCTGAACAAACTAAAACTGGCCCACTTATACAAAGAAATAAATGAGGGACTGGAAGATGGCTTAGCAGTTACAAGCTCTGATTTCTCTTACAGAGCATATGGGTTCGATTCCCAGCACTCACATAGTGGCTCACAGCCATTTCTAATTCAATTCCAAGGGATCTTATATCCTCCTCTGACCTCCTCTGGCACCATACTCGAAGGTGGCACACGGATATACATGCAGGCAAAGCATCCATATGCATAGTAATAAAAGAATAAATGAACTTAGAGCTAGAGATATAGGCCACTTGGTACAGTGCTACCCTAGTACACATGGAGCCCTGAGCTGCTGCTCACCGCGGCATAAACTAGGTGTGTGTGTCAGCACACCTGTAATGCTAGTACTCTGGAGGTGGAGGGCACTGCAACCAGAAGTGCAAGAAGTGGGAGTCGGGTGTGGTGACGCACGTTTTTGATCACAGAGCTCTGGAGGCAGAGGCAGCCGGATCTCAGGGAGGTCAAGGCCAGCCTGGACTACAAAGTGAGTTCCAGGGCAGTCAGGGCTACATAGAGAGACCCTGTCTCAAACAAACAAACAAACAAACAAACAAACACCAAAAAGTAAGTAAACAGAAAAGTTAGATCAATTTGCAAACAAAAGTTTTATTCAAAGAGCAAAACTGTAAACTTAGAATGAGAAAAATCCCACCATTGCAAGTTTTCTTTCGACTGTGAGTGTACATATTAGCCAAATCTGTTTTGAAAAGGAATGCAAGGGACAAGGACAGTCCAAACTGTTCTCTTCAAGTAGGGTATGTTCTGTTCATTAAAAGGCCATTGTAGTGTTCACTGAAAAAGTCAGGCTGAATAGTGTGATAACATCTTAATAACAAGGACAAACAGAATTCTAACATCTAATTTCCTGGGGAAAATGAGGACAACATAAGGGACGATTAGGGCTGATCACTCCAGGAGAGTGACAGCTGCAGCACTTGGGGAGAGGCATAACGGTACATCTCCCTTTCTCTTTGGCATAGTTTGTAGAACTTTTTTAACACTGAAACGTATCTGTAAAAACTATTTACAAGTCATTAAAGAAGAACATCTGTAAGGGCAAGAGAGCTTTCTTCACGACGGTTCTCACCGACACACGTGACAGTCAAGAGCTCCCTTCTGAGGTCAGAATGAAGATGTAGGTCCTGGAGGTCATCCAGACTTTCCACTAATATAGACACTTGGATGCCAAACAGGTCAATTTGGGTTTTCTGCTTATGTGTGAATAAACACATGCACTTGCCAACTCAAGTTCTTACAGACTTCATGGAGGACTCCTTAACATTTCACCTCAGTAAACTTCGTGTGAAGTCCAGTTTATGTGATCCGAATGGTGTCTGTGTCTGCTGCTCAGTTGATGGTATTCCACCAGTTCATATGCTCCACTATCCCAAGGACCCCAATCAAATGGCTCAGTCAGCTTCCTCTGCTCTCTCCTCCATCCAAGAGTCCTAGTCTACAAGTCGCTCTGAGGCTGGAGACAGAGTCTCTTTTGATGTGACCTTCTTCTCAGTGACTCTCCTCAAAGGAGGAGGTTGGACGGGTGTTTACGAAGAGACTCAGTGGGACCCAGGCATATGGTTCCTCAGACTGCTTCAGGGAGGGTGAGATCTTATCAGAAGACATCTTCTTTTCAGGAGGATGGGATGAGGAAGCTTCGAAGATCCTGGAGCTCCAGTAGCCATTTCTCAATCTAGTAAAGACCATTCGGAGAGGTTGGACTGGAACGTGGCTGGACAATGGATGATTGGACTCAGTGAAAGGCTGGGTGAAATTCAGAAGAGCTCTGTTGTGTGGAGGCTGTTGTTCAACACCGGTCACTTGAGGTAATCCTTTTGGTTCAACTTGGCTGGTACTGGAACGTGGCACAACACGGAAAGACGCCAACATAGGCTTCTCAGTGTTCTTCTGGGGTCTCTGGTAGGTGCTTACTCGTCGTTTCTTTGGAGGATTTTGGATAATCTGGGTGGGGAGCTGGAGATTTCTCTTATGGGTTACCTTGAAGCTGAGTTCAGCACGCTGGCTATCTGTATGTGCTGTGCGGGAGTGTTTGTCTTCATCAGAATGCTGGGCTGGTGACTGAGTGTTCAGCATGGGGTTCATCTCCTGCACTTTGAAGGCAGCCTGCGGGACTTGATGGAGGCAATACTCTGTGCTTTGGTCCGCTGGCTTCTCACTGAAGGTTGGCTCCTCATCACTGTGCCCAACTGTTGTTTTTGGCATGTTAGGGACCTCCAAGGTCGGACATTTATCTTCCTCGAGAGGTAAGGTAATATTAGGGTCTTCTGTGGAAGGTGCTGTATGGCACGCATGTTCCCCATCTGATTTCTTGACTGATGGCAGATTAGTTTGAGTACGGTTCACAGATAATTTCTTGTTTACATGGAAGAACGACGGTCTGCTCGGACGCCTCAGATAGTCACCAGGATGTGTCGTATCCTTCCAACTCCGAGGCCTCCTCTCTGGGGGCTTCTTGGGAAATTTGAGCAGGAGAGCCTTCCTCTGCTGCTCTAGTCTTTCTCTCTCTTTCTTCTCTTCCTCTGTCTCATTCACTGGCTCAGGGCTCTGAGGATTCTGTCGCTTTCCTGGGTCCTGGTTCTCCTTTTCCTTCTTTACGATGCTCAAGGGTAGTGGTGCCATGGCACCATCCCAAGACTTGATAGGGCACTTCTTGCTTCTTACAGTGTGTCCAAAGGCTCCGCAGTTTCTGCATTTCATCCTGGGATTCTCTTCTCGTGGGGGAACTCTCCGCTCCCCTGGTACTCTCCGATTCTGTAAATTCTGAACTTTAATGTTTTTGGCAGACCAAGTTTTGGTGTAAAGGTCTAGCTCTTGACCCGCCATTTTAGAGTCTTGTCAATCTTCCTCAGCTGTTGATTTGGGGTTTCCGAAAACCCAGCTGTCTTCCTCCTGTCTGTTAGCAGGTTCTCAGACAGGTGGATGATGGAGACACAGCAAGGAATGTGACCAAGCTTTCAGGATGCTGGAGGAAAGGAAAGTCACATTTTCTCTTTTATATCACTGGGCTATTTCCTCCCCCTCCAACATTTACTTCATAAATAAACAAAAAATTAATGAAGTTATTATACAATGTTTTAATGTATGAATACTGTTTTCTAGTGCCTTATTCCTTCTGAGGTTCTCATTTTCTTTTTTTTTAGATTTATTTATTTATTATGTATACAGCATGTATGACTACAGGCCAGAAGAGGGTACCAGATCTCATTACAGATGGTTGTGAGCCACCATGTGGGTGCTGGGAATTGAACTCAGAACCTCTGGAAGAGCAGTCAGTGCTCTTAACCTCTGAGCCATCTCTCCAGCCCCGGTTCTCATTTTCTTAAGCTTAAGAATGGGGACAGTGGAACTGACCCAGGAGAATTTCAGTTCCTGGAAAAGTCCGATTACATAATCTTAGAATAGAAACAATCAATGCTATTTTATAGAAACAGCCTCAGCTTATTCTGAAGATGAACATGACATGAATTTATCCCTCAAGAGTAAGATAAAAATATACTTCTCATGCCCAAAGTGGTGGCGCATGCCTTTAATCCTAGTACTCGGGAGGCAAAGGCAGGAGGATCTCTGTGAGTTCAAGGCCAGCCTGGTCCACAGAGTGAGTTCCAGGACAGCCAGGGATACAAAGAGAAACCCTGTCTAAATAAACCAATATGTAGTTTGTATATATATATATATATATATTCCTTTTTTTTTTGACTTTTGGAACTGGCTCTGTAGACCAGGTTGGTCTTGAACTCACAGAGATCCACCTGCCTCTGCCTCCCCAGAATTTAAAATTTTAATGCAAAGAAAATTGATACATATTATATTTTTTGGAGCCTCATATAATTAATACATTTCAAATTTGTTTTAGGCCAGATACTTTGAAATATGGTGCTTAGGAAAAAGCTTGGTGGGTTGACTAATGGTGAAATAATGTAGCCTGTATACTTGGAATGCAATTTAGATATCACAAAGATGTTAAGAAGCAATATTAGTATAATACATCTATCATGCAACATCACCTTACTTGACGGCTTTAGTAAATCTTTCCCGCTGAAATACTTGTTACCGTGGCCATCATTTTTAAAAAAAATTTTGTACATGATAAAAGGTGGAAACTTTTCACCACCAAATCTGAAATAAAGATAAAAAATTAGTGATGTGGCATCAATTGTGGGGCTCCATTGCTTCTTTCTCATGTACTTAGCACAGCTCATACTGTTTTTCAAATATAGGGCATATAAAGATCCAGCAAAGAAATGGACCCTAAGGTGAAAGTCACAATTATTCTCATACTTAGGGACACAATGGTGGTGAGACCCCATGTCAATTTATAGACAGAGTCATGTCTTAAGTCTTTTTACATAACAAATGTAAACAGGGACATACTTTTTAATTTTTCCTGAGAAATAATCAGTATGAAATATCATTTCTATTATTTATCCTCTTAAATAAATCAGCATAGTTACATTACCGAAATCTGACTTTACACTTCATGCTAGGATCTTTAACAAGTGCAGCCTCTTTGGGGCTTACTTTCTTCAGTAGTTCATGTGCCACACAATATTCCTGAAATAAATGATGTCACTGTGAACAGAAAGTGGTATCCCGTCCAGAAGTCATTTACTGATTAAGAATGGAAGCAGCTGGGCGGTGGGTGGTAGCGCATGCCTTTAACCCTAGCACTCAGGAGGCAGAGACAGGCGGATCTCTGTGAGTTTGAGGCCAGCTTGGTCTACAGAGAGAGTTCCAGAAGAGCCAGGGCTGTTACACAGAGAAACCCTGTCTTGGAAAACAAAACAAAACAAATCAAAACAACAACAACAACAAAAAGAATGGAAGCATAGTGAAATGAACACTACCCTGGGCTCAGGGTTCTAGAGAGGTGGATTTCTATTCTTGACGCCTCCATTTAACATCTACGTAGCCTTGCATCTGTCATTTCACCTCATGGGGCTTCAAATTTGAGTATCCATGCCTTTTGAGATCACAGGCATTTTGAGATCGCTATGATAATACTTTTCCACAATCTATTGAATTTATCTATAGACTTATCTGTGTCTCCAACTAGATTATAAGCATCATGAAGGTAGAGGAAGCATCTTTCTTCTTTATCATATTCCTAGAATCTAATACAGTACCTGAAACACACAAGAAACTTAACAATTCTTTAATGTTGAATGAATCATGGTAGTATGGGGATGATAATGATATTAAGTTACTAGCTTTTAAGTATCTTTTATTCATTGTGTAATATGGTGGTATCATAGTCATATATATATACACACATATATATATGTATATCTACAACCTCACTTAATCCTAACAACAACACAAGTAGAATATTATCGCTCTCATGTTATAAATGAGAAAGCTAAGTTTCAATCTTAGATCTGCTTGACTCTAAAATTTCCATTCTTTTCCTTAAATGATCCTATTCAATTTTATGCCTGTGATAATTCCATAAAATGTACAATAATGGGATTTTAACAATATAAAGCATTTTTTTTTTCGAGACAGGGTTTCTCTGTGTAACAGTACTGGCTGTCCTGGAACTCACTCTGTAGCCCAGGCTGGCCTCGAACTCACAGAGATCCACCTGCCTCTGCCTTCTGTGTGCCGGGACTAAAGGCGTACACCACCACTGCCCAGTATAACCCCAGTTCTTTTTTTTTTCTGAGACAGGGTTTCTCTGTGTAAACTTTGCGCCTGTCCTGGATCTCACTCTGTAGACCAGGCTGGCCTCGAACTCACAAAGATCCGTCTGCCTCTTGCCTCCCGAGTGCTGGGATTAAAGGTGTGCGCCACCACCGCCTGGCTATAACCCCAGTTCTTAATTCAGAGATTTTTATTGTTGGAAGATCACTGTCTCCTATCTTCAAATAAGGACACAAATTCAAAAACTGAAACACAACTGCATTAATTTCAGAAAAAAAAATTGTAATACTCATTCATATTAAAAATAAACCCAGAGGGCTGGAGAGGTGGCTCTGAAGTTAAGCGTACTGACTGATCTTCTAGAGGACCCAGATTCCATTCATACTGCCCACATTACAACTGTCTTTCACTCCCAGTCCCAGGGGCTCTACTTCTCTCTCTGATCTCCACAGAAATTGCATACTACAGTGCAGAGATGGACTTGAAGGCATCCATACACATAAATAAAATCAAAATAAAGAAATCTAAAAACCCCAGAAATATTCATTAAGATTAACAAAAGAAGCAATTTTAGAACTTTACATACTATTATTATATCTAAGTCAAAGAGATAAAGAGGGTTATTTGTTCTATCTTTAATTGACTGGTCTTATTAACTAATTAAGGAATAACATCTGTCAGAGAAAAAAAATACATACCGCTGCACAAATTACGTGTTTTAGGAGTTTGAACAATGTTTTGTCCACATAAATGAGCCAGGCTTTCTGTATTTTTGTTGCTGAAATCTCTCTATTAATTATAAGAAGAAAAAGAGGTTAGTGATTTATGAAGTACTTTTCATTTTCCTGAAATCTTAGACAACTTTCAATTTATGAATCCTCTTATATTTCCCCATTACTAAAACTGACCTAGTGAGGAACATTTGGGTGGAGTAATTGGAACTATTATTTGTGGTCTCTAATCAGAGTGAGGATATGGAAAAATGAATATTTCCCCTGAGATAAAAAAAAATTAGCCTAAAACTTTATCAAGACACATACATAAAGCCAGACATGGTGGCACATTCTTATAACCCCAGCACTTAGCAGGTGGCGGCAGGAGGATCAAGAGTTCAAGACCAGCTTTGACAACACAGTGAATTTGGGTTGAGGGTACAGTCCTGGTGTGTGTGAGTCTCTCTCTCTCTCTCCTTCCTGTCTCCTCTCTCTCTGAGACACTGTCTCATGTAATCCAGGCTGGCTCTGAAGAGCTAGATATGCAAGTGAGGATGACCTTAAACTTCTGATCCTCCCGACTCTAACTTCTTAGTGCTGGGATTATACCATGCCTGGTTTTATGTGATGATGGAAATGAAACAAGGACTTGTACACACTAGGTAAGAACTCACTAACTAAGCATATCCTTAGTCAGAGATCCTAGCATTTAATTCCTACCACTGCTGGGGGGTTGGAGGTGGGAAAGGAGAGGAAGAGAGAGGGCAGGGAGGAAGAGGGAGGGCAGGAGGATATAAAGGGAAAGGGATGGAGAAAGAGGGAATATAGCAGGTGTGAGAAGGCAAATTTGCCTTCTAAAAACATTCATGGGGCTGGTGAAATAGCTTTGTGGGTAAAGAATGAGAACCTGAATTTGAAAGCTCGAAACCATATAAAATGATGTATGTGCTTGCAAAGCTTGTAATCCCAGCACTGGGGAAGTGGAGGCAGGTGGATCCCTGAGGCTCCTGGGCAAGTCAGCCTAGCCTTGTTAGTGAATTCCAGTCCAGTGAGAAAGCCTCTCTCAAAGAATAAGGTGAAGGGGCTTGAGAAATGGCTCAGTTGGTAAAGACTGCTGGGCAAGCATGAGCAACCATGGAAAAGTACACCACAACACTGGGTGGGGTGGGCGCAGACAGGAGGATTCCAGTTGCTTTTTGGCCAGTCTAGCTGAAATTGTGCATTCTAGATTCAGTTCTAGACCCTGTCTCAAGAAATAAGTAAACAAAGTGGAGAGTGATACAGGAAGAAACTCAGTGTCTGTATGTATAGGCCAGGTGAACGTTCCTGTGCTCACATGTACATACCTCCCTCCACACACACAGCTAGAGAACTACTGAGGAAGATCTCTGGTCTTCAAGTGCATGTACACCTTCCACAAACTTGCACACACCCACATGAACAAGCACATACACCACACACAGCAATACAATAATTTATAGTCAGTTTTTTGTTTTTTTTTTTTTTTTTAAAGATTTTTAGACAAGGTCTCACTATGTACCACATACTAGCCTGGAACTTAGTCCAGGCCGGCCTCTGGTTCCTTAGTGCTGGGATTACAGGTAGTTACTAAAAGCACTGCCTAACTGATTCAAATGCAATGAAAAGGCAATCTAGAATAGTTGAATTTACACGAGGCTCCATTTCTTTTCTAGGGGCTTATAATTATGACCTAGAAAAAGAAATTCCCGTTTCTTATCTTTGTTTAAGCCAGGTTCATCCCAGTCAGGCTAGAGAAATAATTAACTTTAGATAATGTCCCAGCACCAACTAATTTCACAGGTCTGTCCTCCAGTGCTCTCCCACCCAGTCAGTATCTCTCATAGGGCGACATGCAAAGACAGGGACAGCTGTACAATGTCACCACCGGCTGGCAAAATGTAGACTACAAGATTTAGATTTGGGGTTGGGGATTTAGCTCAGTGGTAGAGCGCTTGCCTGGCAAGTGCAAGGCCCTGTGTTCGGTCCTCAGCTCCGCCAAAAAAAAAAAAAAAAAAAAAAAAAAAAAAAAGAAAGAAAAAGAAAGAAAGAAAAAAGAAAAAAATTGGGGTTGGGGATTTAGCTCAGTGGTAGAAAGCTTGCCTAGCAAGCGCACAAGGCCCTGGGTTCGGACCTCAGCTCCAAGCGCGCGGGGGTGGGGGTGGGGGTGGGTGGGGGAGGGTTGGAGCCCGTGGATCTGGAACCACAGGTGGCTGTGAGCTGCCTAAGCGAGTGCCAGAAGCGGAACTCAGGTCTTTAGGAAGGGGGTCCTAATTACTGAGTCATCTCTCCAGTCCTCTTTTTCTCACTGATAATGTGCTTCAGAAGGCTGGAGTATTACCAAGTAGATGTGTGAACATGCTTTGTGAATTATAAAAGTCTAAAGCTATAATATTCAATCTGAAGGTAATTTTTAAAAACACCAAAATTTTAATTTACACATTAAGAAATATTTAAAGTTATCTGAGAAAACTTGGTAAGTTTAGCGAGGCATAGTGGTGCACACCTTTGGTTCTAGCCCTTAGGAGGGAGTCGTAGGTGGATCTCTGTGAGTTTAAGGCCAGCCTGGTTTACAAAGGGAGTTCCAGGACAGCCAGGGCTACACAGAGAAACACTGTCTTGTTAAAAAAAAACAAAAAACAAAAAACAACAACAACAAAAAAAAGAAAAAAAAAAAAAAAACAAAAAAAAAAAACAAAAACCCAGGCAAGTTTGTAATTTGTCTAGTTGTGGGAAAATGACAAAAGGCAAAAAGATGGCTTCTTACTCTTTTCTTGCCTTTTTCTTTGCAGCGCGTGCCGGTTGTGTCGTGTGACTTTTTTCTGGGAGCTGACTATCTGATTTTGGAGCACGAGTATCTGTTGTATTTGAGGACTTTCTCATTGTCCCTACAAAGAAGTAATCTGAACACACATACATTAAGCTTTTAAGGCCATAATCCCCACATTATTACCTTTGGACTAGACTCAAATGCCATGTGAGTGTGGTGGTGTTCATTTTAGAACCCCTTTAAAAAGAAAGCATTGTGTGTTCAGTGGCGTTTAGTTTACATTCTTTCCATACTGAAAATACCATGTGGTTTGTCGGAAAGACAGTCAATCTATCCATGACCTCCCAACCGGCCTCCCTCTCCGCTATCTTTTTCCTCCTATTCACCCCACAGCTGAAGTTAATGTTTCTTCTTGTGACATAGGACCTCATGTGTCTGAGGCTGGCCTCAGTTTCCTCATGTAGTAGAAGGTAGCCTTAAGCTGGTCCTCCTGTCCCAACACCCCCCGTGCTGACATTACAGACGTTCACCACCACATCTGGCTCTTGAAGTTAACCTTTGTGAGCAGAAAGTAAGTCAGGGACAGCCATTCTCCTCACAAATTACTTAATGGCAGGAGGTACTTGGCTGACTGTGGAAACCAGGTGGAGGGTTTTTACAATTTTTTTTTTAGAGTTTTTTTTTGTCCAGTTTTTATTAAACACTTGTGAGACTTTGGGCAAATTACTTAATCTCCTCATAGTTCAGTGCCCCTTTGGTAATGTGAGCAGGCATATCTGAAAATTACTTGATTGTGCCTGTAACTTTTTACTGTTTGAAGCATTATATCCCAGTTCGGATGAAGCTTTCAAATTCTTAGTCATATCTTCAAAAAATACCTTTTTAAAATGAAATTGCAGTGTCTTCTTTATGCATAAAACAAAAATCTAATAACCACTGTTCTTTTGTAGTAATGAGCCTAAGCGATATTTTTAGTTAGCTGCCGTGACTGTAAATGGTATGAAACGATCTCTGCTTTCTCTTGGTGACACTCACAGGTACTGCTAACACTGGGAGGCTTGTTGCCCACACTGTACTTGGAAGAAATGCTAAAGTTCAGGTAGAGTTGAGCGAAGGTGAAGCTGTCACTCTCCGCTGTGCCGAGTCCACGTACCTCCTGCATTAAGAGCTTCGGCTGTAATTTATCCCTATGCTTCACACTTTTAAGATATTACCTTGGTGACGCCGAGCCTTCAGAGTCAATTCAGTATTTCTCCGTAGGGGTTGGAGATGGGAATGGCTTGGAACATGCAGTTCTGTTGAGAAGGAAAAAAAAAAGCCGCCCTTAACTTTTGGGAATTGGTCCGGGCGCTCGGCGCGCGCCGCGCCGCGCCGCTCCACTCCGCGCGCCGCTCCGCGCTCGCTCGGCTGAGCCTTAGCATTTTCCCCTCCGCGGGGCTTGCTAACTCTTCCAAGTCCTGCTTTAAAAAAAAAAACCCCTTGACCACAACCCACCAAGCCAAAGCTCAAATACTACGACAAACTTAACACTTTCTTACTGAAATGCTCCAGTTTGCCCCAGACGGGCGGTTTTTTTTTTCCCCCTCGCGTTAAATAAAAAAACTAATTTCTTCAAAAAGACAGGTGTGTTTCTAGCAGTGAACAAATCTCCACCGAACAAATCTCCAAATCGTCAGGATGCCCATGTGGCTTCCATCTCCTGTCGAATTAGGAGGAAATACAGAACGAAGTACGAAATACTCCGTCTTTACGGGACGGGCTAGCGTTTGCTGAGGCTAGCGCCGAGATTTCAAAGGCAGACTACCTGGAACTCGATCCTAGCTTTAGATTTCCCGCAGCCTCGGACCCTCGGCAATGAGAACCATGCCCACCGACTTGTGTGAGAGGAATGAAATTACGCGTTTCAATCACTGGTAGCGCTCGTTTTTCTTGCGAACAGTTAAATACTGTCATTTTACTTCTACAAGTACTAAATGGGACAAATCTTTGATTCTCAGATTTACGCTTTAGTCCTTTTTTTTAAAAAAAGGTCAGGTTTTTTTTTTTTTTGAGATTAAATGACAGTGCATTTAGCTTAGTCTTAAAATTTAAGGAACATTTAGCATACGGTAAATTCTTTAAGGAAAAACCTTTGGTGAGGTAAGTCGAAGCCCCAAAGTCGGTCTGCCGCTTCACCCTAAAAGGTTGGCACAGCCTCCCCCCAAGTCCGACGGGCGCCACCGCCTGGCTACCTCAGCTCACAGGATTCCCATCACAGCCGGGCGTCCAATGGTGGAATCAAAAAGCTGGTTCCCAGCGCGGCAGGACGCCAAGGAGCCGCCTTCTTCTTACCGCAGCTTGCCGCCCACACGGAGCGGCAGCCTTTTGCCGCCTAGCAACAGCCGGCAGAGAAGCAGGACCGACAAGAAGGCGGGGCTTGGGCTCTTCAGGCTCCCGCGCGCGGGTGCCTCTCGGTTGCTAGGCAACTCAATCACGCCACCTAGTGGAGTTGGACTGGAGCTTTTGGCGGGTTTTGGAGGGCAGAACATCATCTCGTGCACCACAGCCTGTTCGCGGTCCAAGGAATCAGGATCTAACCCGGCCTCCGTAGTCGCTTTCTATAGTGGGCGGGGCCGAAGGAGGGGTGACCCTGCCGGAGCCGCGGCTGCCAGCGACATGTTCAAGGTGAGAGCGTCGAGCCGGGTCACAGCTGTTATCTCCCCCTCTCAGACTACGGGAGCCTTTCCTACGCTCCCGTGGGACCTCTGGGGATCAGACTCGGCCCCCCCGAGGCTTTGCCCACCTCCGGGCTGGCTAAGTCCTGGCCCAGCGATTCATTCACTGCCTGGTACCAGCACCTGTGAGGTTGAGGCATGGAACCCTAGATGGGTGGGATGGGCCCTTGAGTAGGTCTCTCGCGAATGGAACATTTTGAAGACTTAAGACGCCGCTGTAGTACCCACTTCCTCGGCTCATGCCCTTTTGGGGTCGTGGGTAGGATGAGGCCAGGTCCCAGGTCCGGGCATGAGGCTTTGGTTGCTTGGCAGGATCAGGTTTCAGAACCTGGCATGGCGGGTGGGGGAGGGTCAGCTTCGGAGGATGTCGGGGAGGCTGGGGAGGGAAAGGCTAAGAGTAGGGAAAGCTGGAGCTTACTCCCTAGTGAGCATTAGTGTGGAAAAGTCGACTCTTATCCTCTCCCTTACAGTTTTTTTTTTTTGAACTCCTGTACTCCGTAAGACATTTACAGTGAAGACTTTGAAAAACCTGTATTTTATGATAAAGTTATTCTTTCTTAAAAATCAGTTATATTTTGTCATTAAAAAAAATTACAGGCTGTGCGTGCCTTTTATCCCAGCACTCGAGAGGCGGAGGCAGGTGAGTTCGAGGCCAGCCTGGTTTACATAGGGATCTCTAGGACAACCAGGCTTACATAAAGAGACCCTGTCTAAAAAAAAAAAAAAAAAAGCAGCAACAACAACAAAAAAAAACCCAAACCAAACCAAAAAACAACAAGCAGCTAGAAATCTATAAAATCAACACTCCAAGAAACATTTACAGAATAGTGCTAATAAAATCTCAAATTTATGCTACCCATTTAAAAGTTTCCTGCAGCCACAGTGTTTGGGGCACATTAATAAGGGCTGCAAAATCAGACCATGGTTTCTGCCTTTCAGTGCTGTGGTATTGCCAGTTTCTAGATATATGATAATGGACATGTCATTTGACTCCTGACTGTGGTTTTCTATTGGTGAAATTAAGGTAATAAAAATCTAATTGTTACACCAAAACTAAACAGAGAACTGAGGAAAATTCTCCCACTAAACTCAGAGAAAGGATGCACACTGAACTCATTAGTTTGTTGGCTCAGTGTCCTCAAAGATCTGACTCTTCTGGGTTTACTGTGGCATTGTCAGCTTTCCTTACAGTTACAAGATGACAACCAGTAGCAATATTTTGTCATTCATTAGGGGAAGAGGAGAGGATAACACTCCCATGCTTGGATTATGTTTTTCCTTCAGGGCTGATTGGACCAACATAGGTCAGGTGTCTGTCCCTAGCCCAATAGCAGTTACCAGGGGAATGTTGGGCTCTGGTTAGCTTAAGTTAAACAGGATCGTTTTGCTTAAACACATGGGAAAGGAATGGTTTCATGAACACAGTGGGGTTCTTTTGGGGAGAAGAGGTGTAATGGAAACTGAATCTGCAACCAGCAATGCCCCTGTCAGGTATATTCATAGGAGTCTGTGAACATGTTCATTGACTTGGGCTCTTTGAAAATCTTCCATGATAGTCATACATATTAAGTTTATTGATGGAAATGAAAGATTAGTATAGATTGATGACTCATAAGTTTTTTTTACAGGAGGGAGAAAGAGGGAAGGAAAAGGATGTGATTGTAGAACCACTATGGTTCTCAACTGACTGGTACCACTCCCTTTGGGTATGTTTTGGAAATTTCAGGGGTTGCTCTTTGTGTCTTTAGTTGTGTTGAACATTTGTTTTGGTTTTAATTTTTTATTTTATGTATATTAGTGTTTTGCCTGCATGTATGTCTGTGTACCACATACTTGCCTGGTGCTCACAGAGGCCAGAAGAGAGCACATGATTCCCTGGAACTGGAGTTACAGATGGTTGTCAAATGCCATGTGGGTGCTGGGAATGGAACCTGGGTCCACTTCTCCTCTCAGTGCTGGGTCCCCCGTCTGGTGCAGACCCATACAGACCCTGTGCATGATGCAGCAGTCTCTGTGAGTTCATACGTGTGTCTGTTACGCTGTGTTTAGAAGGCCTTGTTTCCTTGGTGTCCTCCATCCCCTTTGGCTCTTACAATCTTTCCTCCTCCTCTTCCACAGGGTTCCCTGAGCCCTGAGGGGAGGGATTTGATGGAGACGTCCCATTTAGGACTGAGTGTTCCAAGGTCTGTCACTCTCTGAATATTGTTCAATTGTGAGTCTCTGTATTTGTTCCCATCTGCTACAGGAGGAAGCTTCTCTGATGATGGCTAAGCAAGGCACTGATCTATGAGTATAGCAGGATGTCATTAGGAGTCATTTTATTGCTACATTCCTTTAGCAGAACAGTAGTATTTGGTTTTCCCCTGTGTCCATAGGCTTATCAAGTGTCAGGTTCTTGACCACCGGAGCAGTGTCAGGCATGGGTGCATCTCATGGAGTGGGCCTTAGTTCCAATCAGATAGTGGTTGGCTACTCCCACAACTTCCGAACCACTGTTGCACCAGCCTATCTTGCAGGCTGGTCGTCATTGTAGATCACAGGGTTTGTAGATCACTGGGTTGGGGTTTACTTTTCTCCTCTGGTTATACAGAGTGCCTTCCAGTATTATATTATGTGTAAAAATAAGTATATATTATATATAAATGAAATCATGTGTGTCAGTGAATGAAAAATTTTATTGTGATACCAGGTATTAGCAGTTGAGAGCCACAGTCCATCAAACTTTAATGTGCATGTGACTTGTTAAAATCTAGATTGGGACGGGGCCTCAGATTCTCCTTTTTTTTGGAGCATCTCAGTGTCATTTGCTGCTGGTCATCACACCTTGAATAGTTAAGAATTTATTTAGTAAGATCCTTAGTGCATTTTCCCTATGTTTTTGAGGTTGATGACTTCATGAATGGGATAGGATTTGGAAGAGGCACTGACTAGGGACCAAAAAAAAAGGGGGTTGCAAAGGCTCTGCTGAGAATTTTGCTACTATAAGTCTCTGCTTAGAGGGGACAGAATAAAGGGTAGGATTGGTCTGGCTTTGGGAATTGCCAGCTTGGGGAGACTTGGACTTGAAGGTACAAGGCTTGATAGTGTAGGTGTTGGTAAGGAAGTACAATGTGTGTAGCTTGTTATGGGTATTTTCAATGTTTAAACTGTGACCGTTGTTTTCTTTTTAAACAGCTTAACAATAACCCACAACCTTCGGACCAACTTGTTTTCTTTTTAAAATTGTATTGTTTATTTATGTGTATGTATGTGTGTTTATGTACATGCCCAAGGAAGTCAGAGAAGTGTTTGCTCCCTGAAGCTGGAGTTCCAGGTGTTTGTGAGCTGCCTGATGTGGATGCTGGGAGTTGAACTGGGTCCTCTATAAGAATAGTAAAAATAATATGTACTCTTA
Organism: Peromyscus leucopus; assembly: GCF_004664715.2. Classification (NCBI taxonomy): domain Eukaryota; kingdom Metazoa; phylum Chordata; class Mammalia; order Rodentia; family Cricetidae; genus Peromyscus; species Peromyscus leucopus. The sequence continues at coordinate 54,433,588 of NC_051083.1, forward strand.
ACCACCGAACCATTTCTCCAGCCCTGTGACCATTGTTTTTATTTGACTATCCATGATCAGGGCAGTAGGGAGCGTTATGGATTTAAAAAAAACACACACATTTGAAAAGTGTGCCAGTATTTGGATTCTGTTGTTGGAAGCAGTTTTTCTTGTGTTGTAGCAGGAAGTTTGAATACTGAATACATAAATCCAGTCCTCACGTGCAATACTAGAGTTTCTTCATTTCACAGATTTTATTTATCACTGGCTATGGCCTGGGCATAGTTAGTTAATATTCTGTGAAATGACTCAGTTCTTATCTAGAAGAGAGTTACTAAATCTAGCCAGGCATCACAGTTATTTAAGATATAATTTCTAGGACCCTTCACATAGTTCAGTTTTACTTTAAAAAAGAATTATTTTTATTTTTTTCACTTGTGTGTGTGGGAGTGAATGCCATGTGTATGCTGGTGCCATTGGAGGCCTGAAGAGGGCTCTGGATCCCTTAGAGCTGGAGTTAGAAGTAGTTGTGAGCTGCTTCATGTGGGTCCTATAGAAGAGCAGGAAGCAGTGTTTACTGATGGTCATCTCCCTAGTCCCCAAGATTTATTTGTTAGGTGGAATCCAGTGATCTTCTAGGGAATTGTGAAACTTTGGTTTCAATCTCACATGTGATTATTAGTACAGATAAAGTAAGTACATTATAATGAAGTGGGTCTCCACCTAGACTGCGTGTTTGAGTCATCCTTGAAGCTTAAGGAAGTTTCCATGACCAGTGTGGACTCTAGACCATGGGCATCAGAATCTCCAAAGGTGGAGTCTAGGCAGCCAGTTTGTGGAGCATTTGTGAAACTTTGAGAACTAACATAGAACACATAGAACACCAGCAGTGGGTATCAGACTTTATAAAGAACATGTTTGCTCAGACCTTTGATGTTAACCAGCCAAGGTTGAAAAGGTTTTCTTTCTTTTTATGATTTATTTATTTATGTATGTATATGAATACTCTATTTGCATGTGTGCCTGCTTGGCAGAAGAGAGTATCAGATCCCATTGTAAATGGTTGTGAGAGCTGGGTGGTGGTGGCACACACCTTTAATCCCAGCACTCGGGAGGCAGAGGCAGGAGGATCTTTGTGAGTTCGAGGCCAGTCTGGTCTAGAGTTCCAGGACAGGCTCCAAAGCTACACAAACCTGCCTTGAAAAAACAAAAACAAAAACAAAAAAATAAAATAAATGGTTGTGACCCACTATGTGGTTGTTGGGAATTGAACCTCTGCAAGAGCAGCCAGTGTTCCTAACTGCTGAGCCATCTTTCTAGCCCTGAATGGGTTTTCCAAACAGAGAAGAAAATCCTCACACGAACACCGTGGAGGAGCTGACATGGTGGCACACGTCTTTTATCCCAGCACTCAGGAGGCAGAGGCAGGTGGATCTCTGAGTTAGGTGCCAGCTTGGTCTGCATGGTAGGTTCCAGGACAGCCAGGACTATATAGAAAGACCCTGTCTCAAAAAACAAAAACAAAACAAAAGAACCAAAAAACCAAAATAAAACCAAAAAAACAACCAACCAACCAACCAAACAAACAAATCAAAAGGAGTCAGTGGAGAATTGCGTGCAATGTTAAGACCTTGAACAACTCCACATTAAAGAGAGGTACTAACATAATCTTAAAGCAAATGTTGTAGAACTTTTGCTAAGTTTTCCCCTCGTTTATGTTTGTTTTGTTAGGAAACTTCAGCAGTGCCACTTTTTTGTTTGTGCCTCCACTGCCTGGCCAGTGCTAGTTTCTTAATGTGGCTTTTGTGTTCCCTGTACACTAAGACTTGGAGAAGGAAGATTTTAGAACAAGGGTTGAGTTTTTAATATGCTCTAACTGAATATTAAGGTGTATTTTATGGTACAGTTATGCATTAGTATACTTATATGATGAGTGAATTTTCTTTAAAGTTGATTTGAAGTGGTTACTTGTCTTAAGACTTCTTTTGAGAATCCTTGAAGCAATGTAGTATAATTTATAATTGACCTTAGCCAAAACACTCAGGAGTAATGCACTATGTTTTATTCAGAGCCCATACTAGTTCCCACCTAAGGATTTTTTTTGGGGGGGGGGTGTCTTGGTTTTGTGAAGATGAGGAGTCCTCTGTGGGTGCTAGAGAGATTCAGACAATCATGCCAGATGTCTTATTTGGGAGGACTACTCAGTGGATTGTATTTCAGATGTCTATTCATATTGAGCAGTCTTTTAATGGACCTAGCAAAGGATCATTTTCCCCATTCCACAAATGTCAGTCTTTGTGCTGCTCAATGAATCGCTTTTCACATTCTCATTATGACCTAGATTAGGCTGGTAAGGAAGCAAAGAGGGATACAAGGACTCTAGCAGCTCTCCTACACTGTGCATCGTGACTTATGGCACCTCTGAGCTTGTTTTTAGGATCTGTTCAGGTTGCTGAATATAGCCCGAATATTATTTATCTTGTCTTTATTCCTTTTTAAGCAAAGTTTTTTTTTTTTTACCATAAATCCAGATTGTCATCAACTAATCGAATCTTAGACATGTCTTTTGCTTAAATTTTCAGTTTTCTTTAAAGCACAAAAAAGCATGAGTAGCTGAGATGAGGCTGAAAGGCAGTTCTCATTAGAGTTCAGAGTTCTGTGTAGATGGTGCTGCATTTGGGAGATGAAACCTAGGTTTAGAAATATTTCACATTGATAAGATAGTGCTTCCTATTAAATAATGTGTATTTTTAGTTATATAGGTGCATTGCTTGAAGTAAATGAATATTCCTCTGCAATTTTTCCTTCCTATATTTCCTTAGCTTAGAAGAGGTTGAGTGGATCTTAGGATGGCATTCAGAGAGGGCAGAGGATGGAGGGAGAGGCCTTTTTGGAGTTTTGGGCATTCTGCAATCAATTTCTATCTGGATGAGGAAGTTCAGAATACATTTGGAGCCCAGTAAATTACGTGTCATGTGTGTTCCAAGTCTGTGACTCAAAACCTGACTCAATGAACAATAATCACACTCTTTGGCCAGGAGATTTCTTTCCTGTTTATTACACAAGTTTGTTACTTTTCTATGTATATTTGACAAAATCAGATAGCTATTTTTACAGGATTAAAACAATGAAACTATTACAGATGAAATGTATTTTCTTTGCTTTATTGGTGTAATTTTGTAGTGATATTTGTCCCTTGACCCCAGAAAAAAAATAAAATGGTTTTCTGTGAGGAAAAGATACTAATCTCTTTTTCAAGCCTCATTTTTTCTTTGCTTATCTTTTAAGATTATAGTCTTTATAGTAGATACAGAAGAATTAGAAAATATCAGCTACTTTGGCACAAAACTACAGAATTGAAAGCTTCTCATAAATAGTTCTGTTTGCAATAGCAGGAAGTAGTTTTTCTTCTTGTTTCCTTTTTTTTTTTTGTTTAGGCAGGGTCTCAAATAGACTGGCTTCAGACTTGCTGAATAGCCGTGACTGTCCTTGAACATTTAAATTTTTTTAGATTTATTTATATTATTTTATGCATATGAGTATTTTGCCTGCATGTAGATAGGTGTACCATGTGTGTGCTGATTAACGTATTTATAAAAAATTATTTTCCTTCATTTGGAAGGATCTTCATACTTTGTGGTATAGTTTTTCGAAAATCTTCAAGAGCCAGCTAGTTTTACTCCTTTGTGTGTTGTAAACAAATCAATATTCACCTCAAAAACTTCAAGACATGCAGATTCTACTTAAGAATCCCCTTTAATAGTCCCACTCCTAGGCAACCACAGGTAGCATCTTTGCAGACACTTTTCTGAGCATACCTATATATACCCTTGATATGACCTTTTAAAAATATCAGTGGAATTATTCTACAGTCTACCTCCCCTACTTTTAAAAACAAATGCCATTTTACAATAGGCTTTTGTTCTTTTTCTTTTTAAAAAGGATTTATTTATTATTTTATGTGTTAGAGTGTTTGCTTCGATGTGTGTGTGTACACTGTGTGTGCCTGGTGCTTGTGGAAACCTGAAGAGGGCATCTAGTGCCCTGGAGCTGGAGTTACAGACAGTTGTGAGCTGCCATATGGGTTCTGGAAATCGAACCTGGGTCCTGTGGAAGAGCATTAGTGCTCTTAACCACTAAGCCATCATCTCTCCAGCTCTGCTTTCTTGTTCTTATTTTCAATATATAGAAAATGAATTTCTTATAGTCTTAAATTTTGATCCAGAGGCATTTAGAAATGGAAGCTGTGATTGCATATGAAAAGTGAATTTCATTTTTTTTTTTTTTTTGGTTTTTCGAGACAGGGTTTCTCTGCGTAGTTTTGCGCCTTTCCTGGAGCTCACTTGGTAGCCCAGGCTGGCCTCGAACTCACAGAGATCCGCCTGCCTCTGCCTCCCGAGTGCTGGGATTAAAGGCATGCGCCACCACCGCCCGGCTGAATTTCATTTTTTAATATGCTATGTAAATGGTGGCAATAAATTCTGGCTACATATGATTTATCAAGGTTACTACTTAGAAAATACCTATTTTTTTTTTTTGAGACAGGGTTTCTCTGTGTAGCTTTGTGCCTTTTCCTGGAGCTCACTTGGTAGCCCAGGCTGGCCTCGAACTCACAGAGATCCGCCTGGCTCTGCCTCCCGAGTGCTGGGATTAAAGGCGTGCGCCACCACTGCCGGCGAAAATACCTATTTTTAAAATAAGTTTATAACTAATACTGAAATATTGTTTCATTTAAAAAGTCCAAATGGTACAGATAGTGGTCACACTTCCATTGTCTACCTCCCTTTCACCCCCTACCCAGAGCAAGCCTCTGTTGTGTTGGATGTGTGCCCATCATAGAAACGCTGGGGAAGGCTTAGAGGTGTAGCTCAGTGGTGGAACATTTGACTTGTTTGCATACAAAGATGGGGAGGCTGTGTAACATGGAGATACCCATTGAGTGTCTGTTATAGGGAAAGATAGTCTGTTTTGATGCTTCTAGAGTTGTGAGTGAATTTGAAATGTTTCTCTTTACTTTTAATTCAGTTTACAAGAAATTATTAGTAATGTTCCTATGGACACCTATGCAGTGTTATTTGGACCAAATTGTTGATTGTTTTTGTCAGTTTGTTTTAGCTTAAAAATCTCACATATCTAAACTTTTGGTTTTTTTTTTTTTTTAAAGATTTTATTTATTATGTATACAGTGTTCTGCCTGCATGCCAGAAGAGGGCACCAGATCTCATTACAGATGGTTGGGAGCCACCATGTGGTTGCTGGGAATTGAACTCAGGACCTCTGGAAGAACAGCCAGTGCTCTTAACCGCTGAGCCATCTCTCCAGCCCCCTAAACTTTTGATTTTATGTTAATTATTTAGAACAAGAATAACCTTGAAAGTGTAGTCAGTTTTCATAGACTTAAAAAAATCCATTTCACATTTTAAAAATGTATGAGTGTTTTTGCCTGCTTGCATGTCTGTGTACTATGTGTGTGCCTGGTGCCCACAGAGACCAGAAGAGGTCATTAGATCCTTGAAACTAGTTACAGACAGTTGTGAGCTGTTGTGTGCGTGCTGGGAATGGAACCTGGGTCCTCTGGAAGAGCATCCAGTGCTCTTAGTCACTGAGCTGTCTGTTCAGCTCCCCCATTTCAGAGTTTTACTTCTTAAACAACTGGAGAGTCAAAAGTAAAGGTTTTTAGTGTGCATGGTACAGAAGATGAAACCCAGGGTCTTGAAGCATACTAGACACAGTGGTATCCTGCCACTGAGCTACATTATTATACCCTCAGTCATAGGAGCAATCTCTTTCAAATGAATAAATGCGTTGAGAATGGAAGCTATTGGAGAAAAGATGAATAATTGAATAATCAGTATAACATTTTGAGGGAAAACGTGGTTATACCTCTTTTTGTAAGTATAAGAATATCTAATTTTAAATGACATTTACTTTAAAAATGTTCAAGTAACATTTATTTCCCACAGGGATTTAAAATGATTTTATGTAACATTGGAAAGAGCTTCACATTTTAGTGTACAGGTTATATGACAGTCAGGCAAGTGATATAATAGCTAGAATGCAATAATGAAAGCGTTAGAGCCAGGTATGATGGTACATGTTCATAATCTCAGCGCTCAGGATCCAGAGGCAGGAGGATGGAGAGTTCAAGGCCAATTGGGGCCAGGTAGGAAGACACTTGAAAATAAACAAAGTATTATAGATTTGTTCATACAATTTTTGCAACCAAATTACTTTGATTAGGTTATAGTTGAAATTCTGACTTTGATATTAAAAGGAACTTGATTGAAATGATTTTTAATATTACAAAAGTAGCAGCTGTTAAATGGGGTCCCAGATAGCGTCTGTGGCTATAGCTGCAAAGATTGAGGTGTGTTCCAAAAATCATCCCCATGTTTTAAACCATTGGTTTCTTTTGTTACTGCTCTTTCCAGAGGCCATTCCCAGTTACACTGACTCTAAGCATCAGTCTGTTGGGTAGCTTTGCTAAATGAAAGATGTACATACTTTTGTGATTATTGTCTATTTTAAAATACATTTAGGGACTGGGAATAGAATGCAGTTGGTTGAGTGCTTTGCCTCTTATGTGCAAAGCCCTAGATTCTTATAAACAGGGCATGGTGGATCACACAGATAATTCCAACAGGTAGAGATGAGGATCAGAAGTTAAGGGTCATCTCTGGCTAAATATTAAGTTCAAAGCTAGGCTGGACTACTAAGACTCTGTCTCAAAAAGTAAAATTGTAGTTTAGGATGTAGCTTACTGGTAGAGAGTTTGCCTAGCATGTCTAAGGGCCTGAGTTCTAGTCTTGGTACCACCATAACCATAAAACAAAAGTCCACAAATTGTTAAAAAAAGAAAAAAGAAGAACAAAGAAAAGAAAAAGTGCTGGAGAGAAGTTCAGCAGTGAAAGCACCTGCTGTTCTTTCAGAAGATCAGAGTTTGGTTCCCAGAGCCCACATCAGGTGACTCACAAGCACCTGTAACTCCTGCCAGCACAACAAAGAAATACATCTTTAAAAATCAAAAGCCACATTTGTTCATGGAGGGAGATAGAAGGCTGATAGAAGGTTAAGGTAGTAGTTGAGGATTAAGAGTGGAGTGTCAGGGCTGGGGATGTAGCTCAAGTGGTATAGAGCACTTGCCTAGCATGCACAAGCCCCTAGGTTTAATCCCTAGTACCCCTCCTCAAGGAAAGGAGGAGAAGAAGAGGAGAATATTAGTTGTACCTTGATTAAGATGGGAGGATATTCTGGAGTATAAGTAAATCATGCTATTGTTTTTAATGTTTTAGACAATTTTCATTTCAGTTTATTGTCTTTAAAATGTTCTTAAAAATAAGTGCACTTGATTCTTCAGACAAGCTTATGGTGAGTATCTGTTCCCTAAGCATTTTGTAGAATGGTGATTTTTGAAACTTGCCTTGTGGTGGGAATACGTTATTGGGTTCCTTTAGATCTACTGAGTCAGACTCTTTAGAGGAAAGTGATGGAATCTGCTTTTCAAACAGTCTTCTGATGATTCTGCAACCCTGAGTGTCCATAGGCACACAAAACGCCTTTAATTGAAAAGGAAAGAGCTACATAATCTAAATGGAAAGCCTAGTAAGATGAAAGGTATGTACTTCTGGGAAAATAAATAAAGGACCTTGTCTTAGGGCTATCACTGTTGTGCTGAAACACCGTGACCAAAAGCAAGTTGGGGAGAAAAGGGCTTATGCTTTCACACTGTAGTTCATAACTGAAGGAAGCCAGGGCAGGAACCTGGAGGCAGGAGCTGATGCAGTGGCCATGGAGGGGTGCTGCGTACTAGTTTGTTCTCCATAGTGTACTCAGCCTGCTTTCTTAGAGAGCCCAGGGATGGTACCACCCACAATGGGCTGGGCCCTCCCACAATAATCACTAATTAAGAAAATGACCCACACGCTAAACTGCAGCCTGATCTTATGGAGACATTTTCTCAGTTGAGGTTCCCATCTCTCAAATGACTGTAGCTTGTGTCAAGTTGACATAAAACCGGCCAGCACGGGCCTCCTCCTTAAAAACGAAGAGACTATCCACTGGATACTCTATAGAATTAGAAGGCAAGTTGTCAGGGGTTTGGGGATTTGGAAGCATCTTAATTAACTTGAGTTTTCCATTTGTTTTTAAAGCAGTTTTAAAGGGATAGTAATGTGGTCCCCAAGCTGCAGAATGCTGGGCGGTACTCTTCAACTTGCAAAGCAGCAAAAACAGTTTAGCTTTCTGTGTACCCATTATGATCTGAATGTTTATGGCCTTGCCAAATTTATTGTCTTGGCTAACTGCCAGGAATCTACTCTTGTGGCTAGAGCTGAAGAATTAGTCTATGCCTGAGTCTTATTTGGCTTTTGTTTGAGACAGGGCCTGGCTATGAGGCCTAGGCTGGTCTTGCTCTCACTCTGTAGCCCAGGGTTGACCTTGTGCTCAAGAAGTCTGCATACTTGGCTGCCTGGGTTTTTGAGTAACCTAAGTTTCTCAGAAGCTTTTCAGCCAGGGACCATATCTGCTTTATTGTGTCTGACATCCAGCAGCTGTGCACGAAACATCGATTTGGAAATCAAGTTCTGGTTGGTTCTTCTAATTGTTATCATGTATAATCCTGCTTACCAGGCTGGATTGCTTTTGTAATCATAAGACCTTGACAAGCTTCAGAAGGGAGAGACAAAGAAACGACAAGGTATTTAAGATAATGGCAGCCACTAGCTATGGTGGCACATGCCTGTAATCCCAGCTACTTGATTGGCAAAGGGAGGAGGATGACCTTTGACTTTTTGTTTGTTTGTTGTTTTCTTTGTAAATAATGGCATCCTACACCTTTCCAGCATTTAGTGGGGCCCCATCTAAGCAAATACTGGTGCAGTTGCTTAGTTTCTTCTGACTATTAAGTCCCTGGTGGGCTCTGTGAAATAGAAGTTGAAAGAGGGTCTACACTAGAGAATGTATCGTATTAGAGAAATTGTGCTGGAGAATAGAATCACACCAGAGAGAAAGATTTAGCCACATGGGCAAGGGAACTCTGACAGTCCTCCTGGGGCTTGCAGAGCTGAGATGGCAATTCAGCTTTTGTTTGAGCCAATTTTTAGTTTTCTGCCTCAGTTTGGGCCTTATTTAGCTATCTTCAAAACCTCTGACAAGCTAATATATTAGAGTTCTTACTTTGAGAGTGCCAAGCAGCTGAATTCTTGCAGTAAGGATTTGTATTACCAAGTGGCTTAGTCTTTTGTATTATAGTTACTGAAGATCTTTCTAAGATGCTAAAACATGGCTAGGTAGATAGAACGATGTCCTTCACTATTCTCTCTTCTATTCCTGTGTCTCATAACAGGCAATGAATGAGCAGTTGTTGAACATCTCTTTTGTGCTAGGCCCAGCTGTAGCAGTAGAAATAGGAGTAAGACACACCTTATTCTCAGAGATACTCCAACCTGCTAGGCGAATTTGATAGGCATAAGTACATGGACAGATAAAAATGTAAAGTAAAAGCATGACTCCTCCCTGCTTTTAGAAAAAAGACATAGCAATCAGTGAACCCAGGTAGCTGGAAAACAGCATGAGAAAAATACAAAAGTTTATGTTTTGTGACCAGAGTCAGAGTGAGGATAAGGAAAGTGGTCGTGGCTGGTTATAGCAAATCTTTGGTTCACATAAAAGTCCTAGGTAATAAGTACAAAAATCTCAAGTAAAGATAGAAAGAATCTAATCAGGGATGTAGTTTAGATTGATCGTTATGGTTTCTCCTGTGGTGATTTGAATCCATAGATGGCTAGGCAACCATTTAGGTTGCTGCTAAAAACAATCCAGGAAAGAAATGAGCACTCAAGGAAGGACTGCACAGGAGGGATAAAGAAGAGCAAGTAGAAGTGAGATCATTTAATAGGCACAATTACCAGAACTTAGTGACCAAAAGGATTGATGGTGGTGGTGAAGATGACCTTGAGATTTAATTGTAATTTTTTTTTTTGAGACAGAATTTCGCTGTGTAGCCCTGGCTGTCCTGGAACTCATTCTGTAGCCCAGGCTGGCCTCAAACTTATAGAGATCCACCTGCCTCTGCCTCCTGAGTGCTGGGGTTAAAGGTATGCACCACCACCACCACCAGCTGCTTATTTTTAGTCTTAAATGGGCAGAAAGGCATGTAACACACACACACACACACACACACACACACACACACACACACGTGTATATATATGTGCGATGTTTTGAAGTATGCATATATTATAGTGTGTTTAAATGGAGGTAATTAACTTGTTCATTATTTCATATTGTACTCTTATTTCAGTGTAATCTAAAAATAGTGAACTGATAGAAGCAGATAGGAGAATGGTAGCAACCAGTGGCTGGGATTTGAATTGAGGAAGGTTATCAGTCAAAGGATACAAAATTTTAGGAAGATACAGTTGGAAAGATCTATTACACAGCACAGTGATTATAGTCTTCTGAGAGTGAATTTCAAATGATCTCAGAGTTTCTGATGAGATTGTCACCATTCCTGAGACACGATGTAGAGAAAGAAAGGTGGGTATGAGGGAGAAATGGTGAGTTAGAGTTGGATGTTTTTCAGAGATGTATATATCTATCGTATATAGATTGGTATCAATTTGCCTAGCTGTGTCTTTTTAAATTTTTCAGTTGAAGGCTTTGGAACTTTGATCTTTGTGAAATTAAGATGAAGTTTTGAAATTTGAATTCATCCAGAACACATGCTTATATTTTGACATCCTCAGAATTTCTGAAATGCATTTACTTTTCAGAAAGGGCACTAAGCTTTTCTGGGTGGGAATGGCTGAGGGTATTGGCCTACTGACCTTGTCGTACTTGCTTTGTAGCATGGAGAAAAGATTTAAGATTGCCTTTGCATTTCAGGTAATTCAGAGATGTGTGGGGCCAGCCAGCCTGAGCCTGCTCACCTTCAGAGTCTATGCAGCACCCAAAAAGGACTCACCTCACAAGAGTTACATGAAGGTTGATGAGGTAATGTGCTGATACTGTATGGTACAGAGTGAACATCTGATTTAGTTAGGAGAATTTTTATAAATTATGTATCAAGATTTAGTTTTACTCTTTGAGGTACTGGATACTAACGTATACCCTTAGCACACTTTGAAAATATTTGAAAGGAAGACATATACATTTTCTGATAGTTTATTTGTTTTATCTGATAGTTTATTTGTTGGAAATTGCTGAACTCTGTTTTTTTCACAGATGGTAGTGGAATGTAGCTAGGAGCATAATTAAGGAATAGCTCATAGATTTAGTTTTTAGTGGAGAACTTACTATATCCTAGTGGATTTTAAACACAGCTCACTTTTCCTTTTTCTTAGTACATACCTATTTTTTTAATTCGAGAAATTTTTTTCATACAGCGTATTTTGATCACTGTTTTTCCACCCCCAACTCTTCCTAGATCCTTCCCACCTGTCCACCCACCCAACTAACTCTACACTTCCCTTTCTTTAGAAAATGAGTAGATAGACAGAAAAACCAACCAAATCATAATTAAAAAAAACCAAAAACCACAAGAAACATTTCTCTCTCCATAAAAACAAAATTAGGAACTATAATATACAGAAAAAGGCCAGTAAGAAAATAAAATGCCCAAACAAAGCAATATGGGACAAAAGTCTACAAGAATACCATTGAATTCATTTTGTGTTGGCCATTTACTGCTAGGTATGGGACCTGTTCTTTTTGTTTTGTTTTGTTTTTTGAGACAGCATTTCTCTGTAGTTTTTGTGCCTGTCTTGGATCTTGCTCTGTAGACCAGGCTGGCCTCGAACTCAGAGATCCACCTGGCTCTGCGTCTTGAGTGCTGGGATTAAAGGTGTGTGCCACCGCCGCCCGGTGGGACCTGTTCTTAAATGTGTTTAATATCCCTAGTGAGACTCCACTGGAGAGAACTAATTTTTCCTTTGCAAGAGGTAGTCAGTTGGAGACAGCTTCTTGGTTAGGGATAGTAGCCTGTGTCTACTTTCCCCTCTCAGCACTGGGACCCTGTCTAGCTTGAACCTGTGCAGGCCCTGTGCATGCTGGCTTCATATGTGCTCCAGTCCTCTTGTGTCTGAAAGACAGTTTCACTGTCCTCCATCCCCTCTGGTTCTTCCAGCTCTCCTCTTCTGTATACTTCCCAGAGCCGAGGGCAGGGCTTGGTGAAGACATCCCATTAAGACAGAGTGTTCCAAAATCTCTCACTCTGTCTACTATCCAGTTGTGGGGCTCTGTACAACTCACTTTTCAGAGTGGCCTGCCTGATTCTAGACTGCTTAGCAAGCTAAGAAAACTTTTCACATTTTTCTTTCAAAGAAGCTTAAATAAATATTATTATATAATAGATCAGTGAAATAAGACATCTTTTCTTCATCATTTATATTCTTTTTTTTTGTCTGTACCTCCCAGTAATTATTTGGATTTTTTATTTTCTTCAATTTCTGTTGCCTTGGAATAAAATGATGTACAGGTGCCCCTAGTGGCCAGGCAAGGTTACTTGAATGGTGTTTACATAAAGCCAGTGAGCTTCCTTTTTCCCTTCCTCTCCTCTCAGGCTTTAGAACATTGTCGACAGGAAGAGGTGGCTAGTAGTGTCTACTGAGAAGGCTCTTTTCTAGGTGGACAATGAATTTGTTCACCTGCTTTGATCAGTAGCATTCTGATATTTGATCCACGTAATCAATTTTTCTTCATTTCCTCTCAGCTTTTTTTCTTAAAAACAAAACAAAATTCAAGGGCTGGTAATATGGCTTAGTGATAAAAGCACTTGCTGCCAAGCCTGATGACTTAGTTCAATCCCTGAGACCCACATGGTAGGAGAAACCTGACTCTCAGAAAGTTGTTTTCAGACCGCTGCCACACATGCCCCATGACATGTGCCCTCCCCGCAAATAAACCTCCTCCATTTACCCTTTAGCATAGTAGAATAGTTTGAGGTCAGACACCAGGTACCAATCTGTAAAGTGGATAAGGGGACTGGAGGTGCTTGCCTTGCTTGCTTGAGGCCTAGGGTCAGTAGTTACTCCACACTCCCAAAACAAAACAGTGGATAGAGTAGATAGGGAGAAGCCAGGACACTGTGTAGTCCTGCCCTCTTGGCCTTGGCCTTATTGAGGAAGCAAGGCACACAGATCATCTGAAGGAAAGTTAGAGGTTGCATACAACCCTTAAGGTAACTGGTATTTACAAATTATTGGTAATATTAACCTACAAAATTGATCATATGTTACATAGTCTCATAGTATATGCTTTTCTTTTTGTTTTAATATGTGTAGCTTTCACTCTACTCAGTTCCTGAGAATCAATCTAAATATGTGGAGGAGCCAAGGACTCAACTTGAAGAAAACATCTCACAACTCCGACATCAGTGTGAGCCATATACAAGTTGGTGTCAGGTACATCTACTTAAGAGTTAATAGTGAAAAGTCTATATTGGTTGTATGTTTGAATTTTTAGTTTTATAATTTATTTATTAATTACTATTTATTTATTAATGACTGTTTATTTATTGATTTATTTTAGTTTCTTAGGATCTCACTCTGTAGGGTTGGCCTGGAATTGACTACATTGTCCTCAGACTGGCTGGTGATCTTCCTACCTCATTGACCAGCATAGGTGCTGGAATTACAGCTGTAAGCAAGCCATCAGGCCCAGCCCTGACTGCATGTTTTAGAAAAAGGTGTAATAAAGAGTCCAAAGTTAAGAGCATCTGACTTATAAGTGTTCTTAAATGCTAACCAGAGAGCAGATGCAATGAAATCTGGCATCGTGGTGGCAGCAAGGGGGATTTCCCTCTCACCAGAAAGGTTGTGGCACCTTGACTGGAGAGCAGAGGGCAAAGGATTGCCATGTTGGTTTGTTAGTATAAAGCTGTTGTGTGTATCAGGGAAAACATGGAACACTACTGGAAGGAAATGAATCAAACATAAACATGTATATCAAAATTGTGATGTTGGGATGGAGAGAGGGCTCAGTTATTAGTGAGGACCTGGGGTCGGTCCCCAGTACCCACTAAAAGGTAGGCTTGGTGGCATAGACTGCAGTCCCAGTGCTAGGGTAACAGTTTGTTAGATCCCTGGCGCTCACTGGCCAGCCGAATCAGCAACACCAAGGTCCTGCTGAGACATCCATCTTAATAAACAAGGTAGATGGCTGCCGAGGAATGACACCCAAGGGTGACTTTTGACTTCCTCACAACATGTGCACACATGTGTGAATACCTGTACCCAAACTTGCACTCACACAGGCAACAGAAACCTGTATACACACCACATACCTGTACATGCTTATCATGTATACACATACAGAAAATTGAGATTTCTTTCTCCCTCTAGAAATTCCACAAATCACTACAGGCTGGGCATTTGTGATCCAAGATTAATTTGGATTTAGATTTTCATACTAGGGATATTCAATCTATAAATGCAAAAACTCAGAAAGCCAAAATCTCTGAAACATAACAAACATCTGTTCCTATATATTTCAGATAAGGGATACTCATACAGACATGACTACCCAGGTGTGGTGGCACACACCTTTAATCCCAGCACTCCGTGGGCAGAGTTAGGCAGATCTCTGTGAGGTCTGAGGCCAGCCTGGTCTACATAGTTCTGGGACAGCCAGGGCTACACAGAGAGACCCTGTCTGAAAAACAAACAAGCAAGGAAAACCAACCAACCAAACTTTGGTGAACTGTTCACTCCAGTGGCTTCTGTCCTTGCTCATGTTTTAGGTTCCAGGCATTTGTTGTTATGGACGTGAATGTATTCTGATTTTAAGTCATCTGAAACCAAAGTTTGCCTTATTATGGTATCTACCTTCAATTGCAGCACTCAAATACTCTTTAGCCATGGCTGGGGTTTTTTGTTAAAATTTAAATTTCATCAATTATGCCATTGCTGAACTACCAATTGAAAGAAAGCACACACACAAGCTCTATCAACGATGTAAGCACATAGACACACACTTTACTACTGAGCTGTCCTCTGGCCCGTTTTGTTGTGTAATGAAGACATTTTTGTCAGCTGGTTGTGGTGGCACACACCTGTGAGCGCAGCACTAAAGATGCTGAAGCAGGGTGGTTGCTGCAAGGTTGGAGCCTGCCTAGGCTACATAAGGAGACCCTGTCTTAGGTAAAAAAGGACTTTGTCTCTTTACCTTTCAACTTGAGATTTTTTTAAAATACTTTTTTTCTGTGATACTTGGTGCAACAAAATATCTGTCTACATCATATACTGGTTATTAACATGCTTATTTTAATACTGATAAACAGGAAACTTTTCTTGTAATTAGGATGGCTTTATTAGGTACATTGACTTCTTCATGAAGAATGAAATTTCTTGTTCTTTCTAAGAACTGATCGAAACTTTAAAATGGCAAAATGATTAAGCCAGCAAAAGAAATAGACTGTCCCTCTAGACTTTGATATATAGTTCTCTCTCTCTGTCTGTCTCTGTCTCTCTCTCTGTCTCTCTCTCTCTTTGGTTTTTCGAGACAGGGTTTCTCTGTGTAGTTTTGGTGCCTGTTCTGGATCTCGCTCTGTAGCCCAGGCTGGCCTCGAACTCACAGAGATCTGCCTGGTTCTGCTTCCTGAGTGCTGGGATTAAAGGCATGCGCCACCGCTGCCTGGCAGTTTTTTCTCTTTTTAAAAAGATGGATTTTATTATTTGTATGTGTGTTTGTGTGTGTATGTGTGCATATATGTGCACCTGTGAGAGTGTATGCACACATGGAGGCCGGAAGAGAGCATCAGATTGCTCAGAGCTGGAGTTTTAGGTGTTTTGGGGATAGCTGGCTTGTTAAATGGGTGCTGGGATCTGAACTCTAGACTTCATGACTATACCACAAGCGTTCTTAACAACTGAGCCATATCTCTAGTCCTCTGTTTTTTCTTTCTACAGATGGAAAAAAGCAGGTATAGTCAACATGAAAACAATAGTTGATTTTTAATGAAGTGATATCAGTTCTTTCCATCCTCTTCCACGTTCAGCATTATACAAGCCCATTTAAAAGTATGTGGATAACTAGTTCTGATTTGGACCAGCATTTATAAAACAATCCTTTCCTAAGTGACAGCTAGTTCTGATACTTTTTGATAATTCCTGTATTACTTTCCTTCTCCACTGTAGAGTTCTTGAAGGTTCTTTTAGCTAAGTCCTCATTTCCTTTAGGACCATTTGATATTAACGTACAAGGCATTTTTTAAATCTTTAGTTATTATTTACTTTATATGTATGGGTGTTTTGCTTGCATGTATGTCTGTGGACCACGTGGGTGAGAGTGTCCTGTTCCCTGATTACAGTTACAGATGGCTGTGAGCCACTATCCAGAAGCTGACAATCAAGCCCAGGTCTTCTGCAAGAGTTTAACTGCTGAGCCATTGCTCCAGCCCCATGTACAATCCATTTTATTGGTTGCACCTTTATTTTGTTTTGGGGTGGGGACCTGTTTATTTGTTTGCTTGCCAGAGCTAGTGATAAAGCTCAGTTCCTTACTCATGCTAGGTAAGCACTGCCACTGAGGGACATCTCTAGCTCCTCAAAGCCATTGTATTGGTAAGAGAATGTTGATAACTTCTTTTACTTTAGGATTGGGATATCTTTTTAAAATTGACTTATCAACTCATTGCTCAGTAAAGCTGCCCATTCCTGTTTCAAAGCAGCATTTTCTAAATGTAGGCCTTAAAATCATGGCAAATAATAAAGTAGCCTTGATTTGAAAGACAGTGTTAATAATCTCATGGGGAAAGGATCACCTCTGGTTATCAAGAAGGTCAATTTTGTCTTGTTTTTAGGATTTTTTTTTTTAGTTTTTTTGAGACAGGGTTTCTCTGTATAGCTTTCTGCCTTTCCTGGAACTCACTCTGTAGTCCATGCTGGCCTCGAAATCACAGAGATCCTCCTGGCTCTGCCTCCCGAGTGCTGGGACTAAAGGTGTGCGTCATCACCGCCCAGCTTTTTTTTTTGTTATTTTTAAGTGTATCTCTCTGTGTGTCTGTCTATGTGTGTGGATATGTATACCTGACTTAAAGTGTCTGTGAGGAACAGAGGCATTGAATCCTCCTGGAGCTTGAGTTACACTTAGTTGTAAGTCACCTGACATGGGTATTGGGAATTGAACTCTTGTCCTATGCAAAAAAAAAAAAAAAAAAGTGCTCTTTTTTTTAAAAAAGATTTATTTATTTAATGTATATCTGTATGAGGGTGTCAGATCCTCTGGAAGTGGAGTTACAGACAGTTGTGAACTGCCATGTGGGTGCTGAGAATTGAACCTGGGTCCTCTGGAAAAGCAGTCAGTGCTGGTAACCTCTATGCCATCTCTCCAGCCCAAAATGTGTGCTCTTAACCATTGAGCTGGTTATTTCTCTAACTCCTCAATTTTCTTATTTCCTTCAGTTTTAGGAGATAGAGGAGTAGGTTGTTCGAAAAACATTCTACTGAAATCTTTGCTGCCTGTGGCAATAGTAAAGCATTCTGATGAACAGGCTACTAGTGAAAGGAAAATTACAAAAGATAAAAAAGGCAGTAAAACTGAAAGTAGATCACTTGGTTTACAAACTGTTAATAGCTAGAGGTGTAGCTCAAAGGTAGCTTATATGCTTAATCTGCTGGAGGCCCAAGATTCATCCCTAACACTGAACAGGGTTAATAATGATTCCAATCAACAAACCCTACTCATTCTGTTTCTTTTTATCTTCTTAGGAAATATACTCCCAAACTAGACCCAGGGTGGAACGCTTCTTCCAGTGGGGATTAGGTAAGTTGAGTTTTAATGAGGCACAATCAGTTACTTCATCCTATTGAACTATTGAACTGGGTTTTCATGATTAGGTATTGGAGACCATAGAGTCATTGAAATTGAATAGAAAAATTTAGAGCTATGTAGATGTTTTCTGGAAGACAATCTATGTTTGAATCAGATTTCAGAGTAGTAGTTCATGAATCTCTTCAACATTATTAGGATTGTTGGGCTAGCAAGTGCTTGTGCCGTGAATTAAACAAAAAAACGTTCAGGCTGGGGATATGTAGTTCAGTAGCAGAATGTTTTCTTAGCATATGTGAGGGCCAGTGCTAAAAAAAAATTGCAGTGTGAGCTTACTCCTCACCAGATTTTCTGAATCATAGTAATTCATTAGTTGCCATTAATAAATGTTGCACAGGCCAGGCGTGGTGGCTCATGCCTTTAATCCTAATACTCAGGAGGCAAAGGCAAAGGCAGGTGGATCTCTGCAATTTCAAGGGAGCCTCTTCTATAGAGTGAGCTCCAGGACAGCCAGAACTACATAGAGCCTGTCTAAAAAAAGAAAAACCCCAAAACAAACAAACAAAAACTTAAAAAAAAAAAAGCTGTACAAATCTAAGTTCAGGAAGGAACCGAGCTTCTGTATTTGGGAGAGGTTTTTCCATAAATAGTAGTGTTCTTACATTTTTTTACATTTTATTGTCCTTGATTGTGTTTCACTTATGGGCACTTACCATGTGCACCCACAAACTGAGTTTATGATCTATGTTTTGTCTAATTTCAGCCTGGAATTAGTTAAGTAGTAGAGATATTGACAAGTATTTAATTCTCCTTAGGATATCTCAGCAAATTAAAGTCTTGCTTTTCCAGGGGTTTGTTCTCATGGCAGAATAAGATCTGTAACTGAGGAGTGACCCTCACTGTTAACCTGTCATTTCCCACTGATTAATGGCAGCAGGCATTATTTGAGATATTTGTTTTTCTCCTCCTGAACACAGAGTTACTACAAAGACTCTTAGAAGAAGCATTCCATTATAGCAAGACAGTGAGTCCATTTTCCAGCAGTCACACCTAAGGCATATAGCCAGAAGAAGCTAGGCTTTGGCTTCAGGTGCAGTCTTAAAACATGTCTAAGCAACCCACCATGAGGGGACATATATTCTGTGTGGGGAGAATATACACACATGAATGTGAAGTACAAGGTACCCTAGGATGAGATAGCAAGGGTGGTGCAGAGAATAACATCTGATGGTACTTCAGAGAAGGAGGCAGGGTCTATGCGGCTGAGCTTAGGATGAGCTTTCCAGAGGAGACAGTGCCTAAGCAGGCTCTAATTCGCTGGGAGACTGGCTCCATAGAGAGGAGAGGAGAGGAGAGGAGAGGAGAGGAGAGGAGAGGAGAGGAGAGGAGAGGAGAGGAGAGGAGAGGACAGGACATAGTGCAAATCCAAATCCTAAGACATACTTAGGCATGGCAAATAAGGTCATGTGTTGTATTATTTATTTTATGAGTAGGCTCACTGGTGTATTTATTTTTAAGTTATTAAATTCTGTCACCACCAAGAGTGGCTATTTATTTCCAGCATCACTTTTGTTCCAATTTGCTTTTTATTGCTGTGACAAATACCATGACCAAAGCAAGTTGGAGAGGAAAGGGTTTATTCCAGGTTACAGTCTATAGCCCATCATGGAGGGAAGTCAGGGCAGGAACTGAAGCAGAGACCATGGAGGAATGCTACTTACTGACTTGCTCCCCATGGCTTGCTCAGCCTGTTTTCTTTTCTTTTTCACACTAAGACAATTTTATTTTATTTTTTTCTTTTGTTGAAAATAGATTTTTTTCACATAGTATATCCTGATTACAGTTTCCCCTCCCTCTTCTCCCAGTTTATCCCCACATCCCCTCCCTTCTGGATCCACTCCCTTTCTGTCTCTAATTAGAAAACAAACAGACTTCTAAGAGATAATATTATAATATAATAAGATAAAACAAAAACTAACACATTGGAATTTGACAAAACAAACAGAAGGAAAAGAGCCCCAGAGAAGGCACAAGAATCAGAGACTCACTTGTTTGCGTACTTAGGAATCCCATAAACTAAACTGGAAGCCGTAATATATAAGCAAAGGACCTGGTTCAGACCTGGCCAGGCCCTGTGCATGCTGCTTCAGTTTCTGTGAGTTCATGTGAGCTTTGCTCATGTTAATTCAGAGGACTTTGTTTTTTGGTGTCTTCCAAACCCTTTGGCTCTTACACTATTTCTGCCTCCTCTTCTGTGGGGTCCCTGAGCCTCGAGGGAAGGGATTTGATAGAAACTTCCCATTTAGGGCTGAGTGTTCCAAGGTTTCTCATTCAGTTTGCTTTCTTATAGCAGTCAGGACCACTTTCCTATGGGTGGCCCCACCCCCAGTGAGATGGGCCTTTCCATATCATCAGCCATTAATCAAGAAAATGCCCTATAGACTTGCCTATAAGCCATTCTGATAGAGTCCTTTTTTTAATTGAAGTTCCTCTTGCCAGATGACCCTTGGCTTGTGTCGAGTTGACTAGAACCTAGCCATCGCAAATTTTCCTTCATTATCCAAATATATTGTTCTTGAGTTCAAATAGAAAGTTCAGATGGCAAAGGATGCTTTCTTTTCTGAGTGTTTGGTTCCTGAAAGAATGTATTGAAAAGAAGAATATTGACACACACAGTTGGCCCTGGTGTATCCAGAATCCCATCACTCAGAAGGTGAAGCAGGTTTGCCAGTTCCAAGCATGTTTGGGATATAATGCAAGTTTAAATTCAGCATGGGCCACATAGCCAGACTATCTTTAAAAAAGTGTGAGCTGGTCTTGCTGACACACACCTCCAATCCGAACACTTGGGAGGTGAGGTGGGATGATCATGAATTCAAAGCCTCTCCGTACTAAATGAAACCAGACTTAAGAAACCAAAATACAAATGTCTGTTAGCAGAAAGCAAAGGATGGGTGGTTGGGAAACATTTGGTACTGTGTGTCTAGTTATGTATGAGGTTTTTGCTTTGGGTTTAATGAGTAATTTATGGAGTTATTTCCCAATCTGATTCTATTGTAGACAGCTATGATTATCTCCAAAGTGCACCTCCTGGATTTTTCCCAAGACTTGGTGTTATTGGTTTTGCTGGTTTTATTGGACTCCTTTTTGCTAGAGGTAGGTACAATTTTGTAGGTTTATTCCCCAGTCTGTTTATATGGGAGAGATGGGATATATGTTAGGTTCTTTATCTATATTTACTTGTTTTCTGATTGGTTGGTTCCTAAATGTGGACTTCTTAACATATAATTCATTTCCTTGTTCACCCCGTTACATTTGATGTTAAACATACGTAGAAATTGTATATTCTTGGTAAGAAAAAGAAATTAGTTATAATTAATAAGCACATCTGCATGTTCAAAGTTCAAATATCTATTGCTCTTTGGTATAGAAAAAATCTTTCACACCTGTCAAACTGTAAATGTTGGAACTGTTAAGATCAGGCTATTAATCACAGCAAGTAGGACAGTGATTTACTAGTTTTTTAACTTCTTCAGCTGTCACACCTTCAGTAAGTGAACTTTACAAATGCTTACAATTAAAGAACCTCGTAAGTATCCCCAAATATTACTGTAGGGGCTGGGCTGGATACCTCTGGCAGAATGCTTGCCTAATGTGCTTGAGGCCCTAGGCTCTACCCCAAGACAAGAAAATATTACTCTATTTTACTACTGTATCACAAAATGGTGGTAAAAGGTTTCTCTGTGAAGAAATTATTTTTATGATATATCTGGAATTTTACTAGTTGTAAAATAAATGTTTATGGCATAAAATGCAGATATTACAAAAATTCTGATTAGAAGCTTAGTGTGATGGTTCATACCTGTAATTCTAGCTTTCAGGAGGCTGAGGCAAGAAGCTTGCCTTAAGACCAGTCTGGGCTACATAGTGAGTTCCAGACCAGCCTGGCCTACAGACTGAGATTCTCTCTCAAACAAAACACAACAAACAAAAAATCCAAATAGAAATATCCCAACAAAGAACTCTGTAATCTGACCACCATAAAAGAGAAGCAGAGATTTATAGTGGTTGCTCTAAGGCTTCCCTCTTTGTGCAGAAAGTGTTTTTAGAGGCAGAGGCTGAACACTGCACTGGTGCCCTCCTTGGTTCCGCTGAGGAATAAAGTCCTGCACATTTTTCTCTTTCATCCTCTGCCATTTGTTTTCACCTTGTTGCTAGGCTCTCCAAACTTAGTATCCGCCTGGTTCTGTATCACCCTGTAACCTGGCCTGGACTTCTCAGATCCACTATTGAGCCCTGTTTTCTGGGCTTTTATGTCACCTTCTTCGTGGTGTGTTCAAGCCATATTGGTGAACTACATGCTTAAGTTGCTTTTAAGAAAATTATGAGAGGCAAACTTGCCAACACCTTATATATCTATTCCTTATACTGACAGTTTGGATAGCTTGGAGTTCTTTTCTATCCAAACTAGCATCTGGCATTGCAGATGGCAGAATGGATAGCCAGTCTGGATACTTGTTGCTTATCCTTTTTTTTAATTCTTGGACAATTTGAAGATCTTCAGTGTTCTGAATTTGTATGGCGTGGTGACTATACACAGATACTTTTAGCCCTTGTAGTGTGCCTTCTTTAGCTCAAGAGTGATATGTATCTGCTTTTTCTTTGAGGATTTGCTTTCTTTTTCCTTCCTGA
Organism: Peromyscus leucopus; assembly: GCF_004664715.2. Lineage (NCBI taxonomy): Eukaryota > Metazoa > Chordata > Mammalia > Rodentia > Cricetidae > Peromyscus > Peromyscus leucopus. Next base: position 54,456,025 of record NC_051083.1, read on the forward strand.
ATGCTTTTAATTAAGAATTGAGTTCTTTCTAAATGGCCATAGTGTGTCTTAGGTTTTCTTGCTTATTTTTTTCATTTTTTGAATATTTTCCTTTGGTCATTTCCATGAGGTCTTTTTCTGTGGCTGTTTGTTTTTATGTTGAACTGTTTTCTTGTAGTGTAGTAGCTTCTGTTGATTCGATGACACATAACAGGTTTAGCTTTGTCTTTACAGTTCTGTTTCCTGTTGAGTCATTTGATTTTCTTCTTGCTTGTCTTGGTCTTTCTCTTTTATGTTGCAGGCTCTCCTCCAATGTCTGCTGATCCCTGGTTGTCCAGTCATGTTTCTGAATGAGGCAATTGAAATGCTAGTAAGAACTCTGTGTATAGATATGGCTTGCTGGTAGGCAGGTTCTATGTTAGGGCAAGCTGGATGATGGGAGCTGCCTTTGTGTGGAGGTTTTAAGCACTAACACTGGTGTGTGTGTGTGTGTGTGTGTGTGTGTGTGTGTGTGTGTGTGTGTAGTATTGGTTCTCAGCATAAAATTAATGATTTTTTTCTTAGTGAGACTTTGGCCCTGCTTTTAAAATTGGCCTGTCACGACTTCCAGGAGCAGGTTTGCACTGGGATGGCATGGAGGGAAGAAAGGAGTCACCCACTCCATGGACAGGACTTGGATTTATTTTCCTGTCTTGCTTCCTGGTTGCTCTCTCTATTGCCCATAGTCATTGCCATCTGTGCCTGGGGAAGATCTGCTCTCTCCTTTGCCACACATCCCTTCTTCAAGACAATGCCACCTGGTCTTTCATTTCCGTCCATACTCTTTTTTAATTGGTGTGTGTGTGTGTGTGTGTGTGTGTGTGTGTGTGTGTGTGTGTGTGTAGTACTGGGGAACAACCTGGGGCCTCATATGTGCCAGGCAAGTGCTCTACCAACTGTGCTATAGTCCTAGCAGGTGATACTTTTTTTGTGGTGCTGGGAATGAAACACAGGGCTTTAAGCTAAGCAAGTAATCTACCACTGACCTACATCCCCAACCTGCATGATTTATCTGCCAGTGGCCCCTCTATACATTTTTCTCTTCCTTACGGGGTTTCTGATCTGTGTTTTATCTTCTTACTGCTGTTTTAATGAAATCTCAGGAAGGAGAGGAAAGGAACAGTTGTCTTTTGTATTTAAATATGAAGGCGGTCAGTTTGCTTTAAAAAAAATTAAACCCTAGAAACAAAATTACTATAATTATTATTTTTTAAATTTGTTTCCTTAGAAACAAATTGTTCTCAAATTGGGCATGCTGGTAGTCCCAACATTGTAATCCCACTACATAGGAGACAGAGGCAGAAAAATAACAAGTTCAAGACTAGTCTGGGCTACATAGTGAAACCATCTCAAAAAGCAAAATGAAGCCAGAAAAGCAAAGCCACACAATCAAACAAATAAAACCTGTAAGAAAAGGCAAAGGAGTACATACCTGTAGGCCAACTTAGACTACATTGCTTTAATAATTAATATTTTTGATTATTTTTGAGACAAGGTTTCTCTGTGTATCTCTGGCTGTCCTGGAACTCACTGTGTAGATCAGGCTGACCTCAAACTCACAGAGATCCACCTGCTTGTGCCTCCTGACTGCTGGAGTTAAAGGCATGCATATGTCAACACCACCTGACACCTTAATAATTAATAAATGGTGGCTCTATTGAAATATTTGTTGACTGAAGGAAGTCAGTCCCAAAGGATCACACTTTGTATGATTCCATGTATATAAAATTGCCAGAGTAGGCAAATACATAGAGATTGAAAATAGATTTCTCTCAGCCTCAGACTTATGTGGTTGTTATTGGGGATGGAGGATGTGGCTGGCTGAGCTTCCTTCCTTCCTTCCTTTCTTCCTTCCTTCCTTCCTTCCTTCCTTCCTTCCTTCCTTCCTTCCTTCCTTCCTTCCTTCCTTCCTCCTCCCTCCCTCCCTCCCTCCCTCCCTTCCTATCTTCCTACCTTCCTACCTTCCTTTCTTTCCTTCTTACCTCCCTCCCTCCCTCCCTCCCTTCCTATCTTCCTATCTTCCTACCTTCCTTTCTTCATTTCTTGGTGCTGGGAACTTCAGGGCCTCATGTATGCTAAGCATATGTTTTACCATCAAAGGTGGGGGTTTCTTTTGAGAATAACGGAGTTGATTGTGATGATGGTTACAGAGCTTTGTGAATATGCTAAGTCATTGTATTTTGTACTTTAAATGGGTGTAATGTATAATTATATCATAAAGCTGTAAAGAAGTAGCAATTTGTTTTATTGTATGTACTATTAAGTAATATTTCAATTTAGAGTCATGTAGCTGAAGTTTTCTCTCTGGGTCCTGCCAAGCCCTGGCAGTCCAACAGCCCACTTATAAAATAAACACACAGATGCTTATATTATTTAAACTGTTTGGCCTAATGGCTCAGGCTTCTTGCTCTCCAGTTCTTAATCTTAAATTAACCCATTTCTATAAATCTATACCTTGCCACATGGCTCGTGGCTTACCAGTATCTTACATATTGGTACTCATGGCAGCAGCTGGCAACGTCTCCTGACTCAGCCTTCCTGTTCCCAGAATTCTCTTCTCTGCTTGTCCTGCCTATACTTCCTGCCTGGCTACTGGCCAATAAGCATTTTATTTATACAGAGCGATATATAGAGCAGAGTCAAAGATACCTTGTTTGGCATTAAAAGTATAAAGTAAATTGTGAGAGTAAGGATCTCATCTGGTAATGTCCAACTTTTTATTGATCAGGTTCAAAACTAAAGAAGCTGGTGTATCCTCCTTTTTTCATGGGATTAGGTGCCTCTATCTATTACCCACAACAAGCCATTGCCTTTGCCCAGGTAAGTCAGACCCAGTAAGCAAGTATGTCCTTCAGTCCTGCTTTTGTGTGACTGATAGCTCTCCTGGTTTATTTTATTTTGCAGTTCTTATCACACCAAACTAAAAATTATTTCATAGCCAACTTAAAAGTGTCTCCTCACACCGGGTGGCAGTGACGTACACCTTTAATCCCAGCACTCGGGAGGCAGAGCCAGGTGGATTTTTGTGAGTTCAAGGCCAGCCTGGTCTAGAGAGTGAGATCCAGGACAGGCACCAAAACTACACAGAGAAACCCTGTCTCAAAAAAACCAAAAAAAAAAAGTTTTTCCTCACTATTTACCTCAGTACTGGCCCTCCTTCCAGTAATGTCACTATTCAGAGAATGCATGCTGATTTGAATATTAATCCAAGAAAATTTAAGATATCATTTATATACTTACGCAGCAGTCTAAAGACTCATTGTCCAAAGCTGATAATTACAGGCCACTTTCAGCCTGCCCTTACTGCACAGACTGTGCTCTGGCCTTCATGCTTTCTCCTTGCCATACTCACTTTCCTTATTGCAACATGAGGTGTGTGCTCTCCTCTGGTGTGAAGGTCCTATTTGGGGTTCTCAGTTAGTTACCTGTGCTTCTCTTACCCTTCAGACCTCAGTTTGATGATATGGCAAGTAGATTATAGTTGACTGATAACTTGGGGAAGGATAGATCACAGGTTCTCCAAGCATGGCCTTAATGGATCAGCATCTCCTGGGAACTTGTCAGAGATGTAAATTCTCAGGCTCCGTCCCATACTAATTGAATTAGGCAGTGTAAGGATGTGGATTAGCTATCTCTGTTTTAGCAGGGCTTCCAGGCTGCCATGATATTTGAGAACCACTGATTTACCCTGGGCAAACTGGCAAGAGGAAGACAGGCTTTAGGGACATAGGGAAGTGCTGGGCAGAACTTCCAGTATCACATGGACATACTGTCCTAGGAAGAGGCAGCAGTGCAGTCCTCAGAAGCAGGCCAACTCAACACTGGGTCCCTTGGATTCCTCATGATAGAAGTCCCAGTTCCCAGGCTGGGCTGCAGTCGTAGGTGGGAATCTAGTGGCCACAGCAGTGAAATTGATGGTTTTGATTATGGGATTGTTTGTAACAGTCCTAGAAGCAGAAAGTTAATGTTCTATCCCTGCTCTTGCTCCAGCTCACTAAGAACTAATAATGTCTGCCTTGCCTAGAAAAAAGAAAAAAAAAAACTAAAAACTAAACATTATTCTAGTCTCCTACAGTTTCAGAAGTAAATGCTAGGCAGGGCCTGGCTGCTTGTTGTGAAGCAGTTGTGGTTGTCCTCAGAGAGAGGCAATTTTTTGCCTTCTGTGCCTCCCATTTGTTGCAAGACATCTTCTGTATCCACCACCAAGGTAGTAGGACGTAATGAAAAAGATCTGGAAGTGGGTAGTGGTGACAGTTGAGTAATAAGGATATTCTTACTGCCACTGAAGTATACTCCTAAAACAGTTCAGATGGTAAATTTTGTGTTAATTTGACTTTCTTTTAAAAATCATGTCATGCATATTTTCTACAAGAAAACCAAGCCAGAAGAGCACCAACTTTGAAATAGATTTTCCGATCTTTTATCATGTTGTTTACAGTTTCAGTTTTTTTTTTTTAAGAAACCTCAAACTTGGATGGACCACTTAGCTGCTTAAATTCTGTTCTCTTCAGTAGTATATAGCTAAAAATAATATACAAATCCCACAGATTGGGGCAGGGGAAGTAGTAGCCCAGTGGTAGAGCCCTTGCCCAGCATTTGTAAGGTTCCATACCCAAACCACAAAAAAGAAAATACAATACCCTCATATTGATGGAAAATGTTCTTTTCCTTTTATAAATGTGAAACACCGAAAATAGCAGTATCCTATGTGGTATGCTCAACATATTTAACAAGGATCCTAATACTCTTAGCATATCATATATTTTAAGAGCAGTGGGTGAAACTAAGGAATATGACATGCAGAAATCAGCATGTTACAGAGACCATCCTTTTTTTTTATTAAGAAATTTTCTACTCACTCCTCATGCTATCCACAGACCCTACCTCCTCCCTCCTCCCACCCCCCAGCCCTCTCTCCCAAGCCACCCCACATCCCCCAAATCCAGGTCTCCCATGGGGAGTCAGCAGAGCCCAGCACACTGAGCCTAGGCAGGTCCAAGCTCCTTCCCACTGCACCAAGACTGTGCAAGGTGTCACACAACAGACACCAGATTCCCAGAAGCCTGCCCATAGACCAGGGACAGATCCCGATCCCCCTGCCTGGGTGTCCCCCAAACAGTTCAAACCAAACAGCCGTCTTCCGTATCCAGAGGGCCTAGTCCAGTCCCATGGGGGCTCCACAGCCACCAGTCCACAGTTCATGGGCTTCCACTAGTGTGGCTAGTCATCTCTGCACGTCCTCCCATCATGATCTCGACGTCCCTTGCCTGCAGTATCTCTCCTCTCTCTCTTCAATTGGATTCCCAGAGCTCAGCCTGGTGCCTGACTGTGGACCTCTGCATCTGTCTCCATCTGTCACTGGACAAAGGCTCTATGATGACAGCTAGATTATTTGCTAGACTGAGACCACTCTTTTTTACAAGCATTGGGACTTTAAACAGGTCGTGGCCTTTGAGTAGATCCTTACACTCTTCCTGTCCTTACTGTTCTGTAGGATAGGGATAACTCATGTGAAAGTGTTTTGTAAAACAGCACTATACAAAGACAATTATAAAAATTAAGGAGAGTTCTAAATGGTAGCACATGCCTTTGATCCCAGTACTCGGGTGGCAGAGGAAAGCAGAGCTCTGAGTTCGAGGCTAGCCTGGTCTACAAAGTGAGTTCCAGGATAGCCAGGGCAACACAGAGAAACCCTGTCTCCTCGAAACAAAAATCTAAGGCCTGAAGAGATGGCCCCATGGTTAAGAGCTGTTACTGCTTATCCAGAAGAAGTGTTTGATTCCCAGCATCCACATCAGTGCAATTCACAACCAGTCCAAGGGATCTGATGTCCTCTTTTGGTCTCCATGTATAGTTGTGTGCACAAGAGCACACACACACCAAATAAAAAGTTTTGAAGTATAATTATGGAGTAGAGCAATCAGCATTCTTTGTTATAAGTAGAACCAATGAATGCAAATTACTCGAAGCATTTTTTTGAAGGCCCACTACTTGGGAAAAAGTTTCTGGGAGAGTTGGCTCAGTGGTTGTGAGCACTTGTTTTTGCAGAGGACCCAGGTTTGATTTCTAGCACCCACGTGACAGCTCACAACTGTTTGTAATTCCAGTCCCAGATGATCTGATGCCCTCTTCTGATCTCCTCTGACCTCCACAGGCACTGGACATGTGTGTGATATGCTATATACATACAGGCAAAACACTGAAACACACACACACACACACACACACACACACACACACACACATTCTAGTAATTCAAGCCAGATAGCCAAAGATAGGCAAATACATTTTAAGGTCATGACCTCTAAGGCCGGGGCCTCATGGGATGTTTGAAAGATGATTATGGATCATGCTACCTACAAAATTTCTATAGTAATTAAAAGACTTCATTATGGCTGTGCCTAGGAAAATTGGATGTATCTTCATTGGGTTCACATATTTTATATCTAAGTCTTTAAAATGAATGAATGATTTTTTTTCACCTTAGCTTGGCTTGGTTGATTGTAATGTACCAGGATGGGTACTAGATGGGTTAGGTAGAAGTTTCCTCTTCTGTATGATTTTAAGAATTCTCCATATCATCAGTGGTCTCCTACATTTAGTTTAGAAGATATACCTTCTGGGAGCTGGGATGAAGGTATCAGTAACATATATATTACCCCAGGTTTGATCATTAGCACCAGTCATAAAAATATATATACTTATAATTTTTAGCAAGCTATTTTAAGAGATAACTAAATGTAACCAGACTATTTTCTTCTTATCCTTTTTCCTATCTTTGGTTTTTCATTTATTTTTATTTTTTACTTGTTTCTGTTTATAATTTTTTTGCTTTTGAGACAGGATTTCACTCTGTTGTTCAGGCTGGCCTTGAATTTGCAGCAACCTACCTGCCTCAGCCTCCTGTGTGCTGAGATTATAGATGTGAGCCACCAAACTGAGGTAGGATTATCTTTTCTTTTTCTTTTGTGCTAATAGAGATTGAAGCCAGGATGTTTCCTAGACAAGTGCTCTACCATTGAATGTTATGCAGGTTTAATGGATGTGTCCCACAACTTCCTATAGTAGTTACACACCCACACACACAGCAGTCAAATGCAGTACTTTTGTAGACAGGAGATAAATTCTCTTGTTTATCATTCACAAATGGAACGTTCATCCATCTTTTCTATTTGTGTTTCAAGGTCAGCGGGGAGAAGTTATATGACTGGGGATTACGAGGGTACATTGTTGTAGAAGATTTGTGGAAGGAACATTTTCAGAAGGTGAGAAACATTTTTATTATCTTCCTTTTGGTTTAAATATATGGTTCTTCTAAGGTTTGGTAAAATACTTAAATAACCTTATTCCTTTAATTGCTTTTTCTGTTGGCTTTTAGTCATATCTCCTACTCAGCTTTTGGATTTTCCTTTTTGGAAGATTAGTAGAAAGTCTGAGTAGTTATTATCAATAGGTCAAAAAATGGTGACTGAAATGCATCCCAATGTAGCCTTATACTATTCTGTTCTATATATAGTTTCCTCAGAGTGAAGCATGTTGTCTAACAGTTGTACCATAAATGGATTCAAGGTCAGTGAGATGAACCCACATGGTGGAAAGAGAAAACTCACTCCCACAGTTGTTCTCTAACCTCTACACACACACACACACACACACACACACACACACACACACACACACACACGTAAATAAATGTGATTAAAAAATTAAAAATACTTGGGTCTGGAGAGATGGCTCAGCGGTTAAGAGCACTGGCTGCTCTTCCAGAGGACCTGGGTTAGATTCCTAGCATCCACATGGTGGCTTTACAACCGTCTGTCACTCTGTTCCTGGGGAATCTGCCTCTTCTGGCCTCCAAAGGCACCAGGCACATACGTGGTACATAAGCACATATGCAAACAAAACATCTACACACATAAAGTAATTAAGTAATGTAAAAAAGCCCTGGAGAGGCAGAGCAGACAGATCTCTGTGAGTTTGAGGTCAGCCTGCTCTGCAGAGGGAGTTCCACAGCAGCAAAGGCTACGTGAAGAAAACCCTGTCTTGAAAGAAAAAAGCCCTGGACTCCAATGGAATATATTATGCTCTCAAGAAAAAAGAAATGGATAATTGAGATATATACCCTCCCTTGATTTTACACTTAATCATAAGCTCTGTTCTTATCTTTAGTATTATTTGTTCATCTTCCATCTGAGGCTCCAATGTGTTGGGGAGTTGTCATAGGCCACACATTCTCTGTGCTATGTGGTGGATGAGTAGCAGAGAAAGAGGAGGTTGTGCCATCATAAGGATGTGTCACTTTTTAAGTCTCCTAGTGGCCACATAGCTGATTGCATGTGTCCTGTAGAAATGGTCTCTTTTTTGTGATAAAGCAGACTCAGTACAGAACAAGGCATTGTGCCTCCTGTGTGTTCAGATATCCAGCTAAAGGCAAACTGGGGCTCTTATGTTAACAAACCTTCTGCAGCATAGATCAAAGCAAGTTCATTTGGACTCCAATTATTTCAAAGAAAATACTCATAAAATATGTAAATGGAAGGTAACAGGCAAATATGATCAAAGTATATTAGATACACGCATGAAAATGTCATATAATGAAGCCCGCTATTTTGTACCACAATATGCACTTATCAAAATGTCTTTAAATAAATTCACTAGAGTTGTGGTTTAGTAGCAAAAAAGGAAAAGAAAAATGTGAGCTTAGTATGCACAAGGCCCCAGCACCACAAACACGCATACATATATATGTGTAAATATCAGGATTTAGGAGTAACATTACAGAGTAAATTATAAGCCCTCCTTATTGTATATATAAATAACCTTTCAGTGCAATGTTAAGACTGATTTTATTTATTTTATGTGTATGAATATTTTCTTTGCATGTATGTCTGTGTCCCACATGTGTGCCTAGTGCCCATGAGGCCAGAAGAGGGTGTTGGATTCCCTGGTGCTGGAGTTACAGATGATTGTGAGTCATCATGTGGGTGCTGGGAATTGAATATGGGTTCATTGCAAGAACAAGTGCTCTAACCACTGAACAGACTCTCCAGCCCCAAGACTGATTTTATATATATATATATATATATATATATTATATATTTTTTTTCTTTATTAAGAAGTTTTCTATTCCTCATGCTATCCACAGACCCCCCCTCCCTCCTCCCACCCCCAGCCCTCTTTCCCAAGCTACCCCATATCCCAACATCCCCCAAATTGAGGTCTCCCATGAGGAGTCAGCAGAGCCCAGCACACTGAGCCTAGGCAGGTCTAATCCCCTTCCCACTGCACCAAGGCTGTGCAAGGTGTCACACCACAGGCACCGGATTCCCAGAAGCCTGCCCATAGACCAGGGACAGATCCCGATCCCCCTGCCTGGGTGTCCCTCAAACAGTTCAAACCAAACAACCGTCTTCCGTATCCAGAGGGCCTAGTCCAGTCCCATGGGGGCTCCACAGCCACCAGTCCACAGTTCATGGGCTTCCACTAGTGTGGCCGGTCATCTCTGCACATTCTCCCATCATGATCTCGACATCCCTGGCCTGCAGTATCTCTCCTCTCTCTCATCAATTGGATTCCCGGAGCTCAGCCTGGTGTTTGGCCATGGATCTCTGCATCTGCCTCCATCAGTCACTGAACAAAGGCTCTATGATGACAGCTAGATTATTTGCTAGGCTGGTCACCAGAGTGGACTGGAACACTGCCAGCAGACCAAGGTGGGGTCAACCTTGTGGATTCCTGAGAGCCTCCCCAGCACCCTGCCTCTTCCTATTCCCATGATGTCCTCATATATCATGGTATCTCTCTCCCTGTCCTCCCACTCTGTCCCTGTTCCAGCTTGACCCTCCCATTTCCCTATGTTCTCATCCCCCACTCCTTGCCCTCTGCCACCCCCACACACCCAGTCCACTCATGTAGATCTCATCCACTTCTCCTTCACAGGGTCATCCATGTGTCCCTTCAAGGGCCAAGACTGATTTTTATACTGGTGGTTTATAAGGAGTTGGTCCCCTTTGAGCCCATTTAAAATTAGCTCTTTTATTAAGGGCTGGGGATATAGTTCATTGGTAGAGTGCTTATGTAGCATGTGCAAGACCCCAGGTTCAGTCCCCACTACCACTCAATACAACAACCAAAAAACAAAAAAACCCAAACAAACAAACAAAAAACCCAACCCAGCCTTTAGTCTCCAACTCATAGCAGTCCTCACCTAGGCATCCCAAGTGCTCTGATAACAAGTGTGAACCACCAGTGCTGGCTGAACTAGCTCTTAAGAAGGAAATTCTGCATCAGTATCACATGTCACCTGGCACTGCCTTTTAAAGAATAAACCTACTTTTGTTTTTACTTCTGATATTTTCTTTGGAAGCCTGCTTACCTGTTTAAAAACCTCCTTAACAATCACACACCTGAGAAGAATTAAACATCAGACAAAAAAACTGTACATTGTCTCTGGAAAGAATCATGAAAAGTGATACCAAATTAGTATCTACTGCTCATTGGGCTGTGGTGCAACCACAGACTAGGGCATACTAACTTTAGAGGAGGATCTTCTAGGAGCCTCTGTGGGTTGCTGTGATGTCTCCAGACATGCATGCACACCAAAGCAAAGGTTGGTGTCACTGGGAAACCCCTTTCTCTGTTCAGAGAATTCAACCTAATGCAGGACTGTAGTTGGAACAAATTAAACAGACCAACATTTTGTGGTAATTTGAAGACCCCTGGAAGAAAAAAAATGATAAACCCAAGGCATTTAAAGCTATTCATAGATTTTTTTTTATGCAAGTCTTCTTGGAGTTGGGTAGTGAAGATTTCTAAGTAGCTCATCATTGGGGGCTAGAGAGATGCTTCAGTGGTCAAGAGCACTGGCTACTCTTCTTGAGCATGCGGATTCAATTTCCTCATGACAGTTCATAACTGTAACCCCAATTCCAGGTGCTGCACATCTTCTGGCCTTGCAGGTGGTACACAGACATACATGGAGGCAATTACCCATACACATAAAATAAAAATGAAATGAGTAAATAATTCATCATTATGGGTCTACAGTTGTGTTTTGTCTGTTACACCGCTGCCTTTTTCAAAGTTACTAGGAACTTGATAGTGCTCTTCATGTATTTACCCAGCAAGGCATACTCCTCCTGATGGCTGTCCTCAGCAAGAGAAAGTAAAATTGATGTTCACTATGTTAGATGTTGACTACAAGTTTTCAGAGAAAAATAGTAGGAGTCATATTAGATCAAGGTTTGATAGACTTAGATTTCAGAAATTATTTGATAATGAAGTACCCTTTTCTCTGATGACATATTATGATGACCCGCCCCCCACCCCAGCACCTTGTTGGGTTTCATGGTTTTTAATGATCTTTGGACTTTTTTAAAACTACAGGTACATTTTAATTAACTATTTCGTCAAATGCTAATTATAACCCAGCAGAAGCATGGTTCAAGACTATTTGCAGTTGAGAATAAGTGGAAAGCAGGAAAACAATGGTTTTAACCTTCGATCGATGACCTCCTTGTAGGGGGACTCCCTTTCTTACTTTAATTTTCTTTTTTTAAAAAAACTTTAAAAAAATTACTTATTCTTATTTTATGTGCACTGGTGTTTTGCCTTCACATATATCTATGTGAAGGTGTTGGATCCCCAGAACTGGAGTTACAGACAGTTGTGAGCTGCCACGCGGATCCTCTGGAAGAGCAGCCAGTGCTCTCAACCACCGAGCCATCTCTCCAGCCCCCTTATTTTTATTTCCATGTATTTATTTTTCATTGTGCATGTTAATCATATGGTGAAGGGTTTCTTTTCATTAATTTACTACTACTATTATTATTATTTTACATGAGTATGAGTGCTTTTTCTGCATGTATGTCTGCATCATCTGCATGCCTGGTGCCCAGAGAAGCAAGAAAAGGATGTTAGATCCCCTGGAACTGGAGTTACGATCGGTTGTGAGCTGCCATGTTGGTTCAGGGAACCGAATCTGGGTTCTTTGCAGGAGCAGATTTTAACCTGTGAGTTAAGCTCCATGAATTTGTTTTTGAATTGAGAGCAAAGAGTTAAGTAAGCAATGTTGGAACAGGAATCTTTGGGGGCCTTGAAGCTGAGTATATTTTCTTCATTGACTATCAGAACAATTAAATATATATCAACCTATAATATAGTTGAGGGGATGAAGCATACAACTGAAATATAAAACAAACAGAAGTGCCGGAAGAAAGGCACAGAAAAAGGCTTTTTGAAGGGGACTGGGTGGGGTGGGGCACTTTATAAAGGGAGACTTGGTTGGAAGTTGGTTTACCTTTTCTTTGGTTTTTTAAGACAGGATTTTTCTGTGTAACAGCTCTGGCTATCCTAGAACTCACATCTATAGACCAGAGATTGGTCTGCTTCTGTCTCCCAAGTGCTGGGATTAAAGGCGTGTGCTGCCACTGCCCTCAAGTCAGGTGTAATTACCAGTCTCAATTAAGTGTTTTCTAACTTGGATTTTTTTGTGCTGTAGTCATGCAGTACATATTTTGGGGTATGTACAGTCAAAGAAATTAATGGACATTGTGTTTAAAGCAGGAACCTAAAGTCTTAAATGCAGGCTGGGGAGATAGCTTAGTAAAGTACTTGCCTTGCAAGCATGAGGATCTGAGTTTGAACCCTAGAACCCACATAAAAAGAGTTAGGCATGCTGACATGCCCTTGTAATCCCAACCCTGTGGAGGTGGAGGTAGGTAGATTCCATGGTCTCTCTAGACAACCAGCCTAACCTAATAAGAGAGCTCCAGGCCAGTGAGACCTCCTCCTCCTCCTCTTCTTTTTTTTTTCTCGAGACTGGGCTTTGTGCCTTTCCTGGATCTCCCTCTGTAGACCAGGCTGGCCTCAAACTCACAGAGATCCACCTGCCTCTGCCTCCTGAGTGCTGGGATTAAAGGTGTATGCCACCACCACCCAGCGAGATCCCTTCTTCAAAACGAGCAAATGGCATCTGATGACAGCTAATGTTATCCTCTGGCCTACACACACACACACACACACACACACACACACGTGCAGGTACACTGTGAACATGTGCATTTGCACACATGCACAAGCAGGTACACTGTGCACATTTGCACAACACACACACACACACACACACACACACACACACACACACACACACACAAATTAAGATGGTGTGAATGATGACCAGGATTTTTCTTGTTTGTTTGTTTGAGACTGTCTTCCCATGTAGGAGAGTCTAGCACCTCAAACAGACTGTTCTGCCTTAGTCTCCTAAGTAACTTTGATATAGGTGTGTGCTAGCTACCCTGTCCATCAGTGGCTCAGGTCTTAGCTGTATTCTTTTCCATGTAACTATAGTACTCTCAAGTACCCAAAACAAATCTGTGGCATTTTGCTGCTCTGTCATATTCCATCTCCCTTTTAGGAATTGATTCTAAACATTTGCATTTTGTCATCTAATAGTTACTAGGATAAAGGCATATTTTGTTTTGCCATTGTCATTGGTCACTTAAAAGTTATTTGCTTCAGCTAAAATGAACTTCTCTAAAATGTAAAGATAACTGTATCCAGAAATACTGCCATCACAACATGGTTTGTGTTTCTTTTTTCTATGAAAGAATATATGACATAAATACAGTTTCCAGTCCAACAATATAGCCACACATGTCTGAATCATCTACCTACCTTCAGAACTAGGAAATTACCAAGGCTCCTCCTATCTTCCAGAGGGAACCACTAACTGAAATGTGTTTCTATACTCCTTGTTTTTCTTTAAATTTTTATTCTGTGTCTAACCATGTAGGTATAGATTATAAAACACTATGGTTGATTTTCCATGTTCTTTTTTGTTTGTTTTATACATGGTCCCATGTTGTCCTGACTAGCCTTGAATTCACTATATAGCTGAGGATGACTTGAACTCCTGAACCTCCTCCCTTAGTCTTTTGAGTGCTAGGATTGTAAGTGTGGGCCCTCACACACAGTTTAGCTTGTCTAATTTTCCTTCATCTTGGCTTATACATATACCATATATGAACTACCTCAGTTGAGTCTTACTATGTGTATTTTTTTCCTTTAATATTATGATTATAAGCAATATAAGGCAGTAGCTTATTTATTTTGACTTCTGTAGACTATATATTTTTGTGTGGAAAAATATATCCAATGATGGCTAATTGGGTAGTTTTCAGCATACTGTTGTAGTACACAGAACTATGAGCAGCTTTTTGTTTGCTTTTTTTGTTTTTTGACTTGCTTCATAGACCAAGCTGGCCTCGAATTCACAGAGATCCACCTGCTTCTGCCTCCTGAGTGCTGGGATTACAGGTGTGCGCCACCACATCTAACTCTGAGGGTGGGGAAGGAGAGACAGACAGAGACACAGAGAGAGAGAATAAATAAATACTTACCAGTGTCTATTTGAGAGAGAGAGAGAGAGAGAGAGAGAGAGAGAGAATAAATAAATATTTACCAGTGTCTATTTTGGAAAAGACTTTATGTATGTATGTATGTATGTATGTATGTATGTATGTATGTATGTATTTTTGAGACAGGATCTCTCTATGTTACCGTGGCTAGGTAGACCAGGCTGAGCTCAAACTTACAAAGATCCACCTGTCTGTCTCTCCGGAATGCTGGGACTAAAGGCATGAGCCACCATACACAGCTGTAAATTTTAAAGTTACAGGACAGTTGCAAAACTAGCATGTTTACTTCGATCCCCTGATTAGTATCTGCTATGTTGTCTTACCATCCTAAATACATGCATTTTGTTCATATACACACATGTATGTTCCTTTATGGAACCATGTGAAAGTTCTAGATATTCAGTACACTTTCCATACATTATGCATAATCCAGTATGTATTTCCAAAGAATATGAAGGTTCATTTATATGAACAGCAATGGTAACGTAACATCATACCCAAGAAAGCTCTTTCACTGTTTAAAGTAATATTATCTACGCCGGGCGGTGGTGGCGCACGCCTTTAATCCCAGCACTCGGGAGGCAGAGGCAGGCGGATCTCTGTGAGTTCGAGGCCAGCCTGGACTACCAAGTGAGTTCCAGGAAAGGCGCAAAGCTACACAGAGAAACCCTGTCTCGAAAAACAAAAAAAAAAAAAAAAAAAAAAAGTAATATTATCTAATATATATCTCACACTCAAGATTTCTCTAGTTTCCCCTACTGAACTACTTTTAACCTTTTAGAACCTTCTAAAACCCTTTTTACAGCTGGGAATTATTAAAGGCAAACACTTGTTAACCATGATCTAAGATGAATAAAAGAGTCAGCCAGCTTCCCACTTAACCCTCTGTGGAGTGATCTGAGGCCCAGCCTTCTCCAGCTCTTCAGAAACAACTGCTTGCCTGGATTTTATCATAATAACTTTCTCATTTTGTTTCTGAGACAGGATCTTACTGTGTAACTCAGGTGGCCCCCAACTTTTGGTCATTTCCTACCTCTGCCTCATCAGTGCTGGGATTATAGCCAGCATGCCTGGCTACCTTTCTTTATGGCTTTATCACCTTAGTACTTAATCCTTTCACTTTAGTGTGTTCTCTCTCTCTCTCTCTCTCTCTCTCTCTCTCTCTCTCTCTCTCTCTCTCTCTCTCTCTCGTGTGTGTCTGTCTGTCTGTGTCTTTCCCTCTCTCTCTCTGTGTGTGTGTGTGTGTGTGTCTGTCTGTCTGTCTGTCTGTGTCTTTCCCCAAGGTCTTACCTACTATGTAGCCCTGGCAGGCCTAGAACTCACTATGTAGACCAGGCTGGCCTTGAACTCAAAAGATCCGCCTGCCTCTGCCTCCTGAGTAAAGGCGTGTGCCACCAGGCCAAGTTTTTTTTTATGACTTCTAGTTACCTCTTTTTTTGTTTGTTTGTTTTAAGATCCTTAATTAACAAGTCTTTTTACTTTTCTGTTATTTTTATTTGTTGAAAGACTCTGACACAGTTGGCCTATGGTGTTTCTAACATGGGTTTTGCTGATTGGAAACATACAGTTAGCAGTTCTCTGTAGTGCCTGCAAAAGGGCAAGCTAACCTAGAGGCTGCTTCAGCGGCTTCCTATTGGATCCTTTGATAAGCTCTATGTAGGCACAGAAGTCTGGTTTGTTTTGTTTTTGTGAGGCGAGTCTTGCTGTGTAGTCGAGGCTGGCTTTGAAGTTAGGATCTCCTGCTTCATTCTTAGGAATGCTGGGATCTCATGTATATCAACAAGCATGACTGCTGTTTAGATAGTCAGAAATCCTTTCTATAGTTGACTTAATGATCTTCTCTGTAATTCTTTTATTCTAGAAACTTAATAAGAATATAGGTATTTGATTATTCATTGTTAATCTGAAACCTTTTCAGAATAATCCCAGCCTTAGATTTGAGGAGCAGAGGTAGAGGCCACTTTCATGTATCAGCCCTTAGAGTCACAGATAGCTCTTTTTAAAGATAGGGTCTTGCTTTGTAGTCTAGGCTAGCCTGGAACATGTGGCTGTCTTTGTGTTTCAGCCTCCTATTTGTTGGGAGGATTACATGCCTGTCTACCATAGGCAGCTCCACAGAGTTCTCTTATAATTATTAGCTAAACACAACTATTTCCCAGTAAATGTCAGATTTTTGCTTTTCACTAGGTTTTTAAAATCTGCAGCAAGTTACTTTCAAATGAGTGTTAAAGGCCAAAAATAATTATTTGAAGATCAGAAAAACACAGAAATACAAACTTTTCTCAACATGAAAACTGAGTAGAACTTCTCAAGCTGAGCTTTTAACAGTTTTAGTCCGGCCTTTGCTGGCTCAGCAGGAAAACGCAAGAGAAACAGCAGCCACCACCCTAAGTAAACATTGTACATTCTCTTCCTCCATTCTAGATTTCTTAGCTCTTTAAATACAAGTTTAGTCGAGAGTAACTTATGTGATCATCAAAGATTTGCCTTTGAATATACAAGAGGAGTTTCAGTGAGGGTCTGGTGATGATGGAGTGCCACAGGCCTTGAACCAGACCAATGAACACTTTTGGGTGGGGCTGATTGGACAAAAGGGTGTTCTGTGTGACACACTAAAGCTTCCAGTGTCACTAGGATGAATGAAGAAGTGTTGGAGAGACAGGAAAGATGGGAGAGTGAGGTGGCTTTCTTTTTAATTTTTTGGGGGTGGTTTCTTTTGGGGGGACGATGCAGGGGGGTGAAGGGTGGATATGGAGAGACTGGGAGGTGAGCGGGATTTGGGTGCATGATGTGAAATTCCCAGAGTCAATAAAGAATTATGTTATATATAAAAAATTTTGCCTTTGAAATAAGCCAATCATAGAAGGTCCTATACCATGTGATTCCACTTATGTGAGGTATATGGAGTTAGTAAGCTCATAGAAGCAAAGGTTGACTGATGGCAGTTGCTAGGGGCCGGAGGAGGGAGAAATGGGAGGTTGCTAATTGGTGGGTAGAAAGTTTCAAACAAGATGAATAAGTTCTGAAGGTCTGCTCTTCAATTTTATTTAAAAAAATATCATTGCCTAGTTCCTTTACTTCTAATAACCTTATATAAGAGAAATGGCATATATTCAGAACAACTTTAGCTTTATGGCAAGTCTCCCACACTATCCTTCCTTTGTCTTTAATTTTCTAAGGTAGGAACAGTAAATGACCTACCCTCTAAACAGATATGTACTGTTTTGCCATGCTGACTGCATATAGGCAGCTAAGTGATCTGCTGAATAACACTCTGTGCTCTTAACAGATTTTGAAGTTTCCAGCACAATGTTGTCTCTGAAACAATAAATATACTCCAGCTGCACACAATGCAGATTTATTATCTTTGCACAGTAAGTCAGAAGTCCAGTACTAAATCAAGGTGTCAGCAGGACTGCATTCCTCTTCAGAGGACCTAGAGCAGAATTCCTGTTCCCTTAGGTTGTTGACAGAATTTAGTTCCTTGCTGTTGTAAACCTAGGTCTGTTTTGCTGCCTGGCAACTGAGGCTGACCCAGTTTCTGGAGACTTCCTTGGCAGTCCCCTTCCTTCGTCTTCAAAAGCAGCAACACGGGTCTTTTTCAAGTCTCCTCTCTCTGACCCCCTTGTTTTGCCTCCTCCTCAGTCTCTATTAACTCTCTTCACATTCAGCTGGGCCCGTTACATAATCCAGGGTAATTCTGATGCATGCTTCATCTGAAGGTGGCCCAGTAACAGGCTGTCAGACACAGACATCTGTGGAGCCACTATTCTGCCCGTCGTGTTCCAGTGAACTGGAGTTTTGTTGGCATCTTTAGCAGGTCGTCTGTCCTCGCCTGCTTATTTCATACTTTTGCATTGTTTTCTTACATTTGCATACAGAATAATGGATTCTCTTTTGGCATTTCCGTAAATACTTTGTTCTTGTTGATCCTCCTTCCTCCCACCTCTCATCCCCCTGGCCCCCTTTTAGCCTTCCTTCTCTATACAGTAACCCCCTGTATTTAATATCAGATATATTCTAGTACCCCCCTTCTCTAAAGACCCCTTCTTCACCTCTCATGGTTCACTTTCTAGTTTCATAACTATACCTACACCCACACAGACATGTATATATACATATACAAATTAAAATCTAGGAGCCACATATGAAGGAAAACATTCAGTATTTGTCTTTCCAAGTCTGGCTTATTTTAACATAATAATCTTCAGTTGTATCCACTTTTCTGCAAATATAATTTTTCTCAAATATGACAAAAATTTTGTTGTTTATAATCCATCTACTAAGGGATACATACCACATTTTCTTTGTCCATTTATCTACTCTGATAGACATTTAGGCTAGTTCCATTTATTAGCTACTTTTTATTATATCATATACAGTACGTATCTTTTTATTATATATATACAGTATCATATACAGACTATCATATACAGTAGGTCACATCCATTGAACCTAGCTCAGAGTGTTCTTTACTCAGGAGCCTGTCAGGTACTCTTTTAGTACCTCCATTTTACAAGTAAGGAAATTGTATTTTGTAGGAGTTAAGCAATTGATGAAAAATAGTTCAGGACCCGTGTGTGTGTGTGTGTGTGTGTGTGTGTGTGTGTGTGTGTGTGTGTGCGCGCGCGCGCGCGCGCGCGCGCGCTCATGTAGAAGTGGAGTCCAGAGGACAGTGTCATCCTCAAGTGCTGTTCACCTGGGTTCTTTTGTTTTGTTTTGAGACTTGGTTTCTTACTGACCTGGGACTTTCCAAATAGTCTAGGCTGGCTGGCCTCTGAGCCCAAGGGATCCTCCTTTTGTCACCTCCCTACTTCTGAGATTACAAGCACATGCCACCGTACTTGGATTTTTTTTAAATGTGGGTTTTGGGAATCAAACTCAAAAATGCCCAGTTCTAGGACTCACACATTTTAGGAGGATGCAATGCTTCCAATGTTTGGCTGGCTGTATTAGTTACTTGTTATTGAGATGGAGTACCTGATAAGGGGTACCTTAAGAGAGGGAGGGCTTATTTTGGGTCTTGGTTTGAAGGTACAGTCCATCATGGCTGGAAAGGCATGGTGATGGAAATGGCTCTCAGCTGTGACTCTTATTTCCTCACATCTTAACAGAACAGGAAGCATAGTGCAGGGAATGTTGGCGCTCCACTCACTTTCTCCTTTATGTTTAGTCTGGGACCTGAGACCATGACCATGGCAAGGTCTTCTCTTCTCAGTTAAACCTCTCTGGAAACACTCTTACAGACATACCTCTGTGTCTTCTAGGTGATTCCAAATCCAGTTAAATTGACAATGAAGATTAACCACCACACTGACACTCCCCCTTTACATAACAGTGCATAGTAATTAGGAACCAATGTTTTGATTTTTTAAAAATGGTTTCAGTTGTGCTAACATAAATTGTTATTTGTCTTCATACACATTGAAAAAACAAAAACAAATATGCATTAAAATCACATTATAAGGAAAATTATTTTTTAAGAAGATTTTTTCCTAAAATTTTCTGAAAATACAAAAATAGACTTTTGGCTTGTTCTTAAATCACAAGCTGCTTTTTGAAGTGAGAATGTTGTTTTCTTTGAGATCATGGTGTAGTCTCAAGAGAGCTCTTAATTTGTGATGTGGTCATGGTGGGTGGGTCCAGTACTTTTTTAGTGAGATTGGTTCTGATTTATATTATTGTAAGTGATACATATCTAAACAAGGCCATGTTCTTAGCAACAGACTGTTTTTCTCAATCAGTAGAATGGAATGCTCTGCCTGCTTATTTTCTTCTTCTAAATGATTTTTGAAAAGCTTGTAAATTTGGCACCCTATTTTTTGAGGTTGGGAGATTGTCAGGTATAGATAGACTATCTAAGAATATCATTAGATATACTTGGCAAGTAGTAAGTTAATTGAGATGTAAATATGTTTAATTAGGTGGGAAGCCACATTACTTTTATGGCAGACCCAGTAGTTAGCCATTACCTTTTTATGTCTTTTTAAAAATTTTTTTTGGTTTTTCAAGACAGGGTTTCTCTGTGCAGCTTTGCGCCTTTCCTGGAACTCACTCTGTAGTCCAGGCTGGCCTTGAACTCACAGAGATCCACCTGCCTCTGCCTCCTGAGTGCTGGGATTAAAGGTGTGCACCACCACACTTGGCTTATCTTTTATTTTTTAATGAATGGCTTACCCACCCTCAACCCCCCTTTTTGAGACTCTATATGTAGACAAGACTGGCCATAAGGTCACAGTCTTCCCTCTTCTACCTTCCAAGTGCTTAGATTATAGGTTTGTAACACCATGCTTGGTCCTAGACTTGCAACAAAGATCCTCACTAGACCCCTAATTTCCCTTCTATTCCATTTGTTTATTCAACAAACATCTGAATGCTGTGTGTAAGGAGGTTTCAGGGCTAGTATGTGCTCATGATGATTCTAGGTTAATGAAAGACTCAAACATGAAGGACATAATACACATCAGGAAGAAGATGGGAATAGGGAAAGTGGTAAAGGTTCTAATATAACTTAAATTGAAGGACAAGGTATAAGGAAAATCTTGAGAAATGGATGAATAATTATTTTGCCAGGCAATTTGGACTGACCATTCTAGGACAAAGAGTACATTTTTGCAAAAACCATGTCCCAGAAAGCAGCTTGACAAGCTTGAGTAACAGCAGAAAGGCCCACGGGGCTGTAGTGAGGTGTGTGTTCACATGTGTGTACATGTGGGTGGGGGTGGTAGTGACTGTGCGGGGAGAGCACAGCACTAGTACTAGGTCCTGTAGAGTTCCATCAGACAAGCTTCTGTATTTTATATTGAGTCACCAAGCAGTGCATGTGGTCTTGATCCCCAGAACTCCCCTATAAAGTGCTGTGGTATGTAGATGGGTGACCATATTATCATCCAAACTAGGGTGCCCTTGTGAATGGGAGAGGACAGTGTTAATTATGCTGGTATAATGGGCATAAAGCAACACATAGAGAATGGTTCTAAACCACCCCAGCAGGCTTTAAAGTTGCCTAGAAGCTATGCTGTGCAATGGCCATCAGTCACATGTTCTTGCTTTTTCATCCCCTCTTCAGTCCTAAGTGCTGATGAGAGTGCCACCAGGGACACCTGCATCAAGTCTAGTCTACAGAAGCACAGCCTCACAGCCTGTTCAGCTGCAACCCAGTTGTTCAGACTGCCAGTTCCTGACTTTTATCTTTGATATCCAAGCAGTTCTTATTAATGGGATTTCAGAATCTAAGTCTTAGAAACATACAGGAAAGAAAAGCCCTCACTTTAGTACATGAATTTTCCCCCACTGTACTTCTTTTCATGTATGACATGACCTGATTAATTATATGTTCGCCAAGGGTAGCCAGGCAGAATGGTTGTCGTTCAGTTGAACTCTCTTTGAGAGTGTACATTTAATGAATTGGCCTTATGGATAATGCAAGTGTCAAGCCCTCTACAGTGATAGTGGCATGCAGTAATTAAATCTAACTTTGGGGAAATAAGAAATCTTCTCACTATTGATTCGCTTTGCTTTTATGGAATCAACCGTTTGGCTGAATCTATAGAATAAGGATTCCTGGAGCTTTTTTTTCTATCCCCTGTGCCCAAGTTACTTTCCACAAGAGGGCACTGAAGGAAACCAAGTAATCTCTTCAGGTTACTGAGAAATGGGTCATCCTGTATTATAACCACCTTTACCATCTCTAACTGCAGCCCCAGGTGAGAATTTGGTATTTCCCAGGCCGTTCTTTGACTTCCTACCTCAGACCTTCAACAAAATGGCTTGACGACCTTCCCAGAAAATAATAACATTTCATGTTTGTATTCAGCCAAATACTGAAGACACTTAGCTGAATTTCACTATTTCTTTTCAAGTTGCATTAAAGCTTTCAATTTTCTTTTACAAGCCAGGAAATGTGAAGAATTCACCTGGAAATAAATAGAAAACTCCATGCTCTGCCCATTTTAATCAGGTAAAGAATAAAACAAATAAACAACAAAAAAAACTTGTTATTTTCAGCACTGTTAGTGCTAGCTGAAATTATTTATTGTTAATTAACTAATTATAGTACACTTTCACCTTGATGTGGAAACGTAGGAGTCATATTTTATTCTGTCTTTAATTTCTGGCTTTAAGTGCCATGGCTTATGTAATTATGTTTGTGTTTCTTTCTGAGAAGTACTAGGGTTTTTTAGATAAGTTAGAACCAGACACAGGTTAGAAACTCAATGCAATTTCTTTTGGTCTTACTCAACTCACTATTACTCTTTATCTGTTTGTTTAATGTTTACTTACCAAGCACCTGCTAAGTACAAAAACAATTATATTAGTATTTTGTGTACATATTAAAATTATATAATAGATCTCGTGATTTCCTGATCATTATCAAATTATAAGGAATTAAAAATTAACCTAGATATTCGGCTGCATGAAACTAGCTTAGTTATGATAGATCTATAAAGAGGATTATTATTGTCTCGATAATACTTAATTGCATGGGAGCATGTATAAATTTTTTTGTGGTATTGGGATTGAACCCAGGCTTCACCCATGCTGGGCAAGCATTCTTTCTACCCCTGAGCTAACCCATAGCCCTTGCTTTCCTTTTTATAAAGTTGCCTGGACTGGCCTTGAATTTGCAATATTCAAGCCTAAGCTTCCTGAGTAGCTAGGAGGACAGGCCCAGAGCCACAGTTATTAGAGAAGAACGGCAGTATATTTTGTTAGACCAGGAGATATATAGAAAATTTGAATGTGTATTTTTATTTCTAACTTTATATTTTTTCACATTTCCTGCAATGAACATGAGTTTTCTTTTATGACCAGAGGGTGTGTGTGTGTGTGTGTGTGTGTGTGTGTGTGTGTGTGTGTGACTAGAGATTGAAACCAAGGCTTCACTCATGCCAGGCATGCATTCTACCAGTGAGCTAAAACTCAACCCGTCTTAAAAAGTTGTGTTATATTATTGTATATCATAGTTGCCATTTCAAATTCACAAAACTCGGGGTTTGAGGTTTTGCTTTTTCAGCTCTCTCCGTGTTTTTGGAATTTGAGACATCATAGAGTGCAACCCCTAGCCTTAAGCAGAATCCCCTGTTGCTCTGCTTATCACCTTCTTGTTCCATTGATAGGAAACACCTCCCAGAGTATCTGTCTTTGGACAGTTCTAGATTAGGAAGCTGTTGCTTATAGGAAGCAAAAGATAGTTCCTTGTGACTCCTACAGAGTGGTCCTGATCCTGGTTGACAGGTCCCAGAAAGCAAATCCAGTTCTCCTTTGACATTTATACTAATGCAAAGTCAGTAGTTCTGATGTTATACAAATAATTTAATAACTGACACCAAGCTCTTGTTAAAAGGCAGAGGCCTGGCCTCCACCCCAGAATCAGCATTTCTGTGGATATGGCAGCAGAAGGGACACTGAAGAGTGAGCTTCCAGAGAGTCATACAAGTTCTTTAGATAGTTTATACAGAATGTGTTTGTATTTCTCTATAGGGATGAGATCTGACAAAGAAAAACTAGGTAATAAGCCTTTTGGGAGTCTATACCAGGGTTCAACTTACTGTATATACAACCTTGAGGTTTGGTCCTGAATTTTTGGAACTTCATTGGTGGTTTAGTTTTTAATTATAAGAGCAGTAAGGGGCTAGGTAGATGGCTTAGTCATCCAAGTGCTTGCCATGTAAACATGACGACCTAAGTTTGGATTCCCTGCACCCATGTAAAAAGCTAGATGTGTTGGTATGTTCCTGTAATCCCAGCACTGGGGAAGTGAGACAGATGGATTCCTGGAGCATTATGGCTGGTTAGTCTAGGCAATTCAGTGAGCTCCAGGTTCATTGAGAGACCATGTCTCAAAAATAAGGTAGAGAACAATGAGAAAGATACCCAATGTACCTTCTGGCCAGCAGGTACATGTGCACATGCATGCCCACATAAATGAACACATGCATACTCATACACACTCTGTGTACAAGTAAAATAGAAACAATATATGTTGGTTGTAACTGCTTTTTTGGAAACTAGGGATGGAACCTGGGGTTTTACACATGGTAGACAAACATTCTCTCTCTGAGTATACCCCAGCCCCAGATAAGCATTTTAAAAGCTTGCCTGGTCATTATTCCTTTTCCAGATAGTTTCTGTTCATAATTTGGTACATTACAGACTTTTTAGTATATGTGTATTTAAATAGATGATACACATTTGCATGCTTTTAGGTTTTTTTGACAAAATGAGATCATTTTCTTTATATTGTTCTGCAAGTACACAGAAAACTCCATGAAAGCATGTATAATTTTATCATCATACCAAAAGAAACTGACAGTAATTCCTTAATACCCTCTAATATCTAGTGTATAGATTTTCCTGATTGTGTCAGTAAATAACTTTACTCTTGTTTTTTTAGACACATCCTCACTGTGTAGTCCAGGTAGGTCTTGGACTTGTGATCCTTCTGCCACAGCCTCCTGAGTGCTGGGGATACAGCCTTGTACAACCATCCTGGCTTTTCACTAATAACTTTTATAGTTGGTTTATTTGAACTAGAACTCAAAGATCATTTGTCCTTCACATTGTAGTGAATAAGTCTCTTAATTGTCTTTTAAATGTAATAGTTTCTTGTTCCTCATTTATTCACTGAAAACCTTGGCTTTTTTGGTCTTAAATTTGCCATGTTCAAATGGTGGCTAAATATATCCATTTAGTGTCAACTCCACTTTTCTCTTCATTCCTTTCTTGTCTTTATTTCCCATATAGCAACAGTTGGATCTGAAAGTGTGATTGGATTTAGGCTCCATTTTTTGTTAATATATCTAATAGACAGCACTATGTTTAAGTGTGTTGAATAATGAATTTGCTTCTTCAGCTTAATTTATTGTGTATATTCTCCATCAGTATTTGTAGGTCCACTTTGCCCCTTCTTTATTTACATAGTTAGTTCCTAGTCTATACTTTTACCATGGCTTACTTAATCCTTGTTAATATAGGTTGTTTCCAGAATTTAACAAAACAGTAAATCTATTAAATTCTTAGGAAGTAAAAAAAAAGTTAATAAACTGAGAGAGAACAATTAGCTAGTTGTTTCCATGTTTAAGAATTTTTGATTTTACATTAAAAGATCAAGTGAATAATCAGTCACTGGCTTCTCAGATGTTGGGCTATATGTTGAGTGCTAGAGTGCTTGCTTAACATGTGAGGCCCTGGGATCAATCCCCAGCATGTAAAAATATTGATAAACTTCTAGTTCCTGAGCATTCTTATCACATGTGAAGGAAAAGACAGTCTGGAGAAGATTAAGCTTGGATTTGGTGTGAGTTTTGTGTGTTTCATTCCTGGAAGGAAGGATGTGAGGTAAAGGAAGGTATGAGGACAGATGTCCAGCTGTCTGAGGATGATGTAATTGCACTGTCCTTCAGCTGATACATGGAAGTATATATCTGGCTTCAGAGGGCAAGAGGTTCATGATATTTGCTGTGTGCCATTTAGGCATGTGCTTGGCATCATCATACCTCAGCATGCTTGGGTACTCAGCCGGTTGAAAGTCTGAATGGAGTATGGATGGAACACAATCTGAGTTTTGATTCACTTGTCTGCGAAATGAGACTAGGTACAGTGTTCTCTAGCTCATTCTCTTTATGGTGATGAAAATAGTAATATAAAAAGATATATTGTTCACTAATTTAAATCTAAATAAATTTCAAAATGCATAATTTTAGGGTCATTTTTGTTTTCCTGGGTACAGTTAACTTATATTTTTCTTTCTCTCTTTTAGTTATAGGTAAACATTGGAAACTCCAGACGGTAAATCAGTATTTCTACAGACAAATGGCAGAGAGTCAGTATTTGATATAGTAAACTGGCTTTCTTCAGGAAAAACAACATTAAGCCTCTTTGCTATCTTGGGTGATGCCATATTACAGGCCAACTAATCTGCAATCCTTCACATGGAAATAATGTACAAGCCTTAGAACTCCTCATTCTTATATCACTATTTATGTACATAATTAAAATCCAGATTCAAAAAGAGCTGGCCTGCTTTCTTTACTGATAAGAGTAACAGGTTAAGTGAGCATCTCTAGTGCTTATCTGTATGGTTCATGTGTGTACATGGTTAGTGTGAGAGGCTCATTTCTGTGTGTGTGCGTGTGTGTGTCTGTGTGTGCATGTGCATGTTTGCTAAAGGCAATGTTTTTTAAGGGTTGGCTTTTATTTGTCTCACTTTGAGATCTTTTTGTTTGTTTGCTAATTTTTGAGATTTATTTTAATTACACTAGTTCCTGCTTCCCTTTGTTCCCTTCAAACGTTCACATATACCCTTCCTTGCTCTCTGTCACATCCATGGCCTTTTTTGCCATCAATTGTTATTGCATGCATATATATGTACACATACACACACACACACACACACACACACACACACACACACACACATTCCTAACTATAATCTCTTCAGTCCATATAATGTTGCTTGTATGTATGTTTTCAGGGCTGGCTGTTTGGCACTGGATAACCAATTAGTGTGCTCTTCCCTAGCAATATTTACTCTTTAGGGTAGCACCAACTGGCAGTCAAGAGACTGGACCCTACAACCCAGAAGTGAGGAGAAGAGCTTAAAGGTGATGCTTCAGAAACCAACAGAAGGAACCAGATTCTTAACTGTGATGCTTTGAATGAGTTGCCCCCATAGGCTCATATGTTTGAATGCTTGGTCCACAGTCCAATGGAACTGTTTGGGAAGGATTAGGAGCTATGGCCTTTTGTCGGAGGAGGTATATCACTAGGGGTGGGCTTTGAGGTTTCAAAAGCCTATGCCAGGCCCTGTCTTGTTCACTCTCTCTGCCTGTGATTCAGGATGAAAAGCTCTCACCCACTGCTCTGGAGTCATGCCTGTCTGCTTTCTGCCATGATGATCATGGACGGACCCTCTGAAACTGTAAGCAAGCCTCCAGTTAAATGCTTTCTTTTATAGGGATTGCCTTGGTCATGGTGCTTCTTCATAGCAATAAAACAGTAAGTAAGCTACTGACACATTCAGAAAACAGTAACAGTGACCTTGATTGTCTTGGTTGTCTCCTAATTTGCACAGGCCTTCCAGTTCTTGAATGCCATGCTGGTAGAGGCGGGGCAGTGGAGATACTGCTATGCATACTGGCTCCCTGTCTGTGGCCTCCTCTTCTGTGATTCCTCAGCTCAAAGCTCGTGGAACTCTTGGATTGCCAGGGTGAATGGGACCAACAGGAGCCTTGTTTGACTTGTCAGCCAGCCCAGAAGGTTGGCAAGTGTACAGCATGTGAAAATGAATGTAGAATTTCCAGATTTCAATAAGATTTGGAAACTAATCCTTTTGTATTCTTGTACTGTCAGTTTAGTTTTGACAGCACCTGGAAAGACAGTAAACACACAAATAGGTATATACTTATTAAATTAATATTGAATATTTTAATAGAGCCAAATTGGCAGGAACAGTGCTGGTATTGTTACCTGTTCAGTTCATTTTAATAAGCTGAAACAAATTGGACTCTATAAGTATTCTCCTAGCTACCCAGAAGCCTTTTGTTTTCTTTTATGCCAAAGTACTTTTGTATTACTAGACTAATACTTTGCATTTATTTAAGCTATGTCAAAATTACAACTATGTTCTTGTTATTTTAGGCTTTCTTCATTTGGCTCATCTTTGATACTTCTGCAGAGTAGAGATTCCACGAGTTTCTTCACTGAGATTACTTGATTTATACCTCAGCACACTTTGGAGATTATTAATCAATAATTACCTGAATGTCTCCTAACTGTAAGTTCTGGATGGTGGGAATATGTTGGGGCATATGTGAGTGTCACATGCAGACAGTCCTAGGTGTGATTACATGTTAGCACATATGTGCTATTCACATATATACAATTCCTGAGCACAGTATGATTGTGCCAGTGCATATGATTGTGTTCACATAAGTGCAGTTCCCAAGCATGGCCACATGGTGGTGTATGTGTGTTGTTACACACAGGCAGTTTCTGAGCAAGGTCATATGTTGACACATATGTGTGTGTTAACATGCATGAAAATCCCGAGTCCTGATGTATATGTATGTGCATCATATGCATGTGGTCACCTGTGTAGTTCTGAGCATGAATGGTCATATATTAGTGACATGTGTGTGTTCACATGTGTACTATTCCTCATCATGGGGATATGTTGGGTTGGAGGCAAGCTTGTAAGGCTTTTTCTTAAATTAGTGATTGATGGGGGAGGGTCCATCCTATTGTGAGTGGTGTCATCACTGGACTGGTGGTCCTGGGTTCCATAAGTAGGCTGAGCAAGCCATGAGGAACAAGTAAGCAGCACCCCTCCAGGGCCTCTGCATCAGCTCTTGCCTCCAGGTTCTTGTTTGAGTTTCTGTCTTGACTTCTTTTGATGATGAATAGTGCTGCCTGCACTTCCATATCACTGTTCATCATCAAAGGAATTCAGGACAGGAACTCAAACAGGGGAAGACCATAACTTCCAAAACTTTCTATAATTTTATGCTACTATGGATGGTACATGGTTAATAAGTTCCTCAATTTCTTTGGGGGCTTTTTCCCCACTGTAGTCCTTTGATAGCTGATGATTATAAGACATTTCCTTAGAAACCAAATGTTTTCATCTTCATTTCTCTTAACATTGAGAGATGGAATGAAAATCCTTATTCCTCACTATCTCCTCCAAAATGTCCTGTGTGTGTGTGTGTGTGTGTGTGTGCGCGCGCGCATGTGCGCGCGCGCACACACACACACACACACACACACACACACACAGGGTCATATAAATTGGATATTCCTTTTTTCTATATTTTTGACCATGATATTCTGAAATAGTCATTTAGTGCTTTCATGTAATGTTTCTGCCTGGCTCTGTCTCTCATTTCTACCCAGAAGATAGATCCTAGTTTCAGCTTTGTTTTTGTGAGAAAATATCCTGACAAAAACTGAGGCAGAGAAAGGAATGACTCAGCTCATAATTCTAGGTTACAGTCCAGCATGGCAGGCGAGTCCCAGGGGCAGGAACTAGTCACGACCAACTTGCTTGATTGCTTATGCTCAGTTTGACTTTTCCACACTCTACAGTTCAGGACTGTCTGGAATATACTGTAATCCATGTGAATTTTATACCATAGTGAGCTGGGCACTATTATACCAAGTTACAGATCTGAAGATGTGACACACAGAGAGGTTCAATGAATTTTTCTGTGGCAGAGCCTAGCAGTAACAAACCTGTTTAATAAAATTATTCTAAAGCATAGAGCTGCAGCTCTTGCTCTGTGTTACTTGTCCTCTTTAAGATATTCTCTTCAGAAACTCTTCTACTTAATTCCATTGATTTCTTTTTACATGAAGTGCCAGGAATGTGTTTAGATTTGTCCATATCCAAATCCATCCTGTCATCCTGGTCTAAGTCAATATTATCTCTGGCCTGAGTTGATTTAGCAACGTATTTGAAACTCCATGCATCAATCCTTGCTGGTTTCATACTTGCTCTAAATGCTCCAGTCTTCAAATAAATGTATTTAAGAACCATATCAGTACTTGGTCTCTTTCATCATGTTGTCTTCATCTGTATTTTAATACACAGGGATATTTTTAAAGCTATGGTGTATAGGACACATTTAAAATAGTCAAGAATTGCTATAAGGAGATGCACAGGTTATCACGGTAACTGAGAACACATTTAAAAAAGTACATTCATCCATTTATCTTAGCTGTTGTGGTAGTGCTACAATGAACCTGGGACATTGGACATTTATCTGCAACATAGATTGCATTTCTTTTTGATACATATCCGTAAATGGTATTGATGGATCTGTTTTTTTTTTTCAATTTTATTTTACAATATAATATAGTTCTATATAACACAGTTAGCTAGCACTCACAACCTCTAGAATAGCCATTCTTTTTATTAAAACATGATGGCGGATAACAATATTCTAAAACAGTTTGAATTATTCTTTTTTCTTTTTTCTTTTATTATTTTACAATACAATTCAGTTGTACATGTCAGCCACGGATTCCCTTGTTCTCCCCCCTCCTGCCCCTCTCCCCTTACCCCTAGCACACTGCCCATTCCCACATTCTCCAGGGCAAAGCCTCCCCCGAGGACTGAGATCAACCTGGTAGACTCAGTCCAGGCAGGTCCAGTCCCCTCCTCCCAGACTGAGCCAAGCATCCCTGCATAAGCCCCAGGTTTCAAACAGCCAACTCATGCAATGAGCACAGGACCTGGTCCCACTGCCTGGATGCCTCCCAAACAGATCAAGCCAATCGATTGTCTCACCTATTCAGAGGGCCTGATCCAGTTGGGGGCCCCTCAGCCTTTGGTTCATAGTTCATGTGTTTCCATTTGTTTGACTATTTGTCCCTGTTCTTTATCCAACCTTGGTTTCAACAATTCTCGCTCATATAAACCCTCCTCTTTCTCGCTAATTAGACTCCCAGAGCTCTACCCAGGGCCTAGCCATGGATCTCTGCATCCAGATCCCTCAGTTGTTGGATGGGGTTTCTAGCATGACAGTTAGGGTGTTTGGCCATCCTATCACCAGAGTAGGTCAGTTCAGGCTGTCTCTCGACCATTTCCAGCAGTCTATTCTGGGGGTATCTTTGTGGATTTCTGTGGGCCTCTCTAGCACTTTGCTTCTTCCTATTCTCATGTGGTCTTCATTTACCATGGTCTCCTATTCCTTGTTCTCCCTCTCTGTTCTTGATCCAGCTGGGATCTCCCGCTCCCCCAAGCTCTCTTTCCCTCGACCCTCGCCCTTTATTACTCCCACTCATGTCCAGGCTGTTCATGTAGATCTCAGCCATTTCTCCGTCATTGGGCGATCCCCGTGTCTTTCTTGGGGTCCTGTTTTTCAGGTAGCCTCCCTGGTGATGTGAGTAGCAGTCCAGTCATCCTTGTTCTACATCTAGTATCCTCCTATGAGTGAGTACTTACCATGTTTGTCTTTCTGAGTCTGGGTTACCTCACTCAGGATGATTTTTTCTAGATCCATCCATTTGCCTGCAAACCTCATGATGTCATTGTTTTTCTCTGCTGAGTAGTATTCCATTGTGTATATGTGCCACAATTTATTTATCCATTCTTCAGTTGAAGGGCATCTAGGTTGTTTCCAGGTTCTGGCTATTACAAACAATGCTGCTATGAACATAGCTGAGCAAGTGCCCTTGTGGTATGATTGAGCATTCCTTAGGTATATGCCCCACCTACAAAGCATAACAGGGTGCATTGGTGTTCCATACAGATAAGCATGGTATCTGTGATACTGGCAGGGTAAGGCCTTTTTACCAAATCATAAGGAAGAAGACTGCTCTCTAAAAGTCATCATGGATGTGGAAATGGCATTTAGCCTGGTAGGGTCAGGTGATGTGGACTGTAATTTACTTTTTTCCCCCAAATCTTATTTTACATTTATTTATGGGAGAGTGCATGCCACAGTCCATGTGTGGAGGTCAGAGAACAGCATCCAGCTGTCATTTACTTTCATCATGTGTGTCATGGGGATTAAACTTGAGTCATCAGGCTTGTCCGCCAGCACTTTTACCTGCTCCACCATCTCACAGCTCCTCAGTTGTTTTCTAAACCCCATAATGATGTACAAAGCGTCATTTTCTGTTTTTGTCTCTTGTTAATTTGTCTGTGCTGATAACAAAGTAAGACTTTATAAAGTCAAAACTAATATCTCTTATTAATAGTTAATAGAGGAGAAACAAATTCTTGCATCCTCAAGAGACTGGCATAATTTAATTTAGTTCGAAACGAAGAAATTCCATTAGTAAGGATCAGAGAAGATCAGACATATAAGTGGTGCATTATTCTAAGATGAACTAGATTGGGTAAAATCAACTTTCCAGGAAATACAGAAAGCATGAAGGTTTCGAAGGGTTAAATAACACAGGGCATTTTTAATTCCAAACAGGAAAAAACAAATCAGACAAAAGACTATGACAGTGCATGTCCTCAGTTCTCTTTTGTTTTGTCTACAAGCTGTTTAGCTGCCTGTGTCTGGAACACTGATGGCTGCCAGGTTTGTCCTCTGGCTTTAAGGAAGGTGAAGGCTACTTGGAACATGAGCCTCCCTTCTCATCCCAGCATCTGGTGCTTTCAGTTCTTGCTAAAGACATGACTAGAGCTTTGGTTTTTTATTTTAGTTTTCCCTTTTATTGAAAAGAGATTTTTTTCTCACATAATATATTTTGATTACAGTTTCCCCTCCCTCTACTCCTCCAGGTTCTTCCCAACCTCTAACCTATCTGAATCTGATTAGAAAAGAACAGGCTGCTAAGAGATAATATTAAAATATAACATAAAATATAATAAGACAAAACTATTACATTAGAATCTGATAAACCAACAGAAGGAAAAGAACTCAAGAGAAGGCATAAGATTCAGACCCACTTATTTTGCACATTTAGGAGTCCTGTAAAAACACTAAACTGGCCGGGCGGTGGTGGCGCACACCTTTAATCCCAGCACTCGGGAGGCAGAGGCAGGCGGATCTCTGTGAGTTCAAGGCCAGCCTGGGCTACCAAGTGAGTTCCAGGAAAGGCGCAAAGCTACACAGAGAAACCCTGTCTCAAAAAACCAAAAACAAAACAAAACAAAACAAAAAAACCCCACTAAACTGGAGGCCATAATGTATATGCGGAGGGCCTGCTGCAGACCCATGTAGGCAGCTGTAGAAGCTGCTTCAGTCTCTGTGAGGTCATCTGTGCTTTGCTCTTAGAGGGCCTTATTGTACAGCTGTCCTTCATCCCCTCTGGCTTATAAGAGCTCTTTCTGCCTCCTCAGGCTTATTTTACACTCTTTCTGCCTCCTCAGGCTTATCTGCAAGTACCTTTACTTGCTGAGCAATCTCAGAACTTCTCAATTATTTTCTGGACCCCATAGTGCTGTATGAACCATCATTTTCTGAGCCCTGAGGGGAGGGATTTGATGGAGACACCCCATTTAGAGCTGAGCGTTCCAAGGTCTCTCACTCTTTGCATAATGTCTATCTATGGGTCTCTGTACTTGTTCCCATCTGCTGCAGAAGGAGGCTTCTCTGGTGATGGTTAAATGAGGCAATGATTTATAAGTATAGCAGAATGTCATTAGGAGTCATTTTATCACCACATCTCCCTTCCTTCTTTTAGACAAGTAGTATTTGCTTTTACTGTAGTCCCTGGCTATCTAGCCTCTGGTTCTTGGTCACCCTAGTGGTATCGGTAGTAAGGGTTCCATCATGGAGTGGGCCTTAAGTCATATCAGATATTGGCTGGTTACTCCCACAAGCTTTGTGCCACCATTGCCCTAGCATATCTTACAAGCAGGACACCGTTGTAGATCAAAGGGTTTACATGGCTGGGTTTGTGTTTGCATTTCTCTTTTGGTAGCCTG
The DNA here is from genome assembly GCF_004664715.2 of Peromyscus leucopus. Classification (NCBI taxonomy): domain Eukaryota; kingdom Metazoa; phylum Chordata; class Mammalia; order Rodentia; family Cricetidae; genus Peromyscus; species Peromyscus leucopus. Next base: position 54,489,853 of record NC_051083.1, read on the forward strand.
CAGAGTACCTTCCTGTACCAAAGACACTAGAACATAGGGGTGAGGGTTCTATGTAGTCACTAGCTCTACCTCTCCATGTTCAATGAGTTGTGTGGGTGCTGTCTTCAGCAATGGGGCCTTGCCATCAGTTTGTATAGAACAGCCTGTAGTCTTAGCAACAGCCTGGGTTGTTGGGGGATTCCCATGGAACTCCTTTGGTCAACACTTCAACTAGATGTAATCCATTCTTGGTACTGGAAGCTTCATTTAGTGACAAGATATGGCCAGTTGGAACTCTGCCTCCCCCATTATTTAGCAATTTCATTTAGATCGCCTTCATATATGTATACATTGGGAAGTTTCTGCTGTATTAGGTTTCCATACTGCCCCTCAGAAGCCTCTTCATTTTAGCTGTTTCTCCCCATATTCCCTCCCTCAACACCCCCCCCCCCCCCGTAGCTGTGTGGTCACTGCATGAGTGTGTGGGTTTATGCAAGTCTGTGGAATGAAGACAGAGGCATCTATGAATCTAGCCTATCATGGCTGCAGGGGGGTCCAGCCTCAAAGGACTGAAGCCCTCTTCCCTTCGCCTAGGGCATATTTATTTACATTTTTTTTTTTTTTTACAGTTTAGATAGTTAATTTCCGTACCTTCAAAGCAAACTAAAAGGAGCTCCCAGAGACCCAATGTCAGGTGCAATTTACTTGAATTATCAGGTACCTCGGTTTTCCAGGTTTCCTGGACCAAGTTTTGCATAGGCCTTTGATCCTTGGGGGACTTTCTGATCCTTGACTCTCAGACAAGATTCACATAGGGTGATAAGAGAAACAAAAGGTAAGAGAAACAAAAGGTGTGGCTAAACAAAGGAAGGATTAGGGCTAGGTGCTGCTCTCTGGAGCCAAGCCAGGAACTCAGCAGGAATGCCACTACAGATGCCCCTTTTATTAAAAAAAAAAAAATTAAAAGAAATCAAGTATCTTGAAGGTTATGTAGCCTTACAGTAAATATAGCCTTCTTTTTATCTATTTGTCTTATAATCTTAGGCAAGTATACTAAAACATATTTTAAAGCCATTAAAGTCATTATAGCTAATATAAGGGCAACATCTGTTAGGATAAGAAATCTATTAAAGTGATTTGTAGGATTGAATGAGGCTATAGTATCTTTTAGATTTTTTATTATATTTATTCTTGTTGTGTCAGGTAACTTTTTTGTAAAAGTTTTTTTGATTTTTTTGTAAATAAAAAACCATTTGAGAAGCATTAGGGTGACCCAACAAATACATTTTAACCTTTTTTAAGTCATATTTGTTCTCATTAAATCTTAAAGGTGTGATACAATAACAAGAAACATTCCAATCACATTTTAGTTTTGTTTCTTTAAAATCTCTAACTGATTACCTAACACTACAACAGCTTGCCTTAATTCAGTTAATTCATTTACTATCTCACTATCAATTTTACTTTGTTTAGTCTAAAGTTCTTTTGAATGCCTATGCCAGTCTCTAATGAATTTAGCGGTTTGGATTTCTTTATGAAGTGCTACTCCAGCCGTCGCTGTCGTATCTGTCAATGCAGTGATTCCCATAATAACTGCAACCATCAGTACAGCCATATGACGTGTTCTTTTTAATATTTTTTTAATGAGCTTTTGTATCAGGATCTTGCCATGTCCTCGACAACTTTACCGGTATTCAGATTGTTGGCCTTGCACTAAGAATATATATACTTTTAAAGGTCAAATTTAAAAACATGTTAGAATTCACAAAGGTATGAAGGGTACACTGTTTACAATTGATGCTGTAATTATTTGGGTGCCATCATACAGGCCCCTTTAATAGCAAGTAAGGCAATGGTCCACACTCCATAATAGGATGGCTTTGATTTGGTCTAAAAAACAGTGTACTTATTATCCTTAATGTTTAATTTTTCTTCTCATGCCTTAAGAGGGTGGAAGCTAATTTCCACAAGTTAGTCTGAATTGAATTGCCAAATTGTAGGAAAGGACTTGTCATTCCAACTCCATGCCATCAAATAGGGTTATTAGTAGAAGCATTGATTTCCATAGTTCCATTTATATTATACCATTTCCATCTTGGTGTTTTTTTTTTTTTTGGTTTTTCGAGACAGGGTTTCTCTGTGTAGCTTTGCGCCTTTCCTGGGACTCACTTGGTAGCCCAGGCTGGCCTCGAACTCACAGAGATCTGCCTGCCTCTGCCTCCCGAGTGCTGGGATTAAAGGCGTGCGCCACCACCGCCCGGCACCATTTCCATCTTAACTCTGAGTGAGAATATTTTTTTTTTGTGGCGAGCCATAAGGGCTCCAATTAATGACGTCTCCATTGGAGATATTAATTAGCATTCAATGTTTCTCATTCTTACACTGTTGTCAGTGTACCCAGTCAGATTCCTTGTTGGTAACCCTCATCTCATAGAACGGTAGATTTGTGGAACTAGTAGCATTAATCTCTTGTTCTTTAAAACCGGACACATGAAGCCTATAAAACTTATTACGATAATCTTGGGTAGTATTAACTATGGATAACCACACTTGAGAGGTTATTTTTAGGCATTGAATTCTGTTCCCCATGTAAATAGTAATTCCTTGTACTCCAACAGTATAATTGTCAATCACTCTACCCTCATATTGGCTGAGCAGGACCTCAGTTGTCATAAGGACCAGGTAGCCAAGAAGATTCATTAACCACTACAGGGATATTCCTATCTCCCCAACTTACTGTTATGTTACTTGAAGGATTGGAGATATAAGTCCTATAATTATGATCCATCCCTTTTACCTGCACCATTACCACAGAAAGTATGGCAAGAAATAAGTTTGTAGCATTTATGTGAAGTATCATCTCTCCTTTGTCACATAAACTCTTAAGCTGTCCCCAAGTGGAAAGATTAGTTGTTGTAAAGGTCTCCTGTGGAAACATAAGCGTAACCTCGGCCCTAACTTAACACTTTCTCTAAAATACTTTGATGTTAAATATTTATAATACATGGGCTGACTCAATTCAGCAATTTTTTTCATAACTCAATTTTGTTTCTGTTTAGCATTTAAAAATTAAAATTAATAGGGCATTACTTAGTCTATCTCTGGGGGTCCTCATATCCCCCCTTCTGTTTAATAAGCATCTCTTAATAAGGTCTAATCTATCTATATAAGCATTTTGTAATTTATGTTCTACTAAGGCTAATTGTTTTTTAGACTCAGCTGTAAACTGTCTTGGACTGTTGAAATCTGAGTTACCTTGTAAATTTTGAAACAATTAATTAATTTTTGAGTAGACAATCCTATTGTAGGCTATAACCAGTTAATATCATCCAATAATTTTTGAAAATCATTAAGAGCAGGCAGTCTATCTCTCCCAATCTGTACTTTTTAAGGCTGAATTGTCAGTTTATTTAATTTATAGTCTAAATAGCTAAGAGAATCTCCTCTGTATTTTTTTAGGAAAAATTTGTAATCCGTAACAGGGTAAATTTTTTTTGGTACTACATTAAACATTTTTTTAAGGTATCAAAAGCAGCCAATACAATATCCATATAATGATAAATAATAGATTGAGGAAATTATTTACGTATCATTTTTGGTGGCTGATTTAGAAAACATTGACATAATGTTGGGCTACGGGCAGTGGCCCCTACTCTAAATTTGGATAGCCAATTCTTATTTTACCTTGTTTTTGTATAACCTTTATTTATCCTTTTAATTTTTTTTGATGTTCTCCCTAGGAATATATCCCAATTTAAACATCAATTTATGAGCTGTTTTTGAAACTGTAAGAATATTAATTTGAGGTCTCCATTGTTGTAACAATTTTTTTATATAAATTTATGGCTATATCAGTCATATAAGGCTTTAACATTTTTATCTGTCTTTTAGGCTATATACATTTAATCTATTTTATGTTGTTTTATTTGAGATAAGGTTCAAATGTCTACAAATTGAGTGGAGACTTTTTGTAGAGGCCAGTTGAGATCCCAGGATTCTTGTGAAATTATAGATATATCTAGCATCAGAATCCAATAATCTTTTAATCTCAATCCTATTTAATTTTACCTTAATTTAGGCCATTTATCATTGATAACCGTTTGTCAAAATATTTTTTTCCTATACTTTTAAAGCCTCTAGTTTTACATATAAGCATCATTTTGTGTTAAAGATATCAGTAGCTTTTATTTTTATGGTCCTTTTTATATATGTTATCTATAAAGACATTAAATAAAATCTTTATAGGATTTAAAGAGGTAACTTTAGGTAATAAATACTCTTTTAGAGTATTTTTATAAAATCTTAAAAAGAGGATTTTTTTTATAGATTCCAAGTAACACATTAATGTAAATCGCCAATTATTAACAATGTGGATCAAACAATTTATCTGTATTTTATTTACTGGAAAAATAATTTTGTAACCTCTTTATTAGTAAGAGAATATTTTTTATGGGTTTTTATCCTAGCAATCACATTATTTAATAAGCTAACAACCCAATCTGTTTCAGGTGTTATATTTTTATAGAATTAAACCAAGAATTTCTAGAAAGCAACTTAAAGAGCAGAGCCAAATTTTTAGTAACGATCAACAGACAAGAGCCATACCTAATATATAGTTGAAAATTATGAATCCTGTTTCTTTAGTTTATCTATCATAAAAATCAAACATTCATCCAAACATTATTAGAGAATCAAAAGAAGAGAACATCATTTATCCATTGAATGATTAATATTTTTGGAAATTTAAACAGCATTGACTTAGCATTTTATGTCTTGACTGTAACCCTTTCTTACCAGAAGTTGGGCTTTTTGAAACTTCCTCTTTCTCCCATGAAGGGACTATACTAATAATGAGTTATTCCCACCATAAGGGAAAAACAGAAAATATTTTTCACAAAGGGATTTTTAATATTTAGTTATTTTCATTCTGAGGGAAAAATAAAATAAAAAACCACATTTAAACCAAAGTTAAGCAAACAGACAACAAAATTCTAAGCTCTGGTCTTGCTTGTTAATTCATCCAGTAGCATCTGTTGACTCTTTGTAATTGATATAACTCCATTCTGTGTTTTTAGGCTGAAAGAGCTCATAGTTTTAGCTCCCCTGAAATATTTTCCCCGATATTTGTATCGGAAAGAGCCTTTTCTTTTTCTATTACTACTGGGAAGAGGCTTTTTTTGTTTATCTTTTTTACAGGGCCTTAAACTCTTTAGGCCTAGTTTCAATATTTTTCCCCTTTTTACCAGGAAAATCCTGTTTTTCTTTTTCTTTTTTTTTTTTTTTTTGATTAATTTTTTTTAAAATCAGGATTCCTTTTTTTTTCTTTTTTATTGGGAAGATTTTTTTTTAATTTTCTTTCTTTCCCTTTTCTCTATTGAGAAAGGTCTTTTTAAAAATTTATTTTCTGTCTCAGGAGCCATTGTATTTTTGTCTTTAAAAATTTTGCAGTTACCACTTTTATTTTGATAAGCATTTAGCAAGTGTACATTTTATTGCTCCTGAGATGGGGAATTTTAATTCCCCATGACCCTGCTGATCCTGGAGTCCTCTTACCCTGAGAGTGCTCCCTCCAGTTCCTAAGATGACCGGCTCCTCTGATCTTCTTTTTCCTTCGATCTTCTTTTTCCTTCTTCGAGCCCCACATTGGGTGCCAAATGTAGCTGTGTGATCACTACATGAGTGTGTGGGTTCACGCGGGTCCGTGGAATGAAGACACAGAGGCATCTTAAGAATGAATCTAGCCTTTCATGGCTGCAGGGGGGTCTAGCCTCGAAGGACTGAAGCATTCTTCCCTTCGCCTAGGGCATATTTATTTACTTCATTTTACAGTTTAGATAGTTAATTTCCGTACCTTCAAAGCAAACCAAAAGGAGCTCCCAGAGACCAAATGCCAGGTGCAATTTACTTGAATTATCAGGTACCTCGGTTTTCCAGGTTTCCTGGACCAAATTTTGCATAGGCCTTTGATCCTTGGGGGACTTTCTGATCCTTGACTCTCAGACAAGATTCACATAGGGTGATAAGAGAAACAAAAGGTAAGAGAAACAAAAGGTGTGGCTAAACAAAGGAAGGATTAGGGCTAGGTGCTGCTCTCTGGAGCCAAGCCAGGAACTCAGCAGGAATGCCACTACACCTCCCCACTTGATTTTCCAGTTCCAGCCCACCCTTCTTCCATCCATAATTATCTAGTCTATTTCCCTTTCCTGTCTGTTCCTCTAATACCTTACTCTCTATATACTTACCCTCTGAGGTTTTATGGATTGTAGCTTGATTATCATTGACTTAACAGCTAATATCCAGATATAAGTGAATATATACCATATTTTTTTTCTGGGTCTGGGATACCTCACTAAGGGTTATTTTTTCTAGTTCTTCCCATATGCTTGGTTTTTTTTTTTTTTTTGTTTTTGTTTTTTTAGTGGCTGAGTAGTACTCCATTGTGTAAATGTACCACATTTTCTTTATCCATTCTTCTGTTGAGGGGCATCTAGAATGTTTCTAATTTCTGGCTGCTATGGACATAGTTGAGCAAGTGTCCTTGTAGTATGATAGAGCATCCTTTGGGTATATGCCCAAGAGTGTTATAGCTGGGTCTTGAGGGAGATTGATTCCCAGTTTTCTGAGGAACTGTTGTATTGATTTCTGTAGTCACTGTACAAGTTTGCACACCCACCAGCAATGTAGGTATATTCCTCTTACCCCACATCTTTGCCAGAATGAGCTGTTACTTTTTCTTATAATCCCCATTGTGAAAAGGAAACTTAACAGATCTTCAGTAAACATACATATATGTTAACTTATATAATCTGGCCTTAATTTTATAAAAGCCTAACATTTAACATTTGGGAAAAGAAATCATGATTATTATGTTGCCCACTACACAATTGAAAAAACTACTACACACACACACACACACACAAAATCTATTTTAGACTGAAATCTTTATCAAAATATATGTGTATAATAATAATAAGCTTAATGAAATCTTTATGGCTCTCTAATGAATGTCGTTTTATATAAACAATTAGCAGTTTAAGGTTTTATGAAACATTTACTATAACCAAAGGTATCATTTTATTTAGTGGGGTTTAAGATGTTGAGAGCACCAAAATTTATAAGGTAGTACATATTTATCAAGCCTTTTAATATGTGATCACATTATTAAATTTGTAAATCTGCAAATGCATTTTAATTGGGCATGCCAAAAATATTTTTAGCACATAATAAAAATTAGAACTGAAGTGTCATGGTTTGTTAAAATTCTGTTTGACACAAAAACATACGAAAATGACAAAGCAATTATCAGATACATGACACATAAAACAAAGTTTATCTCTCTTTCTTTAAGATGGGAGAAAAGCTTAACAAAAGACCAAAAGGTGAAGTTTGGTAATGTTTTTTCTCCTCGTTCTCTCTCTAATTAGCTGAGATTGAAGGGGCTGTTTATTGTGCACCAGGCTGCTTTCTAGGAGGTAAGAAATTGACTTAGATATGAGGTATTATGGAAATCGGAGGTCATAATTTGTCCCAAGTCAGATCTGGTCACCCTTCCTCAATAAGGCAATTAAAAGAGCCAAACTAAAAGTGGAATGCAGAAAAGGGAGATTTATTCAGTGTGGTCACATTGGGAAGAGCACAAAGAGATCCAGAAACCCCTGAAGTCTGTTGTCCAGGCCCCCAAGTGAAGTCAAGGTTTAAATAGAAGACCAAGCATGTGCATATCTAAGCAGTCCTGGTTAGTGTGTGGTCAAGGCCACTTATTGGGGTTCGGTCTCATCCTGTAAGGTGGTCTCACAAGTTGTTAGAATGGTTTGAAAACAATCTCTTTCCTAAGACAAGTGCCTCCCTCCCCGGTGCCCTTTTCTTCTTCCAGCATGAGATTCCTGGGGAAATTTTCATATTTTAGGTTCTGTGTTTCAACAGTGGGATAGCCAGGTTGTGTCTCTTTATAATGTCTTCATTTCTGCCAGATTAGTTACATAGGGAGTCAGGTTTTATGATGTTACCCAAAAACCTAAAAAGCAAGCAACCAACTAACTAAACAAGCAAACAAACAAACAAACAAACAAAAAACCATGGTATTACATACGACCCAGGAGCAGAGTTCTAGGAAATGTCTGTTTCTGGTGTCAGTAGCATTCAGGCATGTAGTAGGTTTCTGGGTAGAAAAACAGAAGCTAAGGAACACAGAACCCAGGTTTAACAGGATCCATCAGACAAAGGCCAGATAGGGAAACTCTTCAACAATGCTTGAAGATGGATTTCAGCATAAATCCTCAGGAATGCTGTGGTGAGGACACAGACCTAGCTTCACTTGGTAATCATTAACAGTCTGAGGAGTTCCCCTAAACTTTAGGAACCTCCACTCAGGCCAAACAGAGACTTTGAGCTTTAAGGCTGGAAGGAATTTAGGACTGGTTTGTGTAGTGAAGACACTTTAATGTAAGCATGGGAGTTCAAAGGAGAAAAAAGCTGCTCAAGGAAAACTGTAAGATACGTAAGAGATGAAGAGGAAAGGGCAGAGAAAGAGATGAGGAGGGAGCTATTTTAGAATTTATCCTTAGGATATCAACTCTAAAAAGTTTTTTAATTTTTTATTTTAGCATCTCATTTAACTTATAGTTATTTGATAAGCTTTTTACTATGAATTAGCAGTTTTTTTTTCCAGTATTTTTTACACGTTATTTTATATCTTAACTAAAACAGGCTACTTATTAGTGTTTTTTGAAAATTGTATTGCCTAGGACTTCCTTAAGTGTACAAAGTAAAACCAGTTTGGAGGTAGTAAATGTTTAGGTTATCTTTAGTTCAATCTCTGTTTTTCCAAATACTTGCAAGTTAGACAGTGATTATCATACATAAGCTGGCTGGAGTACCAGATGATGGTTTATCTTCAAACATTCAAAACACTTCCTCCTTTTTGGAGAGAGGGGTAGAGGGAAGGAGAGGGAAATAGGGAGTGGGGATGTGGCAAAATCTCTTATATTTAAAAGACTGGAACTTTTGCTGGACCTCACAGCTAGAGTTAATAATATACTTTGAGGTCACTTAAGACGTAAGACTGCTGTCCTGCTGTGCACTCAGCCTGTTGGTTTAACCTGCCTTTAAGAGAACAATGTAACCACCAACCTTGCTTGCCTTGGATTTTCCATGCAATCAGCTTTTACAGCCTAAGCTAATGTATAGCCATAATCTTAAAAGATGCAGTTTTTCCATGCCCCTGACCTAGAGTACTGCATGTGTATCATTTGCTGAAAACAGCAGAAGTAGAGGTTGAAAGCACTTTATAAAATGAATCTCTACAATGAACACAATATTTGGATATTGATTGGTAAATAATGATGCTTGTAATACTGTTGGTTGTCTGGGTTAGTTGGACTTTGTGACTTAGTCCTTTGTAAAACACTTTTAAGGATTTCTCTAAAGTGTCCCTTGTTCCTTCCTCATGAGGTGTTTCTGTGCCAGAGCTTCCACTCCAAAAGCTAAGAATGTCAGCTGATAGTAGCTGAGACATCCAGTGAAGATTGCCCCTGCTTTGCTATAATGTGCTGTTTCTGCTCAAGTATTTAAAAAATGTTCCAACTTATGACTTTGTTTTGTCCTGTAACTAAAAACAGTGTTGGATTCAGAGTGCCCTGAGTACTGTTTTCTCAGGCCATGGTTACTTATATTTTGCTTAAGAGCTAACTGTCTCATATTTGTTTTGAGGTAAGCACTGTGTTTTGTGTGGACATTTTGTAGATCTAGAAAGGCCACTGGGCAATCATTCCCAAACACAAAACATAACATAATAACAATGAAAGAAAAAGAGGTCATGAACTTGAAAGAGAATGGACAGTGGGCATGGGAGAGGTTGGGAAGAGGCATGGGAGGAAAGGGAAGAGGGGAAATGATGTAATTATATATTAATTTAAAAAATTAAGGTACATAAATGGGTGATGGGAGTGTAGCATGATTTTTTTAATACTAGATATAGAACTCAAGTACTTGCTTATGCTCTACTGGTGTGTGTGTGTGTGTGTGTGTGTGTGTGTAGTATCTCACCTTTTTTTTTTTGGTTTTTCAAGACAGGGTTTCTCTGTGTAGTTTTGGTGCCTGTCCTGGATCTTGGATCTTGGTCTGTGGTCCAGGCTGACCTGGAACTCACAGGCCTGCCTCTGCTGGGATTAAAGGCGTGTGCCACCACTGCCCTGCAGTGTCTGAACTCTTGATCCTCCTGCCTCAAAGGTTCTACCTACTAGTTGAAAGGATGTAAGAGACTATGATTTTTAAAATGAGTATTTTGTGACTGGTGATATAGTTTCAAGTTATTGCATATGCACAGTATGGGAAGTTCTTGGGATCAGTCTTTGGCACCAGGGAATGTAATGAAAGAAAGACAGACATTCTACGGACCATTCTGGCAGTCAGAAACTTCCAGTATCTTTAACGACAGATATTTCAAACCTGGGAATCACCACAGTTGTGTGCCGTACTCCTTCCCTAAGTAAATTTTAACCCTGCTTCAGCTCTGGTGTTATTATCTGGCCTCACTGTCCTCCTTGGTGTGCATCAGTTTAACCTTTAATAACCTTTAAGTGTTCAGTCCCTTTATTTTTCCTTTGACATGATGCCTTGCCTTGGATGACCTAGACAATCCCTCCACACTAAAATTTTAGACAAAGACAGAGCATTCTGGAGCACTCTTTCAGGTCACTGTTCTGGTGTCTCCTTGCATTCCAAAGCATGTAAGCTTTGGTTCTTAGAAGTACATATTCAGTCCTTAGCACTTGATGGTATAATGGGTAAGATTATGCACAAGCCTTGGAATCCTGATTTTAGCAGGGGAGTTCCTCTGCATCTTCACACATGCAAACAAAGGGTCCTGCAACAAAACAATTTTTAACATTTGGGTAGGAATTACATATAGGAAAAGTATAATAGGCTATTTGGAAAAAATATGTGTATACACACAGATGGAACATGCAAATATATTTATATTTTTAAAAGTTACTAACATGAAATAGGTCTAAAATTTCTGTGGAACTTAGATTTCAATGATGCACTTTTGTACTTGTTCCCGTGACTCACAGGCTATTTTATAGGCAGCAAAAATAAATTAGATTTTTAAAAGGTTGGCATTTTCTTACAAATCATTGCTTAAGTATAAGGATGGTGCAGTAGTTTGTCAGTGCTGCAGATTGGAGCTTAGAGGTTACTTCGGGGTGACTGATATGCCTAAGGAATGCTAAGTTTAGTCGTTTTCATAATTTCCTTTGTCTTCCAGCTTCCTTTGCTTTCTGAACATAGAGAACAGCTTAGAGATCATGTAGGCCGAGGACAGTAACCTCTATGTTTATATATAAGCAAAGCTTTCTTAAGGGCAGGAGTCTTGTCCTACTTCGATACATGCTGGCGACAGGCTACTCTTGAACACCACAGAAAAGCGCAGTCTTCTGTGCTGCCCTGGACTGGGTTGCAGGTGGGGAGACTTTGGAATGGATAAGCAGAAGGCCCCTGAAAAGCAGAGACTGCAGGGGCAGCCTACCCACCCGAGTAGGTTCGGAGGTAGGTTATTAAGATCCAGGAGTGAAGGCTAATGCCTGCAACCTCACTTCCGACCATTGCGCAGACCCAAAACCCGCCAATCCAGTGACTTGCTGGCTTGTGTATTTCCTGTGCGCCTCAGACTTCCTGCGGCTGTTGCTATGGCTCCGAGGGCGGGACCAAAGGCTGCCTTGCCGAGCATGTTCTTAGTGAATGTAATCCTGTAGCCTGCGACCCCCTTTCTTTGCCGCCTGGCTCCTACAGCCTTTCTCACTTGGGCGGTGGGTCGAAGAGCCCAAGAAAAGCTGGATTTTTGTTCGCGGTGGTTGAATATAGGCTGCTCTGACCAGTAGATGGTAGTGCTGCTCTTTGCTGCCCCTTGCTGCTTGTCTCCCTCCGCCCCCGCCCTTCGTGCTTGAAAAAATTGCGACGGAGCCCCCTCCCCTTTCATTTCCCCCTTCTTTTTCTTCTCCCTTAAATGCTATAGATTCTATGGGATTTTCAGTGGGGGTATTCTCTGGGTTCTTTTACTAAAATGCAATATCTGGTTTCTGGGTAACTCTAATATTTTCTCTTTATTAAATGTTCTGTCATTTTAGTTATCTTGGCATGTAAGGACCTAGTTTTATATTGAGGCCACATACTGTTTGAGTCATAGACATCAGTTAACATCACTAGAAAATTTGGAATTCAGATAAGGTGTCCTGTCACCATGGTCATAGTATCTTATAATTTTCCTTACATTTTCTTTTCTTTTTTTTTTTTTTTTGGTTTTTCGAGACAGGGTTTCTCTGTGTAGCTTTGCGCCTTTCCTGGATCTCACTTGGTAGCCCAGGCTGGCCTCGAACTCACAAAGATCCACCTGCCTCTGCCTCCCGAGTGCTGGGATTAAAGGCGTGCGCCACCACCGCCCGGCTTTTCCTTACATTTTCATTTTCATTCCTAATGGTACATTTTATTTTTTTCTTGAACTGTATTTTTCATACTTTGAAATCAATATTGAATATATTTATGAAGTATGTGAAGTTTTCTTCATTCATTATGAAATACTCAGTGAAATATCTACCTGCTGTCACCACAAAAACATAACTCTCACTTAAAAGGGAAGAAGAGAGAGTTTATTCTGGAGATGAGTGACCCTGGCCCTGGAACACAGATTTAGGTTACCCCAAATACCATGTTTAGATGTGGTAACAGTTTCATGAAATTTTATAGTAACAGACAAAGAAAAATCACAATTGAAGACCCTTTTCAAATACATTTAGGTAGCCAGATGTGAGTGAGAATTCTTTGACAGAAGTCGAGTCTGCAAAGGCTTATTGACTGTTTAAAACCTTGGACATGGTGGTGCCTGCCTTACTTAATTCCAGCAGTGGTAGGCAGATCTCTGTGAGTTCGAGGCCAGCCTGGTCTACATAGTGAATTCTAGGACAGCCAGGGCTACATAGAGAAACCCTGTCTCAAACAAACAAACAAAACAGCCCACCTCGATGTGGTGAGGCTGGAATGTGGCAGTACCAGGACCTAATAACGGTTTATCTTGGTGACCTTTAGCCTACTGAAAAGCCTTTTCTTTCCCCCTCTCCGTCAGACCTAGCATCCTGACAAACAGAACATTTAGGAATGAATTAACTAAACCAAATCAAGTTTTCCACCAACCAAAGGGTGAAAAGTATTGTCAGGTGGCCTTGAAGGCTTACAGCAGGTCTCTCCCCATCTTACTCTAACCTACCTGCCTGTGTGCCCACTGATGCATTTGGAAAAGTGTCTTGATTTGTGGGCTGCTTTGTTCTGTCACTATAAAAAGTGTCTGAAATTGCCACCTCACTGGAACATGGTATTTGGGGGAGCTCTAAATCTATGTTCCTGGACCATGGCCACTCATATTTGACTCCAGAATAAACCACATCTTTTATTGCTTTGAGGTGAGAGCTGTTTCTTTCCTTGACAGTGGTTATAGTGAGAGAGTTGGGGAGCTGTGCTCTAGGCCTCAGATCCTGTTCTTGGCTTTCGGGATGTACCTCCTAATCATAAGGCTGTTCAATCGCGTCTGTTGAGTAGACCTCTATTTCAGAGTTAGGATAGCCCAAGATAATTTGGCTTTGGTCCTGTAACATTCCAACTGTCGATAGCTTTGTAGAATATTTAAAGTAGATGTGGCTTTTCCTCTGAGAACTTTAGTCTACACCATTTATTATTTCTTTAGGGTAGAAAGGTTGAAAATACTTTAAAAACAAAAGTGCATGCTAAACACAGTGAAGTTCATATTGCATAGTGATTTCAACTTTTTTAAAAATGAGATTGTTAACATGAGATACTTTTCCTATTTTATTTTTAAAAATACATGGTTGCATTATGTAGCCCTGGCCGGCCTGAAACTCATTATACAGTCCAGGCTGACCTTGAATTCCTTAGTTCTGGGAATAAAGGCACGCACCACCATGCCCTGCTTATATGTCTTATGAAACACAGTTGTTTGCCTTACTCATTTATATATCTTAGTTAATGCATAGTCTATTATAGAAGAGTAGATGACTAGCAGTTGAACATAGGTCAGTCAATCTTGAGAGACTGGCCAGTGCCGTTCTGAAGGGACAGGGGTGGCCTCCTTTTCCTGTGGAGACAGATTCCGATCCCTAATGCTGAAGTTGTGGAGATAGGGGCTAGGAGGCCTCCAGTGCAGCAATACAACTAATGATGAGAATCGCGGGAGAACTCTGACCAAGGGAGAGGTTAACATCTTCTACCAGGCCAGACCCATGTGTACAGCACTTCTCTGAAGTGACCAGCTTCCTTCTGACATATTTGAAAATGAACTAGAAGAAGAATAGTAGATATTTCTAGTGATTTTTGAAATGACCCTGAACATAATGCTGCCACACTTATACTTTGATATGTATCTATAGAGAAGTAATATCTTTGTGTCTAACTTATTTGATTACTATAGCGATTCTTTATATAATTATGAAGTACCTTTCAGTGCTATGTAAATACCAAAAAATCCACTAGTCATTTTGTACCAATACTGACTTTTCTTAGACTAAAAGAAAAAAAGAAAAAAAAAAAGAGGGCGATGTTCTTCCCTTCACAGAGATAACATAGATGCTAGTTAAACGTCCTTTTATTTTTAGCGTTGTTTGTACTTGTCACCAGTAATTTAGTTCCTTGATGCCTTGCATTAAGTTACCCCTGTACCTATTGGCATACCTTGACAGGCTGGTCATTATTACAGCTTGCAGGCTTCACAGCTGGGTAGGACTTTGTTAACGGCTTTTCTTGCCCAGCAGCCTACACAGTAGCTTTCATTAGTAGGAAAGCTAGCCAGTGGGGAGGAAGTGCCCCAACTTGATTACTCCAAGTCCTGTGCCAAATGGTGTCTTCAGCAATAGGGTCTTACCATCAAGTTCTAGTGGGCATCTAAGAGCACTAGCAACAGCCTGTGTTGTTTGGGGGATTGCTGGGGATCTCCAGCTTGGGGGAAGGGGGACCCTCTCCAAACCCCACCCTCAGAAAGGCCACTAAGGGTCAGCCCCTCTCCCATATTTAAAACCTGCTTGATAGACCTGCCATGTGATTTTTCTCTCCTGCCTTTCTGAGAGTCACCCTGGAGTTGCTTTGCTCTGTTTTTAAGCCTGGTCTTATTAATTTGGCTTGATTGTCTTATTGCATTGGTGGAGGATACCCAATGACCGGGAATGCAATGCTTATCAGAGATATCTGGAACAACCCAAAGAAACAGTTTAAGGGGAGGCATTTCGTACCTGGAATTGAGGTGTTTTTTTTTTTTTTTTTTGCAACCTCTGGCTTCTGGGAGAAATATTATCCTTTCTGCAGGGTAACTCCAATTAAACTCGTTTACACTTACATTGGTTTGCACTCCCACCAATAGTTAATGAGGGCTTGCCTCTTCTCACATTCTCACCGACCTTTGTTGTCACTTGTTTTTGTAGTCTTAACTGTTTCTGACTAGGGTAGATTAAATCTAAATGTAGTTTTAAGTTGCATTGCCCTAATGACTAAGTGGATCAAATATTTTAAAAACTATTCTTAGCATTTGTGTTTGTTCTTTTGAAAATGTTCTGTTCATTTCCATAGCCCACTTTAAAACTGGATTGTTTTCTTGGTGTTTAATTTTTTGAGTTCTTTATATACCTTAGACACTAATTCTCTGTAACATATAGATGTGAAGACTCATGCTCCACCCCTGATTCTGTATGTTGATTCCAGTTAATTAGCAGTTTCTCTTGCAGAATAGAAACCTTTTAAGTTGATGAAGTCCTACTTGTTGATTGGTGGGCCTATTTTCTGAGAAAGTCATTATCTGAGCCTGTCCTGAAGTGTGCTCCCTAGAAGTTTCAGAGTTTCAGGTCTCAGGTGTCACATTAAGATCTTTGATCCATTTGGAATTGATTTTTGCACAGGGTGAGAGATAAGAATCCAATTTTAATCTACATTTGGATACCCAATTTCCACAACACCTTTTGGTAAGGATGCTGTCTTTTCTCCAGTGTATATTTATGACACTTGTCAAAAATCAGGTGGCTGGGCTAGGGAGCCTGCATGGGACCAGACTAGGCATTCTGCATATGTGTGATGGTTGTGTGGCTTAGTCTACTTGTGGGACTCCTGGCAGTGGGTACGGGGCCGGTTCCTAATGCTTTGGCTGACTTTTGGGAACCTCTTCCTAATGCTGGGTTACCTTGCCCAGACTTAGTACAAAGCAGGGAGCTTAGTCCTGCCTCAACTCGATAGGCCATGCTTTGTTGGCACGCATGGAAAGCCTGCCATTTTCTGAACAGAGGTGGAGGATGGGTGGATTAGGAAGAGGGGCAGAGGGGAGGTGGGGGAGGGAATGGGAGGAGTGGGGAGGAGAAGCTGTAGTTGGATTGTAAAAAAAAATGAAAAATTTAATTAATAAAAAACTGAAAAAGAATCGGGTGGCTGTAGGTGCATGTACTTATATCTGGGTCTCTAGTTCTATTTCCACTGGTAAACTGGCCCGTTTATGCGTCAGGTACAATACTGTTTTCATTTCTGTGGTTCTGTAATCTTTGAAATCAGGCATGGCAATACTTGCAGCAGCATGTGTATTGTTCAGGATTCTTTGTGCTACTCATATGAGATTCAAGATTGTATTTTCAATATCCATGAACAATTGCTCTGGGATTTTGGTGGAGATTACATTGAGTCTGTAGATTGCTTTTGATAGGATGGCCAGTTTGTTTTACAGTATTCATCCTATTAATCTACTTGCATGGAGGTCTCTCCAGCTTCTGGTGTCTTCTTTAAGTTCTTCATTGTTTTAAAGTTTTCATTTTATAGGTCTTTCATTTCCTTGATGTATTAGTTATTTTTCTGTTGCTATGATAAAATACTATTCCCAAAAGTGACTTAGGAAAGAAAGAATTTATGTTGGGTTTATGGTTCCAGAGGGATAAAGAGTCCATCATGGCAGGAAGGCATAGCAGCATCAGGCATCAGGCAGCATCAGGCAGCTGGAGCAGGAAGCTGAGAACTCACGTCCTAGCCATAAGCAAGAAGCAGAGAGAACAGTTTGGAAGTAGGGCAAGGCTTTAAGCTCTCAAAGCCTTCCCATAGTGACATAGTTCTTCCAGCAAGGCCATACTTCTTCAACCTCCCTAAACAGTGTCACCAACTGGAACCAGGTATTCAAATACCAGAGCCTGTGGGGGACATTTCTTACTTAAACAAGCACAGTTGGTTAGGTTTCTTCCATGGTATTTTATTTATTTAAGTTTAAGGATATTGGGAAGGTATATTTGTCTTTGGTATATAGCAAGGACATTGATTTATGTATGTTGGTTTTGTGACCTGCCACCTTGCTGAAAGTGTTTATCAGATCTAGGGGAGTCTTTGGGGTCTTTCAGTTACAGAAAAATTATATGCAAATAGGGGTACTTTGACTTATTTTTAATTCCTTCTCTTGTCTTAACACTCTAGCTAGTACTTTAAGCACTATATAGAATTGGAGTGCGGAACGTGGATACCCTTGTTTTCTGATTTCAGTGGAACTTACTCCAGCTTTTATCTATTTAGCTTTGTGATGAATAGCTTATTGTGTTGAGATACATTCCCTTCACCCTAGTCTCTCTAGGGTTTATTTTTATCATGAATAGGTATTAGTTTTTGTCAAAGTTCTTTTCTGTATCAACTGAAACCATCATATATATGTATACATATATGTTACTATGTATTTTATGTAATTTTAGGTAAATACAACATAATATGATTCACTACTAATTTTTCAAATTATTTGTTCCCCCTTGTTCTGTATTATTCTTCCTCTTCCTTCCCCAGTCAAAAGTCCACTCCTTGTTTTTCCCATTTTGCTCTTCAGAGCACTCGTATCCTACTATTTCCCTCTCTAGTGATTGTCCCCCACCACATGGTGCTTTTTTAAATTCCTGGTTATTGCAATTATTCAAGGTTACATATTCATATCTGAAGATTTGGGGCTAGAAACCATAGATGACAGACAACATACAGTGTGCGTTGTTCTGATCTGAGTTACTCTACTCAATATAGTATTTTATAGTTCCATTTCCCTGCAAATTTCATTACATACATTTTCATTATTCATTCATCAGTTACAGACATCTAAGATTTCCTAGCAATCTTAGTTTGGGTTGCTATTGCTGTGAATAGACACCATGACCACAACAACTCTCTTTTTTGTTTGTTTTGTTTTTGTTTTTTGAGACAGGGTTTCTCTGGTTAGTTTTGGAGCCTGTCCTGGAACTCACTCTGTAGACTGAGCTGGCCTCAAACTCACAGAGATCTGCCTGACTCTGCCTTCCGAGTGCTAGGATTAAAGGCATGCACTACCACTACCAGGCTCCACAGCAACTTTTATAAAGGAAAACATTTAATTGGGTCTGGCTTACAGTTTCAGAGATTTAGTCCATTATCTTCATGGTGGTATGCAGGCAGACGTGGTGCTGGAGAAGGAGCTGAGAGTTCTACAGCTTGATCCACAGGGAGCAGAATCAATTGTGTCCTACACTGGGCGTCTCTTGAGCATAGCATAGCATTCCTCAAAGCCCACCTCCACAGTAACACACTTCCTCCAAGGACATATCTATTCCAACAAGGCCACACCTCCTAATAGTACCACTCCCTTTGGGCCAAGTGTTCAAACACCTGAGTTTATGGGGGCCATACCTATTCAAACCACCACACTAGCTATTGTGAATAGAGTGGCAGTGAACACTACTGAGCACGCATCGTGGAACAGGATGTTTTTGGACATGTGCAAAGGAGTATTATAGTTGTGTAATATGTTAGACTTATTCCTAGATTAGTGAGAATTCTTAAAACTCTTTCCAACGTGGCTCTACCAGTTTTGAATCCCCCAACAGTGAATGAGGGTTCCCTTTTCTCAAATTACTCAACAGTATTTGTTGGTGGTTGTTTTGTTGATCTTAGCCATTCTGACTAGTGTAAGATGAAATCTTAGAGTTGTAATTTGAATTCCTCTAATTGCTAAGATTATGAACATTTTACAGCCATTTTTATTTCTTTTGAGAATTCTGTTCAGGTCCATAGTCTATTTTAATTGGTCATTTGTTTTCTTAACTCTTTATTTTTAAGTTCTTTGTATATTTGGGATATTAATCCTCTGTCAGATGTCTGTCTGGCCAAGATTCTCGCCTACTCTGTGAGTTTCTTCTTCACCCAATTGGTTGTTCTCATGGCTGTACAGAACCTCTTTAGTTTTATGAGGTGCCACTTGTCTGTTGGCCTTATTTCTGGGCAAAGTGAGTCCTTTTCAGAAAGTCATTTCTTACACCTGTCTCATGCAGGATACTTGCCAAATTTTCCTCTCTAAGTTTCAGTATTTTGGGTTTCACATTGAGTTCTTTGGTTTACTTGGAGCTCTTTTTTCTTTGAGCAGGGTGATTTAAACGAGTCTAGTTTCACTCTTCTACAGGTTTTCCCAGCACCATTTGTTGAAGATGCTGCCTTTTGTCCAGTGTGTGTTTTGGCATCTTTGTTGGAATGGAGATGTGACAGCTGTCTAGGGGATTACTGAATTTGCTCCCTGACATGAACAAAGAATTGAATGACCAGGAAAGACAGAAGACAAAGCCACCGAGAAGGGGGAAACAGCAGCTTTATCCTGTCAGGATGGCAGAAGCCTAAGGCTAGAAGTCCACTAAACCGAGGCTGAATTGGGTACTTTATAGGGCCCTTGGTTCCTCTTCTTTCCCCTACTGGTCCTGACTAGATACCTGCCATTTCCTCACAGAGTTGTCTGGGAACAAAAAGCAACCATCTTATAGAGCCTGCTTTTGTTTTCCTTGTTTACCTATGTTCCTCTAACTTTGCTTAATATCCTGTGGTGGTTTGAATAAGAATGGCCTCCATAAGCTCATATATTTGAATGCTTAATCACCAGGGAGTGACACTCTTCAAAAGGATTATAAGGATTAGGAGGTGTGGCCTTGTTCAAGGAAGTGTGTCACCAGGGGTGGGCTTTGAGGTTTCAAAGGCCCATGCCAGGCCCAGTGTCCCTCTTTCTGCCTACAGATAAGGATATTGCTCTCAGGTACTGCTCCAGTGCCTCTCTGCATGCTGTCATGTTCCCTGCCATGGTGATAATGGATTAAACCTCTGAAACAATAAGCAAGCTCCCAATTAAATGCTCCCTCTTATAAGAGTTGCCTTGGTCATGGTGTCTCTTCATAGCAATAGAACAGTGACTAAGATATAACCCCCGTCTCAGGGATTGATACTGACTGCTGTTGGAGGAGTGGGTGTTGACTGCTTTACTTACTTTCTGCTCAGAGGAAGTGGAATCTAGAGGTGTCAGTTCAAGTGAGGGGTGGTCCAGAGTGCTGTGGCCAGATTCTAGTGGGCAGTGTATCAGGGGCTCCATCTACAGGACCTTCTTTAGTAGGTATGTGGTATAAATAGTTTGAGTGAAGTTATGTCACTTGGGGTACATACTAATGCTTCCTCGAAGAGCCATAGACTATCTAACAATACCCCCACGCCCCAAGTACCAAGCCTGAGAAACTTCCTTTCCTGTTGTTGGTCAGGGGAGTCCAAGAGACTCCCAAAACAATATAGGCTATTGCTATTGCCTTTGCTCCCAGAAGTTAAAGATAAATCCCTAGTGTTGATGACATCTTGTTCTTCAGACACAGGACTTGGAGGATTTGAGCTGAACCTGACCTGAAAGCATCTTCCCTGAGGACTAGCTTTCATAATAATGGAAGGTGCTATACAAGCTGCTGAAAGAAGGAAGCAATCAATAGTCCTACCAGTCTGTGAGGCCTGTGACAAAAACATGACCAGCATTGTTAAGGTATCTAAGTGCAATGGTGACACTCACATTCTGGTGGCAACCAGCTGTTGTCTAATTGGACTTCAAGCCCTGCTAAACAGTGGAGAAATCATGCCTGGAACTGTAAACCCAGCCAACTACCTGTTGCTAATGAGGTCATGGATCTTCAAGGAGAACCTATTGATGCCATGTCTGGTAACAGTAATTCACCTAACTGCATTCTAAATATTTGCCCTTATACCCACAGATAGATGTAGCTCTCATCCCTCATCAAAGAAGTCTCTCTTTGCAAAAGACCGAGACAATTACAGAAAACTGCAACTGGCGAAAATGCAGAGAACAACTGAGTGTAGGATGCCCAACCCAAATTGGTGCATCTGCCACACAACCCCCATCTCTGAAGTTCATGGACCATCATAGAGGGCATGGAAAGATTTCAAGAGCCAGAGGACCATGAAGTTTGCTGTGGGATTGTGTCTACTAGAAATGACAGGGAATGATACCCATGATACCTCAAAAATATGGCTGCCAATGGACCTGAATAATGACCACACCAATAGGCATGCTTACTCTGAAGGGGGAAATCTCATAGGACCCCTAGACAAAGAACTACAGGCAACTAATGATTACTGAAAAAGGGATAATTAGTCTTCCCCCAGGAATGAGCCTCTAAATTTGTTACCCACAAGGGATCAACCCTGAAAACCATATACATACAAGTAACAGTAAATAGACTCAGAAGATTGTATTTATATATATATATGTATATGAAATAATAATAATAAAAAGAGGCCATGAATTTGAGAGGGAGTTAGGGGCAGACATGAGAAAGACTAGAGAGAGGAGGAAGAAATGATATAGTTTAGATTTTTTAAAATTGTAAAAGAAAAGAAAAGAGCATGGCAGAGAGAGATGAAGCTCAACTCATGACCCTTATCTCTTGCATAACTTTCTGGTCTTCCTTAATGGTGATTCTATCCTGGAGTTAAATAGTCCTTTTTTATATGCCTACATATCTAGAACTTGTGTAGTTATTGATGTCTATAAACATACAAATTTGTATGTGGGAACTTTATCTAAAGGAACTAAGCAGGACAAATGAAATAGAATTCAGAAAAAATATCTTAAGCAATTTCAGTGATTGAACTGCCTCTTTTCTTTCCATCCTTCCCCCTTCCTTCCTTCCTCTCTTTTCCTCTGTTCATTCAGCTCTTCTCCCCAGTCTCAATTCCTCGCTGCCTTTCTCTTCTTAGTGATGTGAAGATAGTTGTGTGGTTCACCAGTTTTCTTCATTAGTATCCTCTTGCCTCAAAGATCTCTTGGGCCAATGGAATACTTTTATGCCAAATCTCTGTGACTTAAGCAAACTCACTGGCGGCAGTGTAGAGGTTTGCTGAAGTGTTTGCATGTGGTGAATATCCTGGCATGTACTCAAGAGGGACTGGCTGGCCTTGGACAAGATCCTGTTGCATTTTCCCAGGGATCAGGTGTGCATCTTGACTGTCTCTTGAGAGCATGTTGGAATCAGGAAAGGTATGGGCATCAGTCTCTGCAAGGCTCAAAATAGCTCATGGAGAGAGTGCCTACAGAAAGCAGATGTGCTCTGCAGTGGCTGCTTACTGTTGCTCTCCTTGTCAAAATGGACATAGTAATTGGAGATGGGGTCATGGCTCTTGAGTGGGGTATGTTCATATGTTTGAGGTGAGCAAGGATATGTCTTTGATCTACTATAAAATAGTCCATCGAGCAGCATGTGGCAGGTGAGAAGGTCGAGGTCAGTGCTTGGCTTTGTTGAGCTGTGCATCTGTCCTTGTCCCATATGTGGGAGCAGAGTTGGGTCACTATGGGGAAGCACGTGTCCAGAAAATAGGGTTTGCTGACCTAATTGTGGGCAGTTGAAAGTGCCACATTATTGTTGAAATGAATGGTGACTTTCGAGTGCAGCCCTCTCCTCCACATTATGCTGCTGCTTTTGCTGCTGTAACAGCAGTGGTGAAGAAAGAGGTAATGTTTGGCCTTCCAGTGGGACAGATTGGGAGCAGTAGTGTGGTACAGCAATCGAAAACATTAGAAGACGCTTTCTGAGGGCAATTTTAGGTTATTCTTAAAGATACTCCTTAACAGATTCGTGGTATACGTTCCTATTGGACTTCTTTTGCTGCTGTAATTAAGAAAAATGTCTAGCCACGGGTATACAATGATTTCAAACAGAACCCCTTTTAATAGTACCAAACCAAAGTCAAAAATGTCCTTCCTTCACCCGGAGCTTCTCTCTCCCCTTTAGTATGTCCCCCCATCCCCAGAGTAACATGGCATCAAACAGATGGTTCCTTGGCATCCAGGGATTTTGTGCTCTGTTTTATATGTGTGCCCTGACTTCCCTAGATGATGGACTACACGCTGTGAAAGAAGTAAGCTGTTTCCTCCCAGGTCACTTCTGGTCGTGTGTTTTCTCACAGCAGTGCAGACCCTGAGATTCCCGGTATGTACTTCTTCCCATGGCCAGGCCTCAAATCCAATCAGAAAGTATATGTGTGCGTGTATTTATATATCTGTATAAAATTAGTGGGAATTACATACATGTATATAATGAAAGGTGATTATGTGTAATCCTCAATTTCCTTCTCCAAATTCTGTCATGTTCCTCTAGCATGCCCCCTCTTGACTTCCTGTCTTTTTTTGTAACCCTCTCAGCTCAATTATTGCTCCCCATAGGAAACCGGGCAGTAGAAACCCCTCAAAAACAACGATTCTCCCTCTCCCTGCCGCTATCAGTTGTCAGGAGCTTTTCTTCTTTAAGGGTGAATCCAGAAGAGTGCCCCTCTGAGTTTGGGCTGGCACACACAGCTTCTGTCAGTTCGTGAGTGTGGTCACCGGGGCATGGCCAGAAGACAGCACTTTCTGAGTGGCAGCGGTCACGACGGAGATGCAAGATTGCTCAGAGGGCTGAGAGTGAGAGACTTTGCTCTCTTTCAGAGAGGTGCTGAGATGCAGCTTGGGGAGTAGAATCGGTAACCAATGATGGTGGTCCCGGTGAGAATGGTGAGCGAAGTTTACCACAGTACATGCTTGTATAGAGTTGGCTCCTTGGGCAGTTTACGTGTGTGTGTGTGTGTGTGTGTGTGTGTGTGTGTGTGTGTGTGTGTGTGTGCGTGTGTGTGTGGTGTTTCTCTTTCTGTATGTGTGTAATAGCAGTTAATAAAAAAGGCCATGAATTTTAAAGAGTGAATAGGAGTATACAGGAAGGTTTGGAGGGAGGGAAGGGAATGGAGAAATATTGTAGTTACATTATAATCTCAAATGTAAAAGGAAAATTAATGAAGAATTAACTTAAGAAGGCACTAGAAGGTGAAAAAAATAAATAAAGCAGGCTAGGCAAGCCATGAGGAGCACATTAGTGAACAGCACTCCTCCATGTTCTCTGCTTCAGAAACTGCCTCCAGGTTCTTGCCCTGACTTCCCTAGATGATGGACTACACGCTGTGAAAGAAGTAAGCTGTTTCCTCCCAGGTCGCTTCTGGTCGTGTGTTTTCTCACAGCAGTGCAGACCCTGAGATTCCCGGTATGTACTTCTTCCCATGGCCAGGCCTCAAATCCAGTCAGAAAACAATTGGCTGCTCCAAAGCAGTCTTGTCAGTACTGCCCAGGTGGCAGCATCTTGCCCTTTAGGGTGCTTTAATAGTACTTGGGATCCAGAGCTGGGTAAGGCCATTGATGTCTGCTTTCTCCACAGCCTGCACGGGACCTTCCAGCACTATGAACACCAGCCGGCAGAGAGGAAACTTCCAGCTTAGTTCTAGCTTGATGTATATATGTCCTGCATGCAAGGTCTGGGGTTTCGTCACTAATAGGGTCTTGCTGTCTAGTTCCGGTGGGTGACCTACCAAAGGCGGTACCCTCCATTGTTTTGGGAGCCTCTAGCCAACAACTCAGAAGGAAGTAGCCCACAACTGGTGGTGAAATTTTTGTTTCAAAATCTGTGGCCTTTGTGAGCAGCATTATCCATTCATTTAGGGTACCTCCTTTCAAAAGTTTCAGCTCTCTGATTGGACGTAAGCCCTGCTCAATAGGAGGGAAGTCACACCTGGTACTGAAGACCTAGCCAGCTACCCAGAGCTAGTGAAGTCGTGCATCTTGGAGGAGAACCTACAACCACCACTCTACTAAAGTAGCATAATACCTACCTGTACTCTAAATCCTTATACTCACGGGTAAGTGTAGTCCTCACTTACCATGAATTTTATTTCTTTTTGCAGCAGACAGAGACTATTACAGAAAACAACGACCCATCAAACTGCAGAGTTCAGGAGCCTGGTTCCAATGGATACATCTACAAAGCAACTATATCTAAGGCTCTGGGAATGTTTCGGGAGAGGGGGCAGAATGATTCTAGGAACTAGAGATTCAGGGAACAAGCTGTGAGGCTGTCTCCTAGTAATGCCAGAAGGTACACATTATGTCTCAGCAATGTGACTGCCCAAACATGAGCTGAGCAAGGACACCAATAGACATGTCTGATTGGACAATAGACAAGCTGAACTAGGCCTCAGCCCTAGGAAATCAAACAGGTAACTAAGGAATACTGAGAGCTGGAGAAAGAGTCTTCCCCAGAGAAGAGTAGCAATTGTTAATCCTGTACCAAATGATCAGTCCTGGAAACATACATACAAGTAGCATGATACAGACTGAGCAGGTTGTATTTGAAAATATATATGTATATACATGAACACATACACAGATGCGTGAAGAAACAGTTAATGAAAAACGCCATTTGAAAGAGCAGGGAGGGCTATATGTGAGTCTTTGGAGGGAGGAAAGGAAAGGAAGGAAAGATGTAATTACAATAGCAAAAAAAATTACATTTTTTAGTCACTTTCTCAATTCAGTAAGTCTCTGCATGGCTGTTGCCTATGTCTAGAGTTTTGGTTCAACTTTTCCCACAACCCCATTGCATGTAGCAACATCCCCGTTTAAACCTTTCTAGCCCCAGGGTCCCCCCAACTCCATGTTCATGTCACATGCACTGTCCCTCCCCTCAAGACCTCCTCTCAAGGCTCCTTTCCTGTCCCCTGACTTCTGCAGACACTAACTCCTATTTAAACACAGAAATGGAAAACGAAGACGCTAGGGTCCACATGCCAGACAACATATGTGGCTTCTGTGGCTATTGTGACAGAGATGCCAAAAGCATACAGTGGAGAACAGGCAGCCGTCCTCGTTGACACATAGTCCTGGAAAACTAGATATACACGTGTAGAAGACTAAACCTGCATCCCTGTCTTCCATCCTGAAGAAAAATCAATTCCAACTGGATCAAAGACCTTCATATGAGACCTGAAACTCTGAACATGCCAGAGGGAAATATAGGGAAAATTCCTCAAGAGAAGGGTATGTATAGCCAAGAACCTTCTTAAAAGGTTCACTAGCTCAGGAAATGGGCTCCATATTTGGCAGATGGAATCATGAGGCATTAACAACATTCTCCACAGCAAAAGCCAGCAAATTGCTGGAGTGAAGAGACAGCATTCAGAATGGGTAAAAAATATTTGCTACATATCCATCAGGCAGAAAATTAATGAATAAATGGATTCCAACAACTACAAGAGAACCAAACAAGTCAAAAATCAGTGATTAAAACAAACACATTTCTCATGCATACTATATGACATGCATGTAAACAAGAGGGAGACTGTGATAAGAATAAGGAGACTAGCAGGTGGGAAGAATGTAATGAGGAGAAAAAAGAGTGTATGAGGTTGAAAATGGCTAAGGAACACTTTGAACATAAAGGGTATTAGGCCCATTGCTATTTGCAGTGTGTGTAAACCATTTACAAATGGGTGAATAGGTCTGGCCAACCTCATGAGCCATGCTGCAGCCGAGCCGTGCTGCTCTGGGGGGCCTGCACTGCCAGCTGGGGCCATGGTGACCTCCGGGGACAGGCTGCTGCAGAGGGCCATGTCTGGGTCCATTCTGCTGCTGCAGCCAGTCTATGTTAATGTCCATGGCCCATTTCACCCCCAAAGGTGGCACCGATGCCCAGGTGTGGGCTCCTAGCTGTGGCTATGTTGGTGCCCGAGGCCCATGCCACTGCTGGGGTCATGCCGATCTGGGTGTCCTGAGCTGCAACACAGGGTCATGGTGAAGTCTGGGCCTGAGCTGCTGCCAAGGGCCATGTCTGGATCTGGGGCCCTGCAAAACCATGGTCTAAGTTGATGCCCATGGATGGCTTCAGTTGCCACAGAAGTCCATACAGATTCCCAGGGTCCAAGCCACCACCTGAGGTCATGTTGGTCTCTGAGGCCCATGCTGCAGATGGGGCCATACAGATCTTAGTGGGCTGGCCTGCTACCCAGTGCCCTGGTGACAACTGGTTAGGGCTTCAGCTGAGGGCCATGTCTGGGTTCGTGGCCTTAAGGCGGCCAGTTGCTGTGCTGATGTCCCTGGCTCCTGTTACCATCAAAGGTCATGTAGATGCCAGGAGTCTGGGCCACCACCTGGGGCCTTGTTGGTGTTTAAGGGCCACACTGCCACTGGGTCCATGATAATCTGAGTGGCCTGGGCTGCTACCTGAGGCCATGGTGACATCTAGGCCCCTCTGCTGCTGAGTCCCATGTCTGGGTTCCTAAGTCTAAAACAGCCGTGGGTCTGTGTTGAAGTCCCTGGCCTGTGTTGCCAC
Source organism: Peromyscus leucopus (assembly GCF_004664715.2). Classification (NCBI taxonomy): domain Eukaryota; kingdom Metazoa; phylum Chordata; class Mammalia; order Rodentia; family Cricetidae; genus Peromyscus; species Peromyscus leucopus. Next base: position 54,517,347 of record NC_051083.1, read on the forward strand.
CAAAGGTTGGAGTCTGAGCCACAAAGCTGTGGGCTGGATGGTGTCCGAGGGCTGTGCCACTGCAGGAGCCATGCTGATCTGAGCAGCCTGTGCTGCCAACCAGGGCCATGATGTTGTCTAGATCTGAGCTGCTGAGGGCCCTGTCTGGGTTCGGGGTCCTGCTGCAGCTGGGATCTGTTGATATCTGTGGCCTGTGTTTCCACAGGGGCCATATAAGAACCATGCATGATGAAAGCCAAGGGTCAGGCTGAGCCAGCCCTGCCCTAAGCTGGCCCTGGCCCTCGCTGGACACTGCAGCAAAGAGCTGGCCCCAGCTCTTGGGAGAGATGGCCCTACCGCCCACCATGGGTGGGAAAGCTGGCCCTGATGGCATGGGCATGAGAGCTGGCTCAGCTGCACACCTGAATGGGGCAGCCTCATTGACCAGGTCTGACCAGTTCAACTACCACCCAGGCCCACATCCAGGGTTTTGGGTTGGCTCACCCTAACATCTGCCCCATCTATGACCTGCCAGAGCATGTGAAGGGACGGGTCCTGTGGAACATTAATCACAGCGTCTCCATGGCTGGGGGGCGCCCTCCTGAAAACTAAGAGGCATTTCAGAGAGGGTCTAGTGAGGAATGTGTACCAGAAACCAGAAGTCCTGAACCAGACCATTGCAATGAACATTGTCAAATAACGCTGATAGGACCACAGGGTATACTGTGTGACACACTGAGGCTCCCATTGCCACCAAGACACATGAAGAGGTGTTGGAGAGGCAGAGAATACAGAGGAGCAAAGTGCTTTTATTTATTTATTTAATCTCCTGACCATGGATGTTAACAAAATGGCTGGCCTCCCATGGATATCATCTTGTAGTAAGATAACACCTTGCCTTGTATTAAGGCTGTGCAAGGCAGCCCAGTGTGAGGAGTAGGGTCCCCCAAGTCTGCAAGAGTCAGGGACAGCTCCTGCTCCACTGTTAGTCCACAAGAACACGAAGCTACACAACTGTCACATATATACAGAGGGCCTAGGTCAGTCCCATGCAGGCTCCCTGGTTGTTGCTTAAGTCTCTGTGAGCTGCTGTGAGCCAGGTGAGTTGATTCTGTGGGTTTTCTCATGGTGTCCTTGACCCCTGTGTCTCCTACAATCCTGCCCTGCTCTCTTCAGCAGGATTCCCTGAGCTCAGCCTGACGTTTGGCTGTGGGTCTCTGGGTCTGCTTCCACCAGGTGCTGGATGAAGCCTCTCTGATGATATTGACTAGGCACCAATCTATGAGTGTAGCAGACTATCCTTAGGCAGCGTTACATTGACATTTTTTCTTCCACACATGTCTGGTTCTATCCTAGGTCTCTGGGCTGTCCAGCCTCTGGATTCTGGCACTCCAGGCAGTGTCAGGGGTGGGCTCCCTCTCGTGACATTGTTTGTTTGGTTTGGTGTTAATTTTCTTTTTCAATTTACTTTTGAGTGGGGGATGATAAGAGTGTGAAGGGCAGATATCGAGGGACTGGGAAATGACTGGATGGGGGTGGATGATGTAAAAATTCCCAAAGAAACACTAAGGAAAGGATGTGTAAAAGGAAAAGCAACAGCTCTGGGAGGAGCCCTCAACTTGATCTCAGGAGGTACAATATAAACAAACTATGAATGTGAAAAATATACAGAACGTGGGTGACTAAGAGGGTAAGGGCACCTTTTCCTCTTGCATAGCACCAAGTTTTATTCCCAGCACCACAAGCCAGCTGGGAACCCTCTGTAACTCCAGTTCCAGGGATCTGACCGCCTCTTGTGGCCTCTGATGCTGCAGGCACTCATGAATTGCACAGACATACACGGGGCAAACAGCAGTCATACATACAAAAATAAAAATAAATCATTAAAACATGATACCCCGGGGGTTTGCTAAACGTAAGAAAGTATGCATATGCCCTTGCCTAAGATGTTGGTGCAGTTGAGCAATCCTGTGTCCATGTTGTTTGTAAGTAAACACAGTGGTTGATGTAGGAAGTGATAGACGCACACGTTTACATTCACAGTGGGAAAATCAATTTCTTAGAGGAGAAAACGTGAGGAGGGGAGATGGGAATACAAAGCCACTTTTTAGAGCGCATGAGCATGTGACATGTGGAGGAAGAGAGCAGCACAAGAAGATGGGGGAACGCAGGAGGCAGCTGTGCTCTGCAGAGTCCTTGCTAGTGAGAGGACCACACAGAGCAAGGCTGTTGGGAGTGCTCCTGCTCAAAGCTATCACAATGCTGAAGAAAAAGTCGTCTGGGGCACTTTAGAAAGGGGTGCAAGACACAGCAGAGGCGAATGGGGAGGGCAAGCAGCACCACCTGACCAACTTAGCAGGAAGGCTTGTCAGCAAAGAGCAGCACACTTGAGAAAGAACAGATGACGGAGAGGGGTCTTATATAAAACGGAGAGTGACACGCAGTTGCATGCGGATGGAACAAACCACATGCCATGAAGCAAAGTGGAAAGGTGCGAGAGAACAGAGACTGCGCCCAAACGTTAACATTTGGAGGCATTAAAGAGATTAGAGACACTAGGAGAGCCGCTGTGTTAAAGGTACAACCCTACTTAAAAAGAAATACCGACAACCCACATTTCTGTATCTGGTCACGCTGAGGAGGAAGGTTTAGTCGAACCAGAGATGCATAGAGATGAGGACTGAGGTTCGAACCCCCAAGATCTAGAAGGATGAATACACGGTAATGTGGAGGGGCAGGATGGATGAAGACCTGTGTTCATTGAGGATAATTCTAGATCCTGGATGCACGTGTTTCTGTCCCTCTGAGTCCAGATTCTTAGGCCTGGAGGAAGGTGAGGGTGGATGGCTTGTTGAGAGAGACAAGAGAGAAGGGTGCTACAGGACAGTCAGCTGTTGGGGTTGTCGTTCTCCTCAGCAGAGGGAGGAAGGGGAACTTCTCAGGAAGCAGCAGGGAAGCTGTGGTCCTGGAATGACTTCAGATGGAGTCCCACAGAGGACGAACACTCTTGTAGTGCACAGAGGATGGTGCTTGTTCTTGGCCTCCGGGAACACACACAAAGCAACCGCTTCCTGGCCGTTTTGGTGCACACTTCAATCCTCCTGGTCCCTTCCCACTGTTTGCTGAGGTCTGTTACACACACGGAGCATGAACTCTTGGGAGTGCTGTGTATATTTTGGGGGGTGGAGGGGTGTTGAGAGGCAGCACAGACAAGGTGGGCTTTGCCTTCCTGAATGGCCATTCCTCTCTGGGATCTTCTCCAAAGGAAACAGGCATCTGGAGTCCCTCGGTGGCTGGGAAACATGGAGGACTCACTGGCACACGGGACCTCAGGAGTGCAGAGGATGGATGCAAACACTCCTTGTAAATACTGATTGAATGCCTCCCAAGGACCCTGGAGGCCAGGAAGGTGGGAAGCCTTCATGTGGCTCCCTCACATGAAGGGCACAGCCATGAATTGAGGTGGCTCATCTCGGGTGGGGGTGAGTTTCTTGACCTTTAGCATCCAAGACGATCCAGGCCAGGGGAAGTGCCCGGTGGGCAGTTGAAAACCAGGAAAGGACAGAGTGGCTGGGCAGATGGACGTCCAGACAGGCACCCGAATAATGAGAGTGAAGGGAAGAGAAAGTGGGGGCTTGGCCCTGCTTTTGTGAGGTGCTTTGTGACAAATTCATGCTGTCAGGCCTCTCATGCTGACCTGGCTCTGAAATGGTGCAAGAAAACAAAGGTCAAAGTTGTCTCCTCAGGAGAGCGGGGCGGGGGAGCGGGAGGGGCGGGGGGAGAGCTGAAGGGCAGGCTGAAGCAGTTGATGTGTTTTCTACAAGCAGGAAACTGGGCAGTAGACCCCTGGAGTCTGTCTCTTTAAAGCCCAGTAGACTAGGAGTTGGCAGGAAGTGAGAGCCTTCCAGGCTGATCCCCTCATCTGGACATAAGGTCTCTCAGGTCACAAAGCAGAAGAGAGACACCTCTCCTGTCCCTCATGGCTCCACTGGTGAGGATTGAAGTGCACCTCTGGGGGCAAAATGCTGAAGCCAGGCTGGGATGGGGGGTTTTGTCCTAAAATTGACTGGAAACCCAGACAATATGACAGAGGGGAGAGCGTGTGGAAAGGGGGGGAGCAACTTGAGAGTGGCAAGACGACTAGGTGTGACGCTCATCGTTTGGGGGTACAAAGCCCTGTTGGTGAGGGGGAGTCGGGGACCAGGTCTGCAAAGCATCCTGCTGCAGCATGCGGGTGTAGACATTCACCTCAGAGCTCTGTACCTTCTTATCTGCCCCCACCAAGCAGTGATGGAGGGCAGGGTGGAATTGCGAAAGGTCCCATTTTCCCCGTAATAGAGGCTTGTGTACTGCAGAGGAGAAGAGAACACAAGCACTTCTCTGCTTCCTTTTGTCTCATATTTAGTCCCTAGATCATGAGCCTCAGTTGCCATGGGAACTGAAGCTGAGTGTGTGATGCATTCACTGGGCTGTGGGAGAAAAGCGGAGCTGGTCCTTGAAATAAAGCCCTCTGGGAATAGAGATTTTAGCAAAGTGTTCCCGTTAAAAGAATTAGTAATTTCTAGAAATATATCGATCTCTGGGACTAACAACAGATAGGAGGAGTGGAGGGCAGGAGAACAGGAGGGAGGGAGGGGGGAGGGAGGGAAGTAGGGGAGATGGGAGAGAGGAGAGACAGGAAGAGGGATAATGGGGAGGAGGGAGGGAGGGACACACACAGGGAGACAGAGCTAGAGAGAGGGGGAGACAGAGGGAGAGAGAGCGAGAGAGAGCTAGCCCCCTACCTAGGATGTATCTTTGTGGTGTATCACACTGATGCTGCCTGGAACACTGGATTCTAGTGGTGAGGCTGCCATGAAAAGTAGTGGGGAATTTAATTAGAATCAAGGCTGTCAGGGGTCCCCGAAACTTGCTGTTTTGAACCTTATTGGCAGAGGAAGCGAGGAACAGGTCTAGCCAAGACATGGGTCAAGTGTCCTGTTAACAGGCATGGCAAGCTGTAATGTGACACACAGGACAGGCAATGAGGCATCTTGTGCCCCTTCCCCTTGGCTTCCCTATCTGCTTTCAGAGGGTCTTCACAAGGAGACCCAGGCTGCACCTCAGATGGAAAGTCTCCTGTGCTCTTCATCAGCAGCAAAAGGAAAATTCAACCCATAGTCCAAGAGGAAATCTCTGCAACACAAACACTGGCAATCCAACAGTACATGGGCAAAGCCATTTGAACCCGTCTCCATGGCAACCCGAGAAAAGATGTACATGGGGCCTGGAGAGGAGGCTGGGGTCAAGTTCACTGAGGCATTGCCAGAGCTGGGTCAGTGATCTCTGGCAGGCCATGCTCTCCTCTGCCTTGGGTTTCTCCTTTCAGTCAGGATGTCAGGCAGGAGCAGACAGCATGGGGGAGAAGGAAATGTAATTAGACGTGAGCTTAGGTAGATGGGGCGAGGGTCGGAGTGAAGACAGAGTGTGGTGTGTGGGCGGGAGGTCTTGGGCCCTCTGATTCCTCATCTACAGGATGGGTAAAATAGATCACCACCCCCCTCTGCAGTGCAGATAAATGAAGCCATAGGCTAGACAATAAATTGCATACGAATGGCCAAATAAAAGTTCTCCATAGCCAGCGAGCACTAGAAACCTGTGAATCCACACTTTTTCCTACTATTAAAAGTGGGGGAGGGGTCAGAGCGATCAGCCAGGGTGGAGGAAGAAGCTGTGTGGGAGCAGTCAAACATCATAGGTACTGCCGCCTCAGACCTGGCACATGCAGAGGTCTGGGAAAACACCTGCCAATCAGAACCCGATACCACTGTGGTGGCTGTGTGGGTAAGAGCAGCAGGTGGGTGGGAGCCCTCTGTCTCCTGTTGATGATGAGTGTGAGGAGCTGAGGCCTCCAGGTGGCCTGTCTGGCCTTCCTCTGGGACCTACAGTCTTAGTCAGGGTTTCTATTTCTGGCCTAAATGCCATGAGCATAAGCAACTTGAGGAGGGAATTGTCTTAGTTTGTAGTCCTTCTTCCAATGAACTCATGGAAGGAAGCTGGAGGCAGGAGCTGAAGCAGAAGTCATGGAGGAAGGCTGTTTACTGCCCTGCTCATCATGGCTTGCTCATCTTGCTCTCTTACAGCACTCAGGACCACCAGCAGATCGGCCTGCCATTATATCCCTGGGATACAAAAATCCAGCCCATTTCTTTTCATAACCATGCCTGCCCCAAACTCCAACGGTGGAGGGAAGCAGGGATAAAATGTACTCTTAACCTTGGCTTACCCTAGAAGATACTGAAGCACTGATAGTTCTTGGTAAGTCCAACAGTTACCAGGACAGCCCAGTGCACAGCATGATGGTATCAGTCCTAGGAAAGTGGCCTGCCAGTGGTAACACAGAGTGGACTCCTAAGGTGTGGGGGCCACAATGAGAAGAGTCTCATAGAGCAACCTGGGTGAGGCTGAGTGTCTCTGTCTGCGTCCTAGATGTGAAACATACATCCCCTGGAAGATGAATCTTGCTCATTTGGGACAGGTATTATAATATCGGTGGTCTGTCACTCCGTGGGAGGAGAAAAGGGACAGCCAGACACACTGTCCCCTCCCATATCACTCTGATTAGAAGAAGGCCAGAGCACTCTGAGGGAAAGCTGTATTAAACACAAGGTCTAGATAGGAGCCCCTGCCTTCTCTCCCACATGAAGAGCAGATTCAGGCATGATATCTGAGCCTACTGCTACCAGAGTCCAAGTCTCCAGCCCCTGTAGCCACCCAAGGCTGGTTTCCCACCCCCAAGTCTTTTAGATTACTCCAGGCAAACAGACTGCTTGCCCCTTACTTTCCTAGAATCCCAGAGCGTGGCCTGAAGCTCCCCCTCCAGGGTTCCTAAATCCAAGCCCCCATTAGTGTTTCAGCCGCAGCCTCAGCTTAGACTGGACTCACCGAGTCCTGCCTTCCACCCCTCCCCCCGCCAGCACCACATCTCTCTTTCTGGCTTTGGCCACAGTGGCTCCTGGAGATAGGGTTTTTCAGAGCTGTCCTTTGCCCCTGTTGTCTGAGCACTGATCCACTGTGTGTGCACGTGCCTCGAAAGACATGTGTGTGTGTGTGTGTGTGTGTGTGTGTGTGTGTGTATCTGCATGCATTGTCTTCCAGCCCCTGCCCTTTAAGCCACATTCTCACGCTCTCTCTGTGCATTCCATGTAAGACTCATGCCTGTGACTGGTTCCTCCAGTTCAAATCCTAATCAAATCTAGACATCCAGAAGCCCCCTCGAAAGTTCCTTTTCATCATGGAGTCTCCTCCGTGATTACCTCAGCCAAGTCTTTGTCACTGACAGACCAGCCCCTCACACACAGACTCCTGTCCTGCTTATGTCCTGCGTAGCTATCTACCCGATGGATGCTGGCCCCTCACCTCACTAGAGGTCCTGCCTCTACTCCACCATTCCCCCTCACTCTGGCTTTCATGAGCGCTCTTCTCCTTGGAACCCTCAGTATGGCTGCAGCAAGCTCCGATGTGTAACCACAATACCCCAGTGCTGAAGACACGGATGAAGCTTGAGACCAACTCAGAGAGAAGGTGAAGGCGATAATAGCTATGAAGAATTTGGTGCTCTTGGTGACTTTGGCCTCTTCAACAGCTTTACATCCATCTCCTCAGAGCCTTTGGTAGCTTGGGTAAGCCTCCCTCCTTGTCCACCTGCTTGTCCTGGTCGTTGCCCCTGGCAGAGTGGCACAGATGCAAGGGAGACAAAAGTGGCATAGACGTGCACAGGTTCCCCAAGGATTCCCTGTCCTGCTGGGGAAGGTCTACAAGACCCAGACTAGCTGCTGGGAAAAGACTGGGTTTTCCCGGGAAGCAGGATGCCCGGCCCTCCCCTCACTTCTCATGGCTTCTGACCTTGCAGAATGAGCCCTGAGAACTGAAAAACCCTGTGCTGGCCCAGACACTGGAGGGGGCACTCCAGCTGGGTTCTGAAACCCTGGTTGGTGGCGGGAAGACCAGGGCCTATGCTGCCAATATAGCCTTGGCCTCTAGCACAGCTGCATGGTCTGCTGCAGCTGCTGTCTGCAGATCTGCCAATCGAATGGTCACCAACCATCTGGTGACTCCACAGCAGGCCCCAGGAGTCAATGCTCAGCCTTGGCAAGGGGACACCCCAAAGATAATATTTGTCTCTGCAGATCTCCCAGGGTTGGTGGCTGCCCCTGGAACACCACGAACAACTCCGTAATCCCAGACTACCTCTAGCCCAGGAGGTGGCTACCAAGGGGCCAAGTAGGGCCTGTGATTTCTCTCAGACTCTAAGAGTCAAAGAGGTGGATGCCATCCAGCCTCAATAGCCTTCCTGGACCAGTACGATATCTTTGATTTCACTCAGCCAGCAATTATCAGTGGGATTGCTGCGGGCCGCAGGAATATCATAAGAACTCAGCTGGTTATGGCAAAGTCACTACCTGGAGGAATAAGGGAATTCCTCCAGAGGAAGCCAAATCCCAAGGAGTTTTTGGTGTTACTTGGCTTGTTATATATCAGCTGTATTCTGTTATGAAAATCATGTGTGCCTTCATAGCTTTCCCAATTGACTTTTCCCTAAGAAGGGCTAACAATGTGGACTGATCACTCTCTAGACATACACATTCCAGGCATTTGGAGAACAGCCTCAGGAAAGGCTTTCTCTGGAATCAGATATCTCCCCTAGCCACTTTCAAGGACTAAAGGAGACATCCCCCAGGTGGTCACCCAATTTCCGAGGATTAACAGTGATAACAACTCACAGGCGAGTCTCCTGACTTAAGGTAAATTCCACAAGGGACACCGCCTAGGTCAGGTAGACATTAAGTAATATCTTTACACAATTTAGCTCAGACCCCTCCTTTCTTACAGCCTTACTAACTTTATAGATCTCTAATTACTTACCTAACCACTTCTAGGAATATTTAGATAACCTTCTGTGATAACAGCTATGCTCAGCCAGAACTCCCAGTTCAAGCCTCCCTGTAATTATCATCATTGGCAGCATCCGGCCAGGTCCATCACCGGATGGAGGAAAGTACCTTATCAGAGATACCTCTGTACTCTCTAAGAACAGACTTAAGCATCCGGGTTACCTGTTTGAGAAGGCCTGGCAGATGTGTCAATTAAGCCTATTCTTATCACCCCTTCATTTGACCCTGGAAGCCTGGCTTTGCACTGCTAAGGAAATACTGCTTGTAAGTGTATATAGACCAGAACTCCCAGGGCAGGAGACTCAGAGAAGAGAGAAGAGAATGGAAGAACGAGATGGGTAAGAACTTGAGAGGAACGAGCTGAGATGGGGAAGAACTAGATTGAAGAGCTAAAAGAGAGGACTAGAGGAACGAGATGGAAGATGAGGAAGAGCCAGATGGGGAAGAACAAGATGAGGAAGAGCCAGATGAGAGAGAAGGAGACGGGAGAGGAGCTGATGGGGAAAGAACTAGATAGATGAGAACCTAGAAGGGACAGAACTAGATGAAGGAATTAAGATAGAACCTAGAGGGGACAGTAGATAAATATAGAGAGAAATCAGGCAAGAAAGGAGCTAGACATGAGAACAGAACTGAAGCTGTGTATAAAGGATGTTATGCCAGAAGAATTAAAGCGAATGGACCAAAGAACTCTGCGTGCGTAGACTGATTTACCGACCCTAAAGAATAGATTCTCAGCTGGTTGATAGAGCCTTCCGCGGACCCTGGGAGGGGACTATCGAGGGGCTGGACCCCCATAGTCCTCGATATGGGATGGCCTTTCCATGCTCCATGAGATCTGCCAGGACCCAAGAGGCCATGCCAGAGAGCCCCGGGGCTGCTTCTAGAATGCCTCAGACATCCCCTGCCAGGAAAGGGGCATGACCATCAAATCTGGGGAGGCTCTGGCTCAAACTGGATGGGTGGAGCCTAAAATGTTATGGCCACAGCTGCTGCCAAGGCCAAAACAGCCACAAGCATCCTAGAGCCTGAGGGCAGCCACCATTGCCCAGCACAGTGGTGAGCCCTGGCTCTGCGTGGGAGACAAGAGGACCAAGCAGATGAGAGCTCCTTTGTAGTCATCTGTGGTCTCTCACTCCTAGCTTTTCTTTCTCTCTTCCTCTCCTGTCCATTCCCCTCCCTCTTCTCTCCTTTCCTGTCTTCCCATGTCCCCTCTCACTCCTCCCCTCCCCATCCCTCTCCCTTATGTGTCCATTTTCCTCCACTACACATTTTTCAGCATGTTTTGGTGACTCCATGTAGTTCCTATTCTCTGGTCTGGTTGGAGAATGCACCAGCCACTGCTCGTACTTCTCTTGCTGCCAAGAGCCTGAATGGGTAAGGGATGCAAGGAGCATTCTCGAATAGAGCATCTGGAAGCCCTGTACATGTCTGTCACTTCTGATGTAGTCCAAGCCCCTGGATGAAGGATATGAGAGCAGTGAGGAGGAAAGAGGTTCTGCTATGGTCCCTTCCACCTGAATAGTACCTCAGCCCCCATTGACACCGAGGGCTCAGATAGTACCTAGGTCCCCAGTGGCCCCAAGTTTGCAGTCATCGAGGCAAGTGTTGTGCCAGCCCCTGAGCACCATGACCCTTCTGCAAAAGAGAGTAAGAAGCCCATCTCCCCTGTCTTGTTCCTCTCCTCCCCTATGGGCTAGCACTCTGTGCTTACCCATGTCTTGATTTATTTCCTCTGGTATGACTCCAGGCCAATAAGCTGGTGAAATTCCTGATGACAAGAAGGCACCCATCAGGTAGGCAGGTAGACAGTCTGTGCCTCTGTGAACATCCCTTTGCTTATGTACCCACTGTTCATGCTGGAGTGGTTTCTCTGGTCTCTCAGCACAGTGCTTAGAATGGCTGTCTTCAGCTGGAATGACCAAAGGGCTGAGTCTCTGAGGTCCCTGCTCAGACCAGGTGCATTTATTTGCCAAGCGTCCCCCCACCATCCCTGCAAATATGCTGAAGGATGTCATCAGAGAATATGATTAACACTGGCCTAAGGTCGTTGCAAGATGCACCTACACTCTGGAAAAGGGGGTAATGATGGGAAAAACTTCAAGCTATAAGAACCCTCAGGCAGGCTGTGGGCCATCAAGTCCAACTTCCCCTCGTGATTGCTCTAGAGGCCTCCTCTGGCAGTGCGGTGGCACACGTGTCCTCCCCAGTGTCTCTGTCTCCTAAGGTAGATGCTACTCATTGTCTCTGCTTGCCCCAGTTTCTCTTGCAGTCTCCCACACGTGTGGACTCCTGACTGAGAGCCGAGGAAATGTCCTGGCCAGGGCTTGACTGTGTGCATTAATCCCCAGCGCAGGGTCTGAGTTCACTGGCTTCTCCGCAAGTAGAACTTAGGCATCCACTGAAGGAAATAGACAAGGAAGAACACCCATTCTTGTCTACATGAGGGATTCTTCTGCTGCCTTTGGGGGAAGTAAGAAAGGCAGAGGAAATGCTGCTGCCCTTCCCCTGCCCGTATGCTCTCAGGACCTAAGGGCCCAGGAAGACTCTCACTCTCAAGGAAGCGCACACAGCGACTGCAGGTGGAAAGGCAGCATGCTGGGCAGGCCTGTCTGCTTTGGGGGTTTCGCATGCATGCACCCATGGAGGTGCACACCTGCACACACACAGCTTGGGTGAAAAGCAGCTTGCTCCTTGGTCTGGGATGGACAGGTTAGTCCTCCATGGAGATGCTTGCATGTAGATCTTCAGGCAGACAGGACCAGCAACCCCCGCATCTGTATTTGCACACCTTATGGCCTTCTGCAAAGCTTCTGCTCCCAGCCCTGTTCCCTGCTTTACCCCCCCACACTACGCAGAACCCAGGGAAGAGAGGATCAGCTCGCCCCTATTAGGGATGAGGCAATTCAGTCTCAGGCTGTGGAGCTTGAATCGTCTCGGATGGGGAAGAGGACCCTTCATGTGGCAGGGAAGAATTGTCCTTCTGTCGAAAGAGGCTAATGGAGAGCTGGTTGCAGTGTGGGGGAAGCAGCCTCCAGACAATGTCACTGTTCCTCCTTGTTAGAACCAAGGATGCTCCCTGGCTGAGTTTCCTCTTGGTGGTTCTGGGTATCATTGTCATGAATGGGCACCTGAGGTGGCAAAAGTGAGCGCTCCCCCTGCTGACGGGACTCTGCTCCTGTGCTGCCATCCACGTGTGTCAAACCCTTGCTCCCCAACTTCCTTTGCTGCTGTCCTTGAGGAGACACTCCTCAAGATGGGGCAGGTCCTGTGCCTCCGTGCTCTCAGAAAAGAAGAGCTCCCAGGATTAGACTAGTCTGAGATGGGACTCTGGTGCCCTGAGCTAGGAAGACAGCCGATGGCTCTCACCACAGCAGATGCGTAGCTGTCTGGAACTCCCAGAGCCTTCCCAGCCCACCGTCCCCAGATGAGATCCCAGACAGTGAGAGTTGGGGGGCAGTGTCCATCCTTTCTGCCAGGTGTCTGGGACTAGTGTTCCTGTGGCATCTGCCATGAGGGTGTGGCCTTTTGTTGGGGTGTGCTCCTGCAGGGAGTGCTCCTGCACGTATCTCTCACTGCGGCTACCACCAGTCATGGGGGGCTTCACTTGCCCTCAGAATGAAGTACCCATTCCTTTGTGATCTGAAAAAAAATCACACTGACGACTTTTGTAAAGCAGAAGCAAGAGTTGCATGCGTTTGTTTCACTCATGTGGGAACCTTGATGGTAGTCAGGTGGGGAAGACCATTCCCTAGGCCGAAGTGCAAAGTATAGGACCTCTGGCCTCTGGTGTGGACATGCATGGTGATCAAATATGCTGGTGTCTCAGTTAGGGTTTCTATTGCTGTGAAGAGACCCCAGGACCACGGCAACTCTTATAAAGGAAGACATTTAATTGGGGCTGGCTCATAGTTCAGAGGTTTAGTCCATTATCATCACGGCAGGAAGCATGGTGGCATGCAGGCAGACATGGTGCTGGAGAGGCAGCTGAGAGTTCTACATCTGGATCCACAGGCAGCAAGAAGAAAGTGTGAGCCACTGGGTCTCGCTTGAGCTTCTGAAACCTCAAAGCCCACCCCCACATTGACACCCTTGCTCCAACAAGGCCACATCTACTCCGACAAAGCCATGCCTCCTAATAGTGCACTCCCTGTGAGCCAATGGAGGGGGTCATTTTCATTCAAACCACTATAGCTGGGGTGTGGGAGGAGGAAATTCAGGGCCTTCTGGGGCGGGTGGAGAAGGGGGCACTGATTGACGGCGAACACTACGCAGGGGCAGAGTGCGATAGGACCACCATCTCACTAAGCACTTGCTGTGCAGATTCACACACAAAACTCCCCTATCTCACATCTGAGGAGACTTGCGCTCTGAGATCTGAAGGCTCTGAGCATGTTCCATAGTGGAAAAAGCCAGGGCACACCCGTTCTTTGGTCCTTAGAGAATGTGCAAGCGCGGACACAGGCAAGTATGTGCACGTGCCATGCTGCACGAGGTCCCCCAGTCACAAGGGCTTGTATACACACAGAGAAGTACAGGGATTTAAGAGTGCCGGCGTCTTCCTTTCTAGTCATTGTCTGTGTGGCTTAGCCAGGGACTCTTGCACCCGGGTGTGCTCAGAGCAAAGGGCTTAAAGAATGACTCCTCTGTTTACAACACATCCAACAGAAGTCTGGAGCCACTGTGATAAGAAGCAAAACTGTGGCTTTGCTGTGAGCAAATATCCTACACAGATTCTGAGCTGGACCACTGGCATAAGGCTGTGAAGCTCTTACTTTTGGATGCTGAGGTGTTGGGAGAGGCAGTGCAGACCCCCTTCTGCAAGCTGAGGCACATCACTGGGGT